>NC_077229.1:528141520-528511520 GCF_027887165.1 Monodelphis domestica | reverse complement strand
GCATGCCATTTTTCACATTCATGAGTCATTTTTTCTTGTATAAACGACATATGTCTTCTTTCACAACAGGACAAACATGAAAATATGCATTCAAGAGTAGCACACGTGTAATCTATATCAATTCCTGCCATCTCATAAAGGGGGGAGAAGTGGGATTGAGGGAAGAACATGGATTGCAAAAAGTAAAAAATGATTATTAAATTTTGTATTGACATGTACTCAGGAAAGGAAAATTATAATAAAAATTTTAAATGAAAAAATGTTATGTCCCCTGGCTAGACTCACCTACTTCATCTCTGATATTATTGTATAACCTATACTTGTGGAATAGCACAACCTCGAAACATTAATGAACATTCATCTTACAAATGCATCTGATCATTTCAGTTGGTGTGGATACGTTAACTCCCTCCAATAATAAAGATCACAAACAACCCATATCTACTCATGGTGAGTAAATCTTATCCATATCCTCTTATAAATTCATCACAGGGGATGCATTTAAAATCTTAGAAAGCATTCTCACATACTATTGTCACTGTATGAATATTGTGGTCTCTGTATGACATGAGTCTTTTTGTTGTCTGTAAAACATCATCCTGATTATATCCTTTAGAAAAGCTTCTCTCATGTGATTCCTCATCTATAATATATTATACCCTATTTTTGTCCAACAATGATATTTGGAGGGCTTTCAATTCTAATTCTTCAGAGATTGGAGTGCTCCATAACTAGAAGCATGCCAGAAAAACAGAAGAATCTTAGCTACCTGGTTACAGATAATTAAAGTGTGGATAACAAGCAATCTTCATTCCCTTGGTCCACTAAATGAATAGTTGAACAGTTATTTCTTATGATTATAGATCTAATGGAAGAGATTCTACAACATTCTAGAACTTGTTGAAATCAGAAATGCGTTAACCACAAACTAGAATATTTGGAATCCCTCTTCTATCTTGATTGTGTGCTGTACTTTTTCCAAGACAGTGAAAAATATCTTTGGTGTGATTATACGCCTCTCCTAGTTTGGGTTTTGGTTTTGGTTCAGTTAGTGTGAGTAAATAATAGAATCATAAACAAAGTAATATCTGTTATTTATTCTGAGGAATATTTTATGGTTTTAACAAATTGATAAATGATAAATGGTGTGATTAAGGTCTCATTTTGCTCTGCCAAATGTTTTTTTTTTAATTAGCAAACAACATACTTGAATTATTCAGACAGAATTAAAGCAATCCTCAGAGGAAGTCATATTTTAAAATATAGTAGTAAAATAAAATATTTAAGCACAAAATTAGCCATTAATAAGTACAGATCCTATGGCACTGCTTCCAAGAAATTAAAAATGAGCATCACACAAAGTATAATGGAAAGGCACAAGGTGAGTATGAACAGGTTACAACTAATAACCAGAGGTACTCTGAAGAATGAGATGACTAAATATCAACAAATAATCGTGTAGTAGGAAGAGAAGATGTATTGGTCACATGATAAAAGTGATAATTATTGATGAATGGCCTTAGTATCCTACTGGTATCTTCTTGATATTGAAATAAAGGGAGAAAAGCCCATTACGTAAACTGCCAATGGAGGAATTGGACAAAGATTAGGCAAAGATGAATAAGTTTCAGCCTGCATCACTGGTAGGAAATTCTTAAGCAATGAGACCATAGACTGATATAAAAATAATTTCTTTTATCTATTTTTAAGTGAAAGTGGTCTCTATCTTAGGAGACAAAGTAAATGACTTCTTGTAATACCTTTCTAGTACTAGGTTATCAGGGGAAATAATATGTTCCTAAAAAGAATACTGAAGCGTGGCTTTGATGTAGGAAGAAGAGGGTGTGGAATATTTTATTTCTTTTCTTATTTTGATTTATTCTTTTTAGATCTAAAGTTCTGTAAGCATTCTTATTTTAGGAGACTGGATAGAAGAATAATGCCAAACTGTAGAAGAAAGATTATTATACTTTTAGAAGGAAAGACACACACACACACACACACATAGAGACAGACAGACAGACAGACAGACAGACAGAGAGAAAGATAAAGAAAGAAGACAGAGACATAGACAGAGAGACAGAGAAAGGGGAAAGGAAAGAGACAGAGAAGAATACAGGAAGAGAAAAAGAGAGGGAGATCTATTTATTCTCTAAGGACAGAAAGTTAATAAACAAAAGTGGAAAGATGTAATCCAATAAGTAAGAATAGCTAGGTTGTGCAGTGGATAGACCAAATCTAAAGTCAGGGAGACCTGAGGTTGAATCCAGGCTGACATTTACTAGCTATGTGACCCCAGGCAAATCACATAATTCTGATTGCCCCAGTTTCTTTATCTGTAAAATAAAGTGGAAAACAGCTTCAGTTCCTTTGGAAAAAAAAAAACAAAAAAACAAAAACAAATGGAGCCATAAAGAGTTGGATATGTGAAATTGACTGAGCAACAACAACAATAAATCAAATAGAGATAAGTATTGAAGAGTAATGGTAGCTGATGACTCCTGCCAAAGGGATTACTGAGAAAATCTATTTATCCAACTGATAAACATAATAGAAAGATCTGGTTTCTTTCCAGAGAACATATGCAAGACACAATAGAGAAACTTCTAATACTTTGCTTCCAATAGGTGCCTACTACCTACTTCTAATCATTCCATTAAAAAAAATGGCTAGAAGGGATCTACAAAAACTAACAGTATATTTTAAGCAAGTACTGTTCTTCATTGGGTATACTGGCTTCCTTTTCTTTTTTTAAATTTACTTAATTAATTAATTTAGAATATTTTTCCATGGTTACATGATTTATGTTCTTTCCCAACCCTCCTCCCACCCCCCTCCTGTAGCCAGTGAACAATTCCACTGGGTTTTACATGTGTCATTGATCAAGACCTATCTCCATATTATTAAAATTTGCATTAGAGTGACCATTTATAGTCTACATCCCCAATCATATCCCCATCAAACCATGTGATCAAGGAAATGTCTTTCTTCTGTGTTTCTACTCCCACAGTTCTTTCTCTGGAGGTGGATACATTCTTTCTCATAAATCCCTTAGAATTGTCCTAGATCATTGCATTGCTGCTAGTAGAGAAATCCATTACATTCAATTGTACCACAGTGTATCTGTCTCTGTGTACAAGGTTCTCCTGGTTCTGCTCCTTTCAATCTGCATCAATTCCTGGAGGTAATTCCAATTCACATGGAATTCCTCCAGTTCTGTATTCCTTTTAGCACAATAGTACTCCATCACCAACAGATACCACAATTTATTGCGCCATTCCCCAAATCAAAGGGCATCGCCTCATTTTCAATTTTTTTTGCCATCACAAAAAGCATGGCTTTAAACATTTTTGTATTATGATTTGAAAAGGTTGCATTCATTATTTCTCCTTTTTTGCATTTCTTTGCAAAGTTTTTATGCCTTAATACATGGTCAATCTTAGTGAATGTACCATGTGCTGCTGAAAAGAAAGTATATTCCTTTTTGTCCCTCTTTATTTTTCTCCATATATCTATTAACTCTAATTTTCCAAGATTTCATTCACATTTCTTACCTCTTTCTTATTTATTTATTTATTTTTTGTTTGTTTGTTTCTAGTTCTGATAGAGGAATGGTCAGGTCTTCCACTAGTATAATTTAACTATCTATTTCCTCCTTAAGCTCCAATTGTTTCTCCTTTAAATAATTGAATGCTATACTATTTGGTACATACATGTTGAGTACTCCAATTCCCTCATTTTTCTATACTGCCTTTTATCAGGATGTAATTAACTTCCCTATCTCTGATCTATTATGCTATTTGCGTCCTTTTTATGTTTGAGTTCATCCCATTCACATTTAGAGTTATGATTACTTTGTATTCCCCATCTGTATTTTCCCCATCATTTTGATTTCCTCTTCTAGTCCTGTCCCTTCTTCTTTCACTATTTCCTTCTAAACCAGTGTTTTGTTTTTATTCAGTCCCCCTAATTCCCATCCTTATTTTATTTCCTTTTATAACTCCTCCCTTCTTATTCCCCTTATTTTTCTTTAGAGTCTATTAAATTCCCTAACCCCCCTTCTTTCCCTCCCTTTTGGTACTCCCCACCCCAATTGGTTTTTCCCTCTCAACTTCCATATAGGGTAAGATAGAATTTTATGATCCAATGTATCTGGATATTCTTCCCTCTCAGAATTGATTCCATTGAGACTAAGGTTTAATTATTACCTATTATCACTCTCTTCCTCTCATTCTTATAATAGTATTCTTCCCCTCTCTCTCCCATGTACTTCTTTATGTGGTATAATTTATCCTATTTTTCTTATTCCTTCAAGTTTCTCTTTGTGCCACCATGTATTCCCCTGTTTTTACATATCATCTTAGTACTTAGTACCCCAACCTCGACCTATGAATAATTCTTCTAACTACTATGATAGTTAACACAGTTTTTGAGAGTTACAAATATTTTTCTACATAGGAGTACAAACAATTTGACATTGCTGAAGCCCTTAAAAGAAAAAAATATTTTTTTCTCTCTTTCTTGTTTAACTTTTCATGTTTCTCTTGAGTTTTTTATTTGGACATCAAATTTTCTGTTTAGTTCTGGTCTTTTCTTTACAAATATTTGGAAATCTTCTATTTTATTAAATGACCATACTTTTTCCTGGAATTATATAGTCAGTTTTGATGGGTAGGTGATACTTGGTTATAGGTCTGATTCTCTTGCCTTTCTGAATATCATATTCTAAGCCTTGCTGTCCTTTAGCGTGGAAGCTACAAGATTCTGTGTATTCCAGACTGGGGCTCCTTGATATCCAAATTGTCTCTTTCTGACTTCTTGCAATATATTCTCCTTGGCTTAGAAATTCTTGAATTTGGCTATTACGTGTCTGGGGGTTATCTTTTGTGGATTTAATATAGAGGGTGATCTATGGACTCTTTCAAGGTCCATTTTGTCCTCTTTTTCAAGAATATCAGGGCAATTTTCTTCAATAATTTTTTTAGGGGGCAGCTGGGTATCTCAGTGGATTGAGAGCTAGGCCTAGAGATGGGAGGTCCTAGGTCCAAATCTGACCTCAGACACTTCCCACTTGTGTGACCCTGGGCAAGTCACTTGACCCCCATTGCCTAGCCCTTACCACTCTTCTGCCTTGGAACCAATATACAGTATTGACTCCAAGACAAAAGGTAAGGGTTTAATTTTTTTTTTAAATAATTTTTTTTGGAAATTGATGTCAAGGCTTCTGTGCTTTATTTTTTAATATAGGTTGTCAGGTAGACCTATATTTCTCAAATTTTCTCTCCTGTATCTCTTTTCTAGGTTTGTTATCTTCTCAAAGAGATATTTCATGTTTCTTTCTATCCTGTCATTCTTTTAACTTTGCTTTATTAATTCTTGCTGTCTTGTGAGATCATTGGCTTCTACTTGCCCAATTTTAGTCTTTAAAGACTGGATTTCAGCTATGATCCTTTGATTTTCCTTTCCTATTTGGTCTAACCCTACTTTTCATGGCTTCCAGCAGGTCAACTCTGGTCTCATATTTGCTTAGTATTTCATGTGATTTCTGTGCCTCTTTTTCCAAGTGGGAGATTCTGTCTTTTAAATTGTTATTTTCCTTTTTTTTTAATTAGTTGCATTTCTACCTCCCACTTTTCTTCCCATTATTCCTCCATCTTTCTTACTTGGTTCTTAAACTCCAGTTCAAGTTCCTTGAGAGCTTGAGACCAATTTCTACTTGTTTTGGAAAGTTTGTATGTGTTTGCTTGTTTGTCATTCTTTACTGTCACTTCTGTTCTCTGCTCCTTTTCTCCATAGGAGTTATCCAATGTCAGAGGCTTTCTCTGTTTTATCTTCCTTTTTTGTAGTTCTTGGGTGTTGGTGGTCATTACTATTTTAGTTTTATCTTCCCTTCTCAGCCAGAAGTCTGAGTGACGAGGCCAGGCAGCTCTTGTGTATACCAAGCTACAGAGTGGTTTTTCTCTGAGGCTATGTGTAGCCCTCTCTGCACTATCTCTTCTTCTGTACTCAACAGGTTCCAAGTCTCACAGGCAAGGACCTGCCCTGTCCTCAGGGGTAAGACTGTGGTGCCCTCAGCCAGCTCCCAAGAATTTAGAGATTGCCCTGGCCTTTGCTCTGACTCTGGTGTGGACAGTGGTGTGGGGAAGGGGTGATCAGCTCACTTTTTGTTAGTTGTAATTTTACCCCCTTATAGCATAGAAATGTTCAAGTTTTGTCTACCTTCAAGGCTGCACCCAATGGTAGAGCCCCTTTCCTCATCTGATTTTGATTTTTTTTTCCTTTTGAGACTCTTTGTTGTGATTGGTTGTAGGAAAAGTCATGAAGTTCCTTCTACACTGTAGCCATCTTAACCTGGACATCTTGGATTCCTTTTCTAGGTGTTCAAAAAACAACTCTTTAAGACTATATGAGAGAATATTGTCAGGAATTGAAATCAAGTTCACCAGACTATAATTTATTTATAAACTCTTCTTTTCCTTCTGGTGAAAATCAGGATTCAGTTGTTTAGTTCCTTTTCTGTTGGCCATAATATTTCAGATATTACTGACAGTGTCTTACTAGCCATATCTACAATTTCCTTTAGCATCCAGTGATATAATTGTTCTGGACCAGGTCCATTGAATTCATCTAAGTAATCCCTTACTATTTCTTTGGCATCAACTCTCTATTAACAGATTTCTATCCCATTGATCATTCTTCTTGTCAAAGAAAACAAAAGCAAAATAAGAATTATAGGTTAGTGAGCCTGACATCAATTTCTGGGAACATTCTAGAATGGATTGTTAATAATAGGAATAATCTCATTTCATTTTTTGATAAAATTACTAACCTGGTTTATTATAATAATGTTGAAGCTGTTTCTTGGTAAAGAATTTGATAAAGCATCTTATAATATTTTTGTGGGGAGGTGGAGTAAGTATGTATAAAAATATAATTTGTAATTGGTTAAATGGTTGTACTGAAAATATAGTTGTGAAAAGATTTTGTGTCAGTTCTGTGAGAATTATTCTATGGGAGGAGCCCAGGCTGTGCTTGACTCTGTGCCATTTCACATTTTTATCAATGACTTGGATAAAGGGATAGATCGTGTCTTCATAAAATTTTCAGATGTCACAAAGCCGGGAGAAATAACAGAATGGATGACAGAATCTTGACAGCTTAGAACACTGAGTTGTAATAAGATGACAGTCAGTGGGAATATCAGTAAAATCTTATATTTCTGTAAAAAATATCATCCAAAGTACAAAATATAAAATGTCTGTCCAGACATATTTTTTTTGGTCTAAAAATGATCTAAGAGTTTTATTGGACTACAAGGTCAATGTGATTCAGCAGTGCCTTGTGGAAGCCAAAGAAATGGATGTAATTTGTGCTATATTAAGAGAAGCCGTTCTTCCAAGAATAAAGGTAACACTCTTTTTATACCCCTTTCTTATTACAACTCATCTGAAATATTGTGTTTAATTCTGCACAATAGAATTCAAGAAGGACATTGCTAAGTTTGAGAGAATCAGGCATTAATATTATGCCATATGAGGATTATTGAAGGACCTGGGGATGTTTAGATTAGAAAAGAGGAGATTCAGAAGAGATTATGGCTGTGAATAAACTTTGTATAAACTACCAAAAAGAGGGATTAGATTCGTTTCATTAGGCCCTAAAGGACAGAACCAAGACTAAAGGATGGACATTTCAAAGAAGCAAATTCTGGCTAGATGTCAGAAAGACTGTAACCAAAGGATCTGAGGGCAAATTGAGTTGCCAAAAGAAAGTTTTTAAGTAGACACTGAATAAACACTTGCCATATATGTTTGAGTAGGCATTCCTCTAGTACAGATTGAACCAGGTAGATGCTGGGTTCCCTCCCTTCTGTCTCACGAGTTTTGCAATTCTGGGACTTTAATCGAGAAGCTCTTTTGTAAATTATCATCATCTAATCTAGTCTGAGCAATAAATTAACAGTAGTCAAAAGTGAAATTAATTGCCTTGGGAGTAAATGAGGTCCCTCATGGGTGTTCTTTAAGAAGAAACTGAATGACTACACACGGTATGGGTTGTACCACAAAGATTCTGGATTGCCTTTTAAGTCAAAATTCTGTCCTTGAACAGATCACTTCACCTCCAAAGCCCTGTTTTCTTAACCTGTAAACTCTAATGATGAGATTGGGTAGTCTCTATGTTTCCTTCCAGCTGAGTACTGGGAAAATAAAGACCATAACTAAAGCATCACATTTGCTTTCAGAATTATCCATTAGCACCAATTAGGCAAATATTTCCCTATTTGATTCTGGATGATAGAGCATATCCTTCATGGAATCAAGTAGCTATTGCTGAAGCGCAGCTCAACAACATACTCAAAAAGACGTATCTGTTATTGCACAAAGATTTTTTCAAAGCAGAACTGCCTCTTCAAGAGTTCACAGACAATCGGGCACACTGGACTATAGCCATTTTGAAATGGTACTTGGCACACAGTGGTTTACTGCATTTTCACAAAAAGAAACCCTTGATTATGTTGTCACTTCACTGAATAGGCTCGGATAGAGAGTAAGTCATAGTTGGTACCAGCTTATGTTGTCTTCCTGGGAGCAAAGAGACTCTTGCTAGGAGAATCAGCTTTTGAATTTGCTAACCTGATTGAGCAATATTTCACCTGGTTGTACTTTGAAATTGCCTTTAGACTTGCTAAATGCATGTATAAACTGGAAAGAGAGTGGGGAAAATGGGATCGATGCAGTGCAGTCCTTCCTATTCTGCTCCTTTTATTATTGTGTTATAAAAACCCAGGCTGGAAACAGATTACCGTAGATTTATCTTTAAATGAACATTACCAGCAGACTTAAAGCCCAACATTCTTATCTGATTTTTACATCCTTAGACTTCCAGGGCTGACCTTGTAGGGAAGTCCTAAGGTCGCTGCCGCAATGTTGTGGGCTTTCTTTAGCAGAGTCCTGGCTATTCAGGAGTCTAGCTTCTGGGGCATCTAATTACCCCAATGCCTCTGCCACGGGCTCCACATGTCAGCTGTTCCTGAAAGCTGTGGGAAATTCTCATGGATATTGTGTCTTGCAGAACAGAAAACGGCAGGTTACAATTTCTAAAGGAGGCATACAAGAATAACCTATTGGCATGCTATTTCTTCACCATCCTATCCCTTGATGAAGTATTATAAGGAGATTCAGACCAGTTAAGTAGGGGTGCTGTCCATGGTAGCATGTTTATTTCTGAGCTGAAACCTGACCCGAGTGTTCACTCTACAGCCGTCCTTTCCACTACATCCTGCTGCCTCACTGAAGTATGTGAATTGCACATGGCGTGCTTATACAACTTTGAAGTTGTTGCTCTCAGGGCAGGATATCATATATTAGCTAGAAGCATAAGCATTCGTGAAGACCTTGAAAAACTAGAATTAGAGATGGAAAAAGAGTAATATATGATTTAATAAATATAAGCATAAACATTTGTACTTGGGTTCAAAAATTTGATTTACAACTAAGATAGCCAAACAACTCCTCTTTAAAAGGTCTAGGGGTTTATTGTGTTGCAAAATTAATACGAATATATACCAAAAACAAAGGCAAAGGTTAAAAAGTGTGGGGTATCTTTGCCAGATAGCATGTAGGCCAGTTTGGCTCAAATGAATATATAACAGAGGAGTTAAGTTCAGGCAATATTATGTGGGAAAAGACTATGGACTAAAGAAAGGAAAGAAATTGTGGTGATATGGAAGCCTTGGGGTATTTTGAGGCCAGAGATTAAATTTGGGGATGATAATTTATGGAGTACTTGAAGAATAATTAGAAGGACAAGAAAACAAACCAAAGGAGGAAAAGGGTTCAAGGTGAAAGAAATGAAACATCAAAATAAAGGAGAAGGAAAAGAACTCCAGGAGGGTAAAGAGGACTTGTGAGGAAAAAAAGGAAGTTGGTAAGATAAGGTGAGACGTTTATAAAACAAGTGAAAGGAAGTTGTGGCAAGATAAAAGATTACTAATGAGATATGAAAGTAAGTCAAAACTCCCACAAGCAGATTCCCACATTTCTGCAGGGGAGCCATTAGCAAGAGTCATAAAGGACAAATGTTAATAGCATTCAGAATTCTGAAGGGATCTGTACAGTATGTAATATAAAGCTGCTAGTTGGTATAGTTGAGAGACTGCTGCACTTACAGTCAGCACTATCTGAATTCAAATCCTGCTTTAGATACTTTTGAGCTATTTAATACTGGAGAAGTCACTCAAACTCCCCTAGCTTCAGCTTCTTCAATTTCCTGTTACATGAGAATAAGAAAATAAATTACCTCACAAATTTATTTTAAGGCTCAAATGAGAAAACATGGAGTGTTTCTCAAATTTGTAAACAATATGTACATATTATTATTAGTTATTGTTATTGCTCAAAATTAAATTTGCTTTCTCTGCTGAGAGCGAAATTAAAGGGGCTTTTAGAATGCTTTTTCATTCTCCCTGGTATCAGGAAGAATGAAGTTTCCTAACAAAGGAAAAAAATACACAGGTATAAATGTATAAAGAAAAATATGGGGTGAAAGAGTGAGGTATGAAATAAGTGAACCAGTTATGTTGAATGAAAAAAGAGAACATCTTGTGAAGAGTAGGTGGGTAGATTGGTTCATTTAAAATATTCTTTGATTTTTGTTTATATCCTGCCTTTTGTACCTTTTAAAAATATTTTTTCTTTTGCTCTTTCAGAGAGTTACTCATTGAATCATTTCAGTCATGTCTGACGACTCTTTGTGATCTCATTTTGGATTTTCTTGGTAGAGATACTGGAGTGGTTTGTCATTACTGTCTCTAGATCATTTTACAGATAAAGAAACTAAGATAAACAGGGTTAAATGACTTGCTCAGGGTCACACAGCTAGTGTTAGACGCCATATTTGAACTCAGAAAGATGAGTCTTCCTGACTCTACTGCAACACTATAGTCAGAGAGCATATTATTATAAAAAAAATAGAAAGAGAGAAGAAAGAGTTCAGCAAAGCTAAACACCACGTAGAACTTTCTATTAGAATGTAATGTTTCTTGCCCATTGTTCCCCACCCCTGTAAAGAAGATGGAGAACTTCTTACATCTCTTCTTTGAGGATAAGCTCAAATCATTATAATTTGTACTATAATCAAGATACTTTCACAGTACTGCTTCCATGGCTGTTTCCCTTCGCAGCGCTGAGCTTGTTGCTTAAATTGTTTTCCTGGTTGTGTCACTTTGTATCACTTCATGTCACTTCTCATGCTTCAACATATCAATCCCTTCAGAGAGACCAGTGTTATTCCATTACAATAATGCACCACAGCTTCATTATTCACCAGCTGATAGACATCAATTTTGTTTCTAGCTAATTTCTGCTACAAACATGCTGGCATAAATATTTTCATGTATATGAATAGTTTCTCTTTGTCATTTAACTTGGGCTACACGAAGAGTGGTTGGGTATCTAGGTTGAAAGGTATGAAGGCTTTAGAGGAAGGAGTTGATTCTAGGTCTTCCTGTTGAAAAGGACAATTCTCTGTCCATTATGATATGCTGTTTCTAAATGTTCTTTCCAAAATGGTCGGGAAAATTCACAGATCTACTAAAAGTACATTAGGGTGCCTGCTTTTCTGATACCCTTCTAATACTGATTATTCCTATATTTTGTCACCTTTGCCATGGTTCTGTCAGAAAATTCTGTTAGAAATTGGCCAACTCTAGAACTGTTAAATATCCTAGAGTTATTTACTTTTGTTTGTCTGATTCCTGATTTGGGGCAATGGTTCACATGATTTGTAACAGCTTACAGTTCTTTTCATAATTGTTTTTATCTTGTGAATGTTTATTTATTGGATATTTACTTTTGGTCTTCTGTATTTCTGTTAGTTCAGTCCCTTAACAGATATATTTGATTCAATTATTTTGCCCAATGTCCTTCTTCCCTATTAACTTGGTTATGCTAATTGTATTTGTTCAATATATTCTGGAAATCATATAATTAAAATAATTTATTTTGTCTTTAGGGATGACTTCTATCCTTTGTTTGTTAAGAATTCAACCCCTAACCATAGTTATGAAACATATCTGATCTCATCTTCTACCAGTTTTTTCCAGTCATATGAACTTTATTATTCAGAACACTTATATGTTTTGAAATTATTATGGTATAAGATGCTGATCGAAACCTAATTTCTCCCAGACTGATTTCTCATATTCCCAGCAATTCCAATAAGGAGTTCTTCTCCATATATTTTACGCTCTCAGGAAACCTTGTGATTATAGTCTATTTTAATGAACACTCACAAATATAAAAAATGCATCTGAGTTTTTTAATGTCATGGCTTGAAATAATGAGTACAAATGTGTGGCAAAGTTCATGGTGATAGAACAAGTACAGGGTGCTTACACACAATTTTGTTGAAAGTTTAATAAGTATTACCTGCCATCTACGTCATAAGTCAGAATTTTTAAGGGTTTTATGGCCTGATCAGCAAATGAATTATCTTTGTAGTTTGAATTGCCTCACTTGGCATGTTCTTTTCTGTTATAGATTTCTCTGCAATCCCACATGATTTTTAAAAATCTGAAGAAACATATCATAAAGAAATTAAGTGGAGACACTGGGAGGCTAAAAATTCATCTAGCTACTTCATCTTTCTAAATGTTCTTAAAAAGAGTTTCTACACTTGCTTCCTTCAGTTATCTTGCTATGATAAATTATCCTTGCTTCAGTGAAGGAAAGTCTTTGAACAAGATTAAAAGTTAAGCACAAGAGCTCTCCTGACTATAGACTGTTCAGTGACTGTCACCCCACTGCCTTAAATACTTTCCTTCATCATCCCCATTTCCTGGTTTCCTTCAAAAGTGGACAAATCCTACCTATTGCAAGAAGTCTTTTCTGATCCACCCCACCCCTCATCCTCCTAATGTTACTGCATTTGTTCTAAAAGCATTGCCCATTTTCACTGTATCTCTATCTACCATTTAGGTTTTCATATCTTCCCCCATAATCATATAAGTTCTTGAGGGCAGTGATTTTCTTTTTGCCTTTCTTTCTGCCCCCAGTCTTCCTTGGATATTGTTAATGCATAATAAACGATTGTTGACTGATTACCAAGAGGAACTAAAACTGGCTGAAGAAAGAGATAACTTGAAAATTATTATTACAGATTAATTTCACAATAAAATTTAATGACTCTATGAGACAATAAAAATTTCAATGCAAAATGATCCCGAACAACTTGGAGGGATCTATGAGAAAGAACACTATCCATATTCAGAGGAAAATCTGTGGGAGCAGAAACACAGAAGAAAAACAACTGCTTGATCACATGGGTCAAGGGGATCTGGCTGGGGATGTTGACTTTAAATGAACATCCTAGTGCAAACACGAACAACATGGAAACGGCTTTGGATCAAGGACACGTGTAATACCAGTAGAATTGCACATCGGCTATGGGAGGGGTGAGGGAAGGGGTGGGAGGAATAGAAAATGATTTTTGTAACCAAGGAATAATGTTTGAAATTGACCAAATAAAAAATAATGTTAAAAAATATCAATGCAAAGTTAAAAGATTGAAGAAATAAAGGAAAATGTAAAGTATTTCTTTTCAAATGCAACTGGTCTTGAAAGTAGTTATGGAAAATAACTTGAGTGGGAAAGAGAAAAGGGGAGATGGAATAAAGAAAAGACAATAGGAGGGGAGGGAAGAGGCAAAGATAAAGGAATCAAGAAAGTTGGGGCAGCTAGGTGGCTCAGTGAAATGAGAGCCAGGCCCAGATATGGGAGACCCTGGGTTCAAATTTGGCCTCAGATACACTTCCTAGTTGATGACCCTGGGCAAGTCACTTAACCCCCATTGCCTAGCCCTTACCACTTTTCTGTAAGGGTTTATAAAAAGAAATAAAAAATAAGAAATCATGAAAGAAAAATGTCAAGACCTAAAAAAGTATCCAATAGTCACCTCCTGAAGGAGACTCTAAAGTCATAGGCAGGAAATCATAGCCAAAACCTAAATCTTCCAAGTTAAAGAAAAAGCATTCTATGTACTAGAAAGAAAGACTTCAAGAAGCAAAAAGTTAATCTTTTAAAATCTTTTGACTATTTAGTTAAGATTCCTGACTTTGAAAAAAAGGTCAGGAGTGATTGGAAAGGAAAGGGTTTATTATTATCCCTCATAACCAATTAGGAAAGAAAATTGTTTCTCCTTAAGGATAATTACTGTATTTTCCTTGGCCAAGATAAAGTATAGAGCTCTTGTTATTTTTCCAGGGAGCACTGCACAAGATTTAATAGCTACCACTATAAATAAAAAACTTAGAATATGATATGATATTCCAAAAAGCAAAAGAATATACTTTAATGAATCAAATAGAACAAAAAGAACTAAGTCACCCAACAAAACTTGATGCAAGGAAATAAAAATGAATTGTTAATCTCACCTGAATTGCTGCTGTGTTGTGGTAGGAGGGCTCAATGAAATTATGAACTGAGGTGTGTGGGGTTATCCAAGCCAGACAGGTCATAGTGGAAAGTGATTTACTTCAAAAGGAAATAGCACGTCACTCTGGTATCTTTTCGAAGAAAATCCCTTGGACAGTATAACAATTCTAATAGATGTGACATTAGAAGATGAGCTTCTCGGGTTGGAAGGTGTCCAGCACACTATTGAGGAAGAACAGAGGACAACTAAAAGTGGCTCCAGAACAAAGTATCTGGACCAAAGCTGAAAAGAAGCACCACTGTGGATATGTCTGGTGATCAAGTAAATTTCTGTTGCTGTAAGTGTCAATATTGCATAGGAATCTAGGATATAAGATCTATGAACCAATGTAAACTAGCTGTGGTCAAACAGGAGATGAAAAGTTTAAACATCAAAATTTTGTCAGTGAACTTAAATAGATGGGAACAGGCGAATTTAATTCAAGGTTCAACTCTAAGGCAGATCATTCAACATTATAGTAATACAAGTCTATGTTCCAACTATTGATGTCGGGAGGCCAAAGTCTCTAACTTCTATGAAGACCTACAATATCTTCTAGAAATAACACCAAAAAAAGATGACACATTTTCATAGAGGATTGGAATGCAAATTATAATTAGGAAATATATATTATAATTGAATTATAATAAGTAGGAAATTATAATAAGTAGGAAATCAAAATATAATTGTAATTATAGATACGTTTGGCTTTAATATACAAAATGAAACAGAGTAGAAACTACTAGAATTTTGTGAAGAGAAGTCCCTGGTCATAGCACTCTTTTTCAATAATTCACAAAGCAACTCTATACATGGACATTATCAAAAGGACAATAATGAAATCAAATTGATTATAAACATTGCAACTGAAGTTGATGAAGTTCTATACAGTCAACTAAAATAAAACCTAGAGCAGACTATAACTTATCATGAGATTTTTATTGCAAAATTCAGGCTTAAGTTGAAGAAAGCAGGGAAAACATAAAGGAAATATTATCCTTTGTGAATATGAAATGGAAGTGATTAATAGATTTAAGGATTACATCTGGTAGATAGAGTTTCCTAGAGAAAATATGGATAGAGATTATCAATATTGTACTAGAGAAAGCAAAAATAACTCCCCCCAAAAAATTAAAGAAAAGGAAGAGCAAGAAAGAAAAATAGTTGTTTTATGAGACTTTACCAATGGCTGAGAAAATAAGGAGAGTGAAAAGAAAAGATATATTCAACTGAATTCAGAATTCTAGGGAACACTAACATGAGATAATGTTTTCTTAAATGAGCAAAATAAAGACATTGAAGAAAACAATAGAATGAGAAAAGTGAGACCTCTTCAAGACAATTAGAGATTTTTATTGGAACATTTGATGTTAAAATGGGCATAGAATATTAAAAAATAGTAAGGAATTAACAAAGTAGAAAAGATAAGAAGAGGTGGCAAGTATAATGATGATATTAGAAATTAAGTCTTGTTACATTAGTTTAGAGATAAGAAGTGGAGAAGCTGGCTTGAGAAAGAATTAAAGTTTGAAACAGATCTGAGAGAGAGTCTCAGTTTCAAATGTTGACTCCGTGTGGGGGATGTATAATGGTTTTTCTGTTTCAGTTACTCTCTCTGGGTGTGCCTGTTGCTCTTAAGTAGTTGGCAGTTGCTCTCACATTGCTGGGAGCAGGTGACATCTTTTCTCTCTCTCCTCACTGAGGCAAAAGGAAATAAGGGAAAACCCTGAAGGAGCTAAGTGATTTCCTTTTCCAACTTGGGAAAGACTAGTGACTGTCTATTGTTGTTTCATAAATTGTTTTATCTCTGAGAGGTCTTTGTTTTGGACTCTGAGTCTGCTAAGGCTCAGAGTCCTAACTTGGTTCTTACTGAGGTTCAGCCAGCTAGCCTTTGTTATTTTTATAACTTGGAGACAAAATTAAGAATCATATATTTCTTCTAAGGATAATAGTGTTAGTTTATTGTAGAATAGGGACAATTTGGACACAGGAGAAGAGGTTCCTTGTGGAACCAGGGAGTTTTATTTGGGTAGAGTTAGAATCCTTTAGAGATAGAAATCCTTTTATATCCTTATATTATCAATAAATAGTTTATTTTTTTTTTATAACGAGAGTCTCCTTAGCATCCTTCCACCTGGTCCTGAAGAGAAGTTCACTTATGAGCTTCACTTCACTTATACAAATTGAAGATACTTTGTAAGCACAACAAGCAGAGTATCTAATAAGTTTATATTCATAATCAATTAAATGCTTATTATTTTCCCACAAGAATATACATTAGAACTGTACAAGAAAGATCTTAAATCACCAATAACCATAATGGTGAGCTAGACACTTTAGAGATTGAAGTCAAGTAGCTTGTAGGAAGCATTGCTAACAATAAAGTAAGTGGAGGCGATAGAATTCTAGTTGAGACATTTAAATCCTAAAAGATAGTACTTTTAAAGAGCCTCATTCAATATGCCTCCAAATTTGGAAAACTCAACAGTGACCACTGAATAGAAAAAGATCAGTTCATATCCCCATCCCAGGAAGGGAAATAACAAAGAATGATCAAATTACCAAACAATTGTGCTCATTTAAAATGCCAGCAAGGTTATCCTTACAATTTTGTAAGCTAGGTTTAAGCTATATATGAAGAGAGAATTTAAAGAAGAGTGAGGCTACTCTTTGAAGAGGCAGAGAAGAACTAGAGACCAAATTGCCATCATCCACTGGATTTTAGAGAAATCAAGGGAGTTCCAGAAAAAAACATCTATTTTTTCCTTTAAGGACTCTACTGAAGCCTTTTATAGTATGGATCAGAACAAAATGTGGCAAGTCTTCAAAAAGATGTGAATACCAGATCACCTTACATTAGGATATATAATGTCGTCTTATTTAACTTATTTGCAGAGAACATCATGTTAAATACCAACCTGGATGAATCCAAGGTGAGAATTAAAGTTGCCAGGAGAAATTAACAATTTCATATGTGCATATGATAACACTCTGAGGTCAGAAAGTAAAGACGTGAGATGGGGAATTGTGTGCTGAGAGCTAAGATGATGACGGTGAAAGAGGAGACTAAAAGGTATGCTTAAAGCTTTACATTAACACAAAAAATCATGGCCACTAATCTCATCACTTCCTGATAAAAAGGAGAAGAAATGGAAGCATTGTCAGATTTATAATTTTGGCCTCAAAGACAGCAGCCATGAGATTAAAAGGCATTTGCAATTTGGAAGGAAAGTTATGGCAAATCTGAACAACATACTAAAGATTTAACTTGCTAACAAAGGTCCATATAGTCAAAGCTATGCTTTTTCCAGATAGCAACATATGGTTGTGAAAAAGGTATGGCTCACAAAAGATGAGTGCTACAAAACTGACACTTTCAAATTCTTCCGCTGGAAAAGGGTTTTTAGAGTCCCTTGGACATCAGGGAGATCAAATCAATCAATCCTTAAAGAATTGAATTCAGAATATTCACTGGGAGCTCAAATGCTGAAGCTTCAATATTTTGGCTACACAATAAGAATACAGGACTCACCGAAGAATATCTTGATATTGGGAAAGATTAAAGGCAAAAGAAGGGGACAGAAGATGAGATGGATAGTATCATGGAAGCAATGAATATGAGCGTTGACAGACTTCAGAAGATAGGAGAGGAAAGAAAGTCCTGGAGTGCTATGGTCCATGGGATCATGAAGATTTGAACATTAACTGAATGACTGAACAACAAGAAGGTAATAAAATGCATTCTTGATGAAAGGCCTGAGCTGAGGTGAAACTCTGAAATTCAAACACAGAATAAAAATTAAAAGGTAAACTATAAGTAACTGGCAAAGACCATATAAAGATAAAAAGGTTTCTGATGGAATGGGGGGAGGAGATGACACATTTTCCCACAGCATTTGAATGCCATCAGATGCCATGGAGGAATTAAATAAGACCAAGGGCTTGCGAATATTTTTGTGCTAGTTTGATAATCTCAAAGAAAAGAAATGAAGAGACAAGGTAAAAAAGCAGAAAGAAGAGGGGACATTTCTCCTGATCAAGGAACTCAATTACAAGGAGGATTACAGGGAGCATGAGTCACTTGAATCTTACTTTCATATGAACTGGTCAAAGGATTCAACATCAATATAACATTTGATCTCAAAATACATTAAACCATAAAATACATTGTATAGAGGAAACACACTTTAAAATAAGACACATATAGAATAAAAATAAGAGGCTAGAGCAGAATATACTACATCTCAGTGGTACTAAGAAAGCATGAGTAGCTATCATGATGTTTGACAACATTAAAGCTGAAATACATATATTCAAAAAAGTCAAACGGAAACTACATTATATTAAAAGACACCATAGATGATGGCGCATTATTAATTGTAAATCTATATGCACCAAAAGTTGCAGCATCCAAATTTTTAAAGGAAAAATTAAATGAGCTACTAATGGAAACAGATTATAAAACAATAATAACAGGAGAGGGGCAGCTGGATGGCTCAGTGGATTGAGAGTCAGACCTAGAGACGGAAGGTCCTAGGTTCAAATCTGGCCTCAGACACTTCCCAGCTGTGTGACCCTGGGCAACTCACTTAACCCCCATTGCCTAGCCCTTCCCACCCTTCTGCCTTGGAACCAATATTTGGTTCCAAGGCAGAAGGAAAGGGTTTACTACTACTACTACTACTACTACTACTACTAGAATGTTTTAATCTACTCTCAGAACTAGATAATTATAACCAAAAATAAATAAGAAAGAGGTCAAGGAGAAAAATAGAATCCTGAAAAAGTTAAATATAATAGATATCTGGAAAGGAATAAATGGGAAGAGAAAAGATATCCTATGTTATGTGAGGAGGAAAGAGATGGGATCTTTTATGTAGACGTGAAGAGAAGTAACAAACATATAGGAGATCTGTGATTTCATTAGTGTTATATGCCCTTTCTCTTTATATATATATGTATAAGTGCTTGTCTTGTTTAGATTTGTAAACATTTAGAACATTAGTATTAAATTAATATTTTTAAAATAAAATAAAATGTAAATAAAAATGAATTAATATTAGAGATAAAATGTGAGAGTAGGGCTAATTTGATGGAGAAGATGGCAGAAGTTTGGTCAAGAGTTCATTTGTAGAGGATGACAAGAAGAACCATTTCTTCATCAGAAATAAGAGCAAAGAAAAAGAGAATGAAGAATGGAGTCAACATGTTGTGAGATGGGGAGGTGCATGCTGGGAGCTAAGATAGCAAAGTAAAAGATGCTCAACTCACCTGATGCCTACACACACACAGATAGAAAGACAGACAGACAGACAGACAGACAGACAGACAAAGACACAGACAGACAGAGGAAATAAATTCCTTTAAAACAAAGGAAAACAGCCCACTGAGGAAAGAGGAGAGAGCAGTCCAGTGAGCACAGCATCTGGAAGAACTACCAGAACTCGGGAGCAGACTGACACAGTGGACCTCTGCTAGAAGCAATGAAACCATAGAACAGGAAGGAGTCTAGCCTGAGCCACTCCAAAAAAGTATAGAAGGAAGAGCAGGTAGTAAATTTGCAGAGTCTGATGTGTCAGCAGAGCTCTGGTGTCACACAGGAACAGAAAGGGGAAACCAGAACCACAGTGCCATACTCACTCCCACATGGCAGAAGAGCCTTGGGGGGCAACAGAAGATCAGAGAGGGGGATCTATCCCTATAGGGACCTACTCTCGCCCACATGGCAACAAAGTGCTTGAAGTGGTGGAGACCAGAGCAGGCAAAATGCCCAGATCAGGCCACTTGTCAGGGACAAGGAAACAGCAGAGTAAGGATCAGACCAGCCCACAAAACAGTGGGGGAGGGGGGACACTGGTAGCCTGAGATGTTGAATTTAGCTAGACAAAACAACTGCAAAGCTCCCCAGAGCACTTCCTTGAGAGACATTTCTTGAGGAACAAGGTCAGCAAAGAGAAAAGTACTCTGAAAGCTTGGAACTTTCCCAGGAACAGAGAAGAACCTCAACACATAGGTAAGGTAATTGGGGGAGGGGAACATCTAGAAAAATAAGCAAAAAAAATTAAGAAACTCTGATCTTACAAAGTAAATAAATGAATTGGAAATGAAACTTAAAAAAAAAGAACAAATTAAAAATCCCCAATTAAACACTGAATTAGAATTTCTGAAAATCAATGGAGAGATGAATAAAAGTGAAAGTAAGAAAACCATTGAACTAATAAATGAGACAAGTTGGATGTATTAAAAAATAAATAAGAGATAAACCATTGGTTTACTTGATTTAAAGAGAGAAAGAAGAAAACAAAATTACCAGTATCAAATATGAAAAAGATGAAATCAGAATCAATGAAGAAGAAATGAAAGCAATTATTGGAAGTTATTTTTCCCAGTTATATGCCAATAAATCTAACAATCCAAATGAAATAGACAAATATGTCCAAAAATATAAACTGCACAGATTAACAAAAGAAGAATTTGAATACTTGAACAACCCCATCACAGAAAAAGAAGTTGAATACACCATCAAACAAGTCCTTAAGTAAAAGATGCCAGGGCCAGATGGATCAAGAAATGAATTCCACCAAACACTCAAAGAACCACTAACTCCAATACTACAGAAACAATTTAGAAAAATAGGGGGAAAGGGAATACTTCCAAATTCTTTTTATGACACCAATATGGTATTGATACCTAAACAAGAAAGAGCTTAAACAGAGAAAGAAAACTATAGACCAATTTCTCTAATGAATATTGACACAAAACTATAAATAACATACAAGCAAGGAAATTACAGTATTATATGACAGAAATCATGCACGACCATCAGATGGATTTTATACTAGGGATTCAGGGATGGTTAAATATTAGGAAATCCATCAGCCTGACTATTTCAATAACAAAACCAAGAAAAATCTTGTAATTATTTCAATAGATGAAGGAAAAGCATTTGACAAAATAGAATTCCTATTCATTAGAAAACATTGGAATAAAGAGATTCTTCCTTAAAGTGATAAATGCCATCTCTCCAAAACAGTCAGTGAGTATATACTAAAACCTTTAAGATCAGGAGTGAAACCAGGGGCCCATTATCACCACTATTATTTAATATTGTACTAGAAATGCTCACTACAGTAGTGAGCAGAAGAAGAAATTGAAGAAATTAGAATAGGCGATGAGGAAAAAAGTGATCACTATGCAAATGATATCATGGTATAACTAGAGAACCCCAGAGAATCAACCAAAAGAACCTGATAGAAATTATTTATAACTTCAGCAAAGTTTCAGTTACTAACCAAACCCACACAAAGCATCCACTTTTCTATTTACCAGAGTACAACAAACAAAAAATAACAAGAGATAGAAAAAAAGTCATTCCTTTCAAAATAACTCTGAACAATATAAAATACCTGAGAGTATGCCTACCAAAACAAATCCATCAATTATGTGAACATGTTATAATTTAAAACTAATCTTGGAGACTGTTATATAGTAGATTTATAGTACTTATTAGTAAAGAGGAAAAAAGAGAGAAAGAAGGTAGCACGATTTTTCTAACTACCCAAAGTCTCTGGACACGTTTTAAGTCTTCTGTTCCTGTATTCCTATCCAGCCTGGTCCCCACCAGCCTAGTCTTGCTCCTGCCTAGTGCTGCCCAGCTTGCCAGAGATGGCTTACATAGGTAAGAGCTGGGACTATGGCAAAATGCATTCCACTTAATTCTCTGGCTTTTTAAGCTTTGTATGAACCCTTCCCCTAAGATTTTCTGATTGGCCAGGATTTCACTCCAGCCCTCACACATATCTCCTGTTATCTGCAGGTCAAGGAATCTTGCCATCCAGGCTGGCAAATGAAAACACATGACTCTATGACCCCCTGGGAACCAAGTTTCCTAAATATGTAATTCACACAACCAACCCACCCACCCCCAATTCTTTGGGAAACTAGCATGATATGTCTCCCCACTTTTGACACTCCTGGAAATTAACATGTTGGTCCCCCCAATGAATCATTCTTCATATGGTATCTATAGGTTTTAGGATTGTTTTATCAGGGTGCATATGTGCACAAAAGATATTGCACATTTCCTAGAGTGTATAACTACAGTTTAAGTAATTTTTAAAAAAGGAAAAGAAAAAAAGGGGGAAATTTATAGGTACATTGACAAGGAGCCATTAGGAGGCATTCTTCTTTTTGGTACAATCAAGTACAATTTGGTACAAATCAACTTTGGTACAAGTTTTACAATCATGATGAAATAACAACACTTGGGAAGAACAAAAGTGGATGGGGTGGGGGGGGCTCAATTCCCCTCAGTTCAGTTCATTATATGAAGTTCACTCAGAGTCTTACACTATAGTGCTTGATTTCTAGAAGCACTCTTTATTGCTGTCATCATTGTAATCCATTACAAAACGCTTTTCACACAAATAAAACCAGATTTAAACAATTGGAAAAAATATGAATTGTTCATGGATAGGCTGAGCCAAAACAGTGAAAATGATAATCTTACCTAAATTATTTTACCCATTCAGTGGCATACCAATTGAAGCACCCAAAAAGTATCTCATAGAACTAGAAAAAATAACAACAGAGTTCGTATGCAAGAATAACAAGGAAATTAAAGAAAAATATGAAGGAAGGACATCTAACTGTACCAAATATTAATCTATGCTATTAAAAAATCATGAAAAAAATTTGGTTTTATTTAATAGCATTGTGGATCAGTGAAATAAATGAGACAATCTATTGGCAATTAATGTCCATTGCAACTTAGCGTTTGATAACACAAAAGATCCAAGCTTTGGAGAAAAGAACACGCTAAATGACCAAAACTGGCATTGCATGACAGCAATTAGACATGGACTAATATCTCACACTCCAAACCAGAATAAAGTCAAAATCGATACTTTCTCAAGAAATAAAAGGTGACATCATAAACAATTTGAGGAAAGTAGAAAAAGTTTACTTGCCAGACCTATGTATGAGGGAAGAATTTTTGACAAAACAAGACATAGAAAACATTGTTTAAATGGATTAGATAATTTTGATTACCTTAAATTTAAAAGGGTTTGTACAAATAAAACCAATTTAACTAAAATTAGAAAGAAACAACAAATGTAGGGGAACATTCACACCAAAAGTCTCTGACAAAAGCTTCATTCCTTAAATACAGAGAGAACTGAGTCAAATTTAAAAGAATACAAAGCATTCCCCAAAAGAAAAATGGTCATAGGACATGAACAAGCAGTTTTCAAGGAAGAAATTTAAACTATCCATAGTCACATATAAAAAATACTACCACTCACTACTGATTAGAGAAATGCATATTAAAACAACTCTGAAATATTATCTCACCTCAGATTGACTAGCAAGTTCAAAAAGAAAAAGGATAAGTGTTGGAGAGGAAGTAGGAAAATTGGAACACTAATACACTGGTGGAACTCTGGACTGATATAACCATTCTGGAGAGCAATATGGAACCAGGCTCAGAGGGACACAAACTATGCACACCCTTTGATCCAGCAATACCCCTACTGTCTCTGTATCCCAAAGAGATAAGAGATAAGGGGAAGTTTCAGATAAGATAAAGATACAGATAAAGATGAGAGATAAGGTGCCGGTACCAAAATATCTTTAGATGCTCTTATTTTTAGTGGCAAAGAATTAGAAATTGAGAAGTTGTCCATCGCTTGGTGGAGGTTGATGTTGAGAGACTTAAGCTAAGTTGTTACCTTTACTTTGTCATCTTGGATCCTCCCAAAGTGTGAGAAGCTTTTAAAAAGAAAAGCTTTCTAAAAAACCTTTACCTTCTGTCTTAGAATCAATACTATGTATTATTCTAAGGTAGAAGAGCAGTAAGGGCTAAGCAATGAGAGTTAAGTAACTTGTGCAGGGTCACACAGCTAGGAAGTGTCTGAAGTAAGATTTGAACCCAGGACCTCCCATCTCTAGACATGGCTCTTAATCCACTGAGCCACCTAACTGCTTCAAGAAAAGATTTTCAATACCTACTATGGTAAAATAGAGAATACATTAGGAAGAGTAAAAAGATTTAATAGTCTGCTGCCTTGAAACCTCATTAAGATTAGATTCACTGGATTCAAATATTTTTGCTTAGGCATCCCACCATTAATTTTTAATTTTAGTTTACCATTTTGTGATGGAACCATTTCATGAAAGTTGAACAAAAGAGTAAAGCATCCCTTCTTCTACACTGCTACTCTCATTATTACCTGAGGAATCTTTGAGAACATTTTACTGTCTGAAAAAATGGGCCCAAGTGAGGGCAACATTGTTATAATACATATTAAATATGAGTAAATTTTAATTTATTTTACCAACATTTATAATTAATTATCTTAAATTAATCTAAGCATTTATCAAACCTTTTTCTTGTAATATTCTATTAATCAATAAGACTTGATCTGATATGTAGCATCAGTACCAAAGCCCATTGATTTGGGGCTTTCTACTAATTAGTATAGACCAATGCCCTATCCTTTCATTAAGGCACAGGGCAGAACTGGCAGGTATCTGAGGCTCTCCAAATCTCTTCAGTCTTCTTAAAACTTTCTTTGAGATTTCTCCAAGTTTCTTTGGAATTTGAGTCCTTCTGACTTCCTCCTTTCAGAGGAAGAGAGAGAAGAGGGAAAATGCTAACCTCCCTTCAGACACTGGGTTTAGGTGAGACCTGACCTTACTATAGGCAGGTAGTGAGAGAAGTACAAAGTGGGTGAAATCAATTATTAGAATTTTAGGAGAAGGAAAAAATTGCCCATTGGATCTTCAGATTGGAAAAAAAGTTCCTGATTAAACAAGTTAAAGAGAGAATTATTTCACAATATAAAATGGTGTTTTGATAATGAAAAATTAATTTTTTATGATCCAATATTGCATAACAAAAAAAAAGTATGTCAATATATCTGGATAGCTAGTTAGACTGACATATCTCTTTAATCTGTTAATTTAAAGATAGGCTTCAGAGTAAACATCCTTTTATGTACCATAAACACCTATAGATCCCTAAGGAATTCTTCCTCCTCAATGAGTTCAATACTGTGTTTTTTTTTTTAAATCACTCTCCAACTCCTGCCCTCATGTTAAAGGATTTCAACATCTACATTGATGTTTCCTCAAAGACCCTAACCACTTTGTTAGACTGCTTAACTCTTGTGACTTAATCCTCCACACTACCTCAGCTACACACAAAGAAAACTACCTTCCTTCTAATTTTGGTTGCATTGTTTTTGTTTGTACAAAACCTTTTTAATTTGATGTAATCAAAATTATTTATTTTACATTTTGTGTTTTTTTTGTGGAAAGTAAAACTAAAGTAAGTTCTGGAATTTCTCTCACTGAATTTGAACCAACAGCAGGTGGAGTGTTAGAGAGAAGATATTGATAGGACTGACAGTTGGTGGGGGAATGGGCAACTGGGAGTGACAGTTGGTCTTGTGATGATCATTTCCTTCCTAACCCCAGAAAGAGAAGAACCTTAATCCCTGTCTCTGGATAGACGTGCCTCTATTTTCCTGATTTTCCGAACTGTGTGCTCTACCTTGTTCCCTGTGATCATGTCATCGACAAAAGGACTTAAGGGAAGCAGTCTGAAATATCAGGCCTGTCTTTAGGGGCATCACCCTGAAGAGACAGGCCCAACCAGCTCTGAAGGTCAGAACTTTCTTCCTCTCGCTGTCTACTGCTAAGATTTTTGAAATTAAGAAAGCTAGCACAGATATAGCATAGACAGGAATAAGAGAAACCTTCCCCCAGCCTGTGAGGCCTGACCTAAGCTCAAAATCTGAGAGATACTCAAAACTAATCTCAGGAAATCCCTCTTCCCTGATTCCTTTCCAATCCAAACATGTTATAAAAATTTATCTTTATTTGAATATTGCAGTCAGATAAGAGGACTAACATTTCAAGGGACATAGAGGGAGCTGAACCTCAGGACAGCCATTCAATTATAAATGGTCCTTATTGGACCCCTGAGGGGAGACCTTGGTTGGGGAGAAGCTAGTCCCTCAGGAGGGTCCGTACTTACCTGCTTTAGGGTATCTGCAACATCATTCTAAAGAGAAGACATTCCCTCAGGCTATCATAAGTGGCCCATTTCTCAGGAACCCCATTTTTCAAAAATAGCCTCTTGGTAGGGAGCATCTCTCTCCTTTTACCTCACCAGCAGCAACATTCCCTCTCTCCCTTCAACTCCTTCATTCCCTGGTATAAAACCTTCAGTATCCCCTGTTCTTCAATCCCACCCATTTTCCTTATAAATATTACATTTTCTTACTCTTGACTGGTCTTAAAGTCTATTCTTTCCCAAAGATCTGACATGTATACTGTTCTGTGTTCACCTAATTTACTTATAGTTTCCTTCTTTATATTCAAGTCATTCACCCGTTATGAGTTTATCTTGATGTAGTGTGTGAGATGTTGATATAAAACTAATCTCTCCCATACTGTCTTCCAATTTTCCCAGCAGTTTTTATCAAATAGTGGTATTTTTGGTCCCAAAAGCTGGGATCTTTGGGCTTATCATAGACTGTCTTGCTGAGGTCACTTACCCCAAGTCTATTCCACTGATCCTCCTTTCTGTCTCTTAGTCAGTACCATATTGTTTTGATGACCACTGCTTAATAGTATAGTTTGAGATCTGGTACTGCAAAGCCACTTTCCTTTGCATTTTTTTCATGATTTCCCTGGATATCCTTGATCTTTTGTTCTTCCAAATAAACTGTGTTACTTTTTTTTTCTAATTCAGTAAAAAAGTTAAGGTAGTTCAATGGGTATGGCAGTAAATAAGTAAATCAATTTGGGTAGGATTGTCATTTTTATTATGTTAGCTCATCCTACCCATGAGCAATCAATGTTTTTCCAATTGTTCAGATCTAGTTTTAATTGTGTGGAGAGCGTTTTGTAGATGTGTTCATATAGTTCCTGTGTTTGTCTCAGCAGATAGATTCCTAAACATTTTATATTGTCTAGGGTGATTATAAATGGAAATTCACTTTCTAATTCTTGATGCTGAGATGTGTTCAAAATATAAAGAAATGCTGATGATTTATGTGGGTTTATTTTATATCCTACAACTTTGGAATTTTTTATCCTGCAACTATCCTGCTAAAGTTGTTGATTATTTCTACTAGCTTTTTAATTGATTCTCTAGGATTCTTTAAGAAGACCATCATATCATCTGCAGAGTGATAGCTTTGTCTCCTCATTGCCCATTTTAGTACTTTCAATTTCTTTTTCTTCTCTAATTGCTACTGCTAGTGTTTCTAGTACAATATTAAATTATAGAGGTGATAAAGGGCATCCTCATTTCACTCCTTATCTTATTGGGAAGGCTTCTAGTTTATCCCTATTGCAGATGATGTTTGCTGATGGTTTTAGATAGATACTGTTTATAATTTTTAGGAAAGACCCTTCTATTCCTATGCTTTCTAGTGTTTTCAATAGGAATGAGTGCTGTATTTTGTCAAAGGCTTTTTCTGCATCTATTTAGATAATTATGTGATTTTTGTCAATTTGCTTGTTACTGTGGTCAATTATGTGATGCATACATATATCTAAATACATACTCATGTTTTGGCATTTCATCCCATATAGTTTGTCACTTTTCCCTCTAAAAATAATTCTTCTAGCTACATAGATGATAGTAACAATTTTTAAGAGTTATCAATATCCTCTTTCCTTGTAGGGATACATATTATTTAACTTATTAGGTCCCTTAAGAAAAGTCTGTTTGTTTATTGTTTTGTTTTGCTTTTGTTTTTTCCCCTTTTCTTAATTACCTTTTGGTGATTCTCTTGAGTTCTGTGTCTGGGCATCAAATTTTCCGTTCACATTTGGTCTTTTCTTTACAAATGCTTGGAATTCTTCTATTTTATTAAATGACCTTACTTTCCCCTATAAGAATATAGTCAGTTTTGCTGGGTAGTTGATTCTGGGTTGTAGACCTAGTTCTCTTGCTTCCCAGGATATCATATTTCATGCCTTTGGGTCCTTCCTTGTAGATGCAGCCAGATCACTGTGGATCCATGGCATCTGAATGACTTCTTTTTAGTAGCTTTTAATATTTTTTCCTTGGTCTGGTAGTTCTTGAATTTGGCTATAACATTCCTGGTTGTTGTCAGTTGGGGATTAAATACAGGAGGTGATCTGTGGATTCTTTCAATCTCCATTTTTCCCTCTTGTTCTAAAATATCGGGGCAGTATTCTTGGATAATTTCTTGTAGTATGATGTCCAGGCTTTTTCTTTTGTCATGGTCTTCTGGTAGACCAATAATTCTTAAATTTTCTCTCCTGCAACAATTTTCTAAATCCCCTGTTTTGTGATTGAGATGATTCATATTTTCCTCATTTTTTTTCATTCTTTTTATTTTGTTTTATCATTTCCTGCTGCCTTGAGAACTTGCTTGCTTCTGATTGTTGTATTCTGATTTTTAAAGACTGGATTTCATCCCTGGCTTTTTGGTCATCTTTTTCCTTCTGGTCTGATTTTCTTTGGAGGTCATCTTTCATCTTCTTTGCCTCATCCTTCATCTTGTTTGCCTCATTTTTAATCTGATTAATTTTATCTTTCATGACACTATTTTCTCATTTTAATTCAAGTGCATCTGTTTCCAATGACTTATCTTGCTTTTTACATTTTTCCCAGTTGTATTCAGTCTCTCTTAATTGTGTTTTGAATTGTATTTTGAGTTCTTCTAAAGCCTGTATCCAAATTGCTGAGTTTCTGTTTTTTTGCCCGATGTTCCTTGATCCTCCTCTCTTACATTTGCCCTTTGTTCATTGCCTGTATGTAAGCTATGAATTGTAATTTCCTTTTTATTTTTCTGCTGTTTGCTCATATTTGCCCCTTCTTTCCCCCCTATAGTTGCCTGGACTCTTGTTCCTCTCATTGTGTGCTGAATCTGTGGATTTTGGCTTTTCTGTCAGCCTTCACCTTTGGAGCTTAGCAAGGTACTCAGAGCAGTCTGTGGGGGAGGGGTGTTGGAGCTTGAGCTTCCCTGTCCTCAGAAGGCTTGATGAGATTTAGCCCAGTTGACTTGAACTTGTGGGGATGGATGTGCCCTGAGGCCAAAATCTTGGGAAGGAGGGGGTACTATGGAGTGTCTCTGTTGCTGGGACTGGGCTATGTCCTCTGTGCTTCTCCTTGAGCTGCCTCCCAGGTGCCCATATTCGAAACTCTGAGTCTGACACAGCTTTGCCTGCAAGGTACTCCCTCTGGACTCATGCCCTTGCCTGCCCAGAGATTCCAGCCACTGCTGGAGGCTCAGTACTGTGGGTGGGGGAGGGGTCCTGGGACCTTCCTTCTTCCTTCCCCTTAAACCTGAGTGTTCTCAAATTCAGGCTTGGGGGGGAGGGGCATACCTTTTAAGTTGAGTCCAGCCGGAGGGTTCCTTGGCTCTGTCCTGTTGTTAGGTTTGGTTTTCAGTCCCCTAGGAGCATTTGATTTTTAATTGGTGAGGAAGGGTTTTCAGAGGTCTGAACTTTCGCTGCCTCTATGCTGCCATCTTGACTCCAGAAAGCTACAATCTTGATGCTGTCATCCACAAGCGCTCCATTTAAATCAGTAATTCTAAATATCCATTATTCTTTACTATTCTTAAACTCATTTTTCATCCTTATTGTGACTTGAAATCCCTCCACCCCACTGTATTTTGCCAGGCCAACACCTCTGTTCTTGCTACATTTTTCTCTCTTCCTAATCTTGCCCCCAGAGAAACAGTTCAATTCCTTATAACCTTACAACCATTTGGACTAGTTCCATTTCAAGCTTATGCTATCTAATCTCAAATGGACCCTCATTGCATCAAGGTAAATTTCTTCTCTACTTAATTACCTATCCATTACCCACACAGACTGTTGCAAGCTTTCTATTCTCTCTTCAAACCTCTGAAAGTTCCTTATTATCACTTCCCTCAGATTGGGTTTTAGACTTTACCAAAATTTAAACTTTACCATAAGACTGAGGCTATTGCCGATCTCTCCTTTCCTTCCCATGTATAGTTTGTCTTCATCCTACATCATTTTCTCCTTTTTTTACAATCTGAGATGGAAGGGTGGCCCTTTCACAAAAACACTCCTATTTACACATGATCTCATTGCCTTTTACATTATTTAGCAAACTGTCCCCATTATCATCCCCTTATCCATCTAATATTCAATTTTTTCTACAGTCATGTCTGTTGCATAAAAACATGTCTATGTTATGTGTCTGCCATCATTAAGAAAATATTACTAGCCATGCTATCTATGGTCCTAGATCTACTTATACTATCTTATTACCTTAGTTAAAGTCCTTGAAAAAACTTTATATTTATTGTCTCTTCTTCTTCTCAAACTTATCCTACTAGTCTGGCTTCTGACCATGTCACTCTAAATAGTGCCCAGTGACATTTTAATTGTCCAATCTACTGACTTCTTCTCTCTCTTTGTTGTAAGAATTAGATACAATATATTATATTGCAAACCTTCAACTTCTATAGAAATGTTAGCTGTTTTCATCAATATCTTCATTCTATTTGACCTCTCTGTAGTTCCTGATACTATTGACCACTCTGTCCTCAGGAATATTTGCTCCTTCTGAAGTCAGTAGGAAACTACTCTGCCTCATTCTCCTCCTACATATCTGACCTTTCCTTCTCAGGATCCTTTGAAGATTTATTATTGAGATTGTGCCTCTTAACTGTGAGAAACCTAATTCTCCAGCCTCAGCCCTTTCTTGTTATTTTTATTTTATTTTGCCTTTACTCTTATCATGTGGTGATTTATGCAGTCCCCATAGATTCAATTATCATATCTCTATAAACAATTGTCAAATTTCTATATACAGTCCCAAACATTCTCCTGAGATCTATTATCTCATCACCAATTCTTAGACTTTTCAATCTAGACATCTCAAAACTATGCCAGCCACAAAATTTCCAAAAAGAGAACTGATTTTCCATTTTCCTCCTAAAACTTAGCTCCATTTTGAACTTAATTTATTTCTTTTGAGAAACCTTATAGTCCCAGTTATCTAAGTTTGTGCCCTTGCTGCCATCCTCCATTCCTCATCCTCTTAATTAGTTGTGAAATCTTACAACTTCTACCTCCACGTACCTCAAATGGAAATATCCCTTCCATTCCCAGAGCCCCTAGTTTGTGCCCTAATCACCTCTTACCTGGACTAAGGAAGGAATGTCCTCTTTGGTTTCCTGGGCTCAAGCTTTTCCTCACTCTAATTCAAGCTCCACACCATTGCCAAAGTAACTTTCCTGAAGTTCTAGTTTGATGTCACCTCTCCCAGTTCCCCAGTTCTGCTCAACAAACTGATCCCAATTCTCTGTTGTTTTGAAGACTAAACAGAAACTGTCATTTAAAGTTTTTTAGTTTTCTTACCCATTACTTCCATATCAAAGGAAAAAAACTTAATGTTCTAAACATAATATTTTCTCTTTTCTTTACATATCTTTTTACTTGCTATTTCCTATGTACTCTTTCATCTCTGCCTCTTGGTACCTCTGGTTTCTTTCAAGATTTGGCCATGAGACTTCTACATGAAGCCCTCCCTGATATTCCTAGCTGCTGGTGTCTATAAAAGTATTACATTCATTTTATATATATTTTGCCTATACTTAGTATATAAGTAATATTCTTCCTCATTAGAATACGAGTAGCTTGAGGTCAAGGACTGTCACTTTGGCCTTTCAATTCCTGTCCCTTAGCACAATGACTGGCACACAAGAATCTATGACAATACATGGATGCTTGTTGATTAAATAACTAATAGTGATTTAGGGTTATGCATATAAGTAGTTCTTCTTCCAATATTATTCTGTATCTCTTCACCCAATGAACCTATATATAACAGGACAAATGCAATTCTTCAGAAACTTTCTTCTTTATAAAATTATGCTGTCCAGTTATTCTTAATTTCTTCCATGTTATATTTTTTAGTGTGCTTGGTAGGTGCTCAAAATCAAAGCACTTTTCTTTAGTCATGGGTATTTTTCACAGGATCATTTTTCTCTAAATGTTTTTAAAATTTGGGATCCTGTGATGTCTACACTATTAGAGTGCTGTTCTCTGTTTTAAAGGAACAATTAAATTTAGCAACGTATTGAGTTCTTCCATTTGGTACACAATTGTCTCAATGGGCTAGTGACCTTCTGAAAAGTCTTTGAAAAACATGGCCTCTGATCATCCCTAGCTTTGGGCAACAGAAGGTTCAGATGCTGGCCCCAAGAGCCATTTCATCTGAATGGCCAGTTCCTTGTTTTCCATTTTCATCTGTGGGAACTTTAGAGAGCAAATAGCCTTGGTTAACTCAGCAGCCATATTAGCAAGAATGATGGAAGCAGCTCTTGAATAATTCAGACCCATGATTTACCAAATCCATAGAAGCTGAGATTTGTTCAATATCCAACTCTTTTTACTAAAAAAAGTAAAATTATGTGGAATTACCTGGAGAATTGAGTGGGATACTGAAATACATGTCCCTCTGATGTTTTTTTTTTTCATTATCTTGATATACGTTCTAGTTAGATAGAATGATTCTTTTGGAATAATTCTACCATTTTTCTATTCTCACAAGTTTATTCATGTTTATTATTTCAATGTACTTTCAGATTAGTCCCCTTTAAGCCTAATTACAAATTACTCCCTTTCATTCATCCTTTGTTTCATCCAAACTGACTTTCTGATTCTTTCTCATATATGACTCTCCAATTCCCATCTCTGCGACCATATTTAGAATGCATTTCCTCGTCACCTTATAAAATCCAATCTTTTCTTCAAGGCCCAGGTCAGTGACAGTCTTCTGAATGTGAGGGTGAGATTACATTCACTGGAAAATGGTTCTTTGACCTGATCTGGGTAAGAATACTGTTTTGATTAAATCATACAATCAGAACTGTGTGAACAGGGCCTGTACACCCCCTTGAATGAATCAAAACTATTTTTTGAGCTAATGGATCATGTCATAAGCAATTTGTATAAAAATAAGAAACTGTTGGAACAAAAGAGATTAGGAAATTTTGGTTTATAGATGTTGATGTATATATGGTATTTCTAACACACTTTTTAGGAACAAAGAGAGAATTAAGCTATACCAGAGAAGAGAAATACTGAAATGGGCCACTATTTATACAGGCATGTTGAAGTACTGGAATCGGGCAAAGGAAAGTCCCAAGAAAAGTCAACCCTTTCCATAACTTTTTCTCTCTGATGCCTGTATATCCACAGAATTTATAGCATAATCATTTGTTTCTTCATCCCAATGTCTCCAATAAAATAAATTCTGCACAAACTACAAAGAATTCAAGTGTTAAAAGGAGATGGTTATGAAATTAAGGAATGGTAAGTCAACCTATGCCTAAATATTAGGAATTTTCCTAACTGGGCATTTAGAACAGTTGTGACCAAACAAAACTTTTCATCCACAAACTCCTTAAAATAGGAATTGAATGGACATTAGGGCCACTAAATTGTCACCTTCCTGACTTAAAATGAATTACTATGATCCTGTTTAATATGAGACCTTTTCTTTTCTACCAGTCTTGATGCCTTCCTCTCAAAACTACCTCAGACAGATACATAGATAATATACTCTCTCCCTCCATAGACCATAACCTCCTTGAGGGCATGAACTCTGCCACTTTTTTCATTGTATTACAAGGACTTAACCAAGACCTAGCCCACATTAGATTATCAATAAATGCTTTCTGATTGATTGGAGATTCCATTAGTGATACTATCTCTTCCTCCTCAGTCACTGGCACTTCTTGCATCCACCACCACCCTCTCCCTCTGCCTACATCTTGATGGCATCATAGCAGCTCAGCCATTGGAAGGAGATGGAGAGAGTGAAAGAAACTAGTCTATACTGTGGATTCCATATTCCTCATTACCATTTCCCCCCACAAGTCCTCCAATCTCAGTCACTTTCAGTCTTGCTGCCTCTAGTCATAGTACTCCCTACTCTTGGTATCAGAAACATCCTGAATACTCCCTAAGACCAGCCTATCTTAGACTGATAGGGTGCTGTCACCCCAAGTGCCCTGAGCCCTCTATTCCCTTGTTTTACTTGCATCTATGCCCATAATCACTGCTGTCCAACCTAGGGTTGTCCCAACCTAGGTAGGGAAGAATGCAAGGAAAAACTAACAACCTCTCCCTCACTACCATGGTAGACATTCACATAGAATGGCCTATAGTAGAAGTTAGCCATGTTGTAAAAAAAAAAAAAGTCCTGGAGTCCACATTTTTCCTACAGTATTATGGGTCATCCTATGTATCCTTTGAAGGTCCCAGCCCTCCACTCCAGAAAATTTTGCATGGATTTGTAGTGAATATATATAGCAGTTTTGTTAATTTCTCAAAGACCATTCAATAGCATTTGAGTAGAAACTGAAAAAGGTTATGGAGGAAATTCAGAATTGGAATTTGAACAAACACAAGTGTTAAAGGGGATGAAGGATTCTGAGGCTGGAAGAAAGGATAAAGTTTTATTAGTTAACTAAAGGGTCTAAACTTTGGAAAAGTTAAATTGAAGTCAGATCAAAAGACAGCCTAGCAATGTCCTGAAAGGTGGTAATGTCAGTGGTCAAAGTGATAAACAATATTTAGGAGGTTTAAGGTGTTGAAAGAAATGAAAAAATGTGATAAAGGAATTTCTGAGTTCTTGATTGTAAAAGTGGAATAGCTATGGATAAGGACAAGACCAAGAGTGTGATTATCCCTTTGTGTAGCTGAAGTGGAGTGAAAGAGTACACCATGAGATTTGAGTAGATTGAAAAAAACAGAAGGTTAGTGTTTGGGACAATTTTAATGTGTAAGGTGAAAGCCTATAGTAGAAAAGAATAATTTGTAACAGAGAAATTCTTTGAACCAGGTATGAACTCCTACTGAAAGTATGGCATGCCTTGGGGGCCAATGGATAACAACCACCAGCATCTTGATTGACTGATAAACACAGATGAAAGGAAATGTAAAGGTGTAAACATTTCCAAGAGATGATGGCAAAAAGAAAATGTGGAAGTCAAAATCAGGAGCAGAGCATAAGCCATCTCCCCCACTAGGACCATTATGTCAGGGGATATAAAGAAGGTACATCCCATATTAATAATGGCAGAAAAGATGCAGGATCATCTGGATCTGATGTACCAGAAAATTGAAGCAACAAAAGAGAAAGGATCTAAAATGAATAGATATTTGGTTACTATGGAGTGGGAATTCTATAGGGAACAGTACAGGTTATAGGTAGAGATGGAATTAGAGATTTAATGGATTAGGGTGAAAAAATAGGCGTGTTTTATTCTGAGATTGTCCAGAATTCAGAAAAATTGGGACTAGGAAAATGAGGAGGTGGAAGAAATTTGCCTTTCATAGTACCATACCAGGAAGAGCAGAAACTGATGGGAACAGTCACATTGATGGTGGTAGGTGGCATATTCTCTCTTGGTTCTTGCTACTTGGATATCTTAACATCAGTGTACTTCTGAAGGCTGCTGTGCTTAGTACTATCAACTTGGTATTAAGAATCATATATGCCAATTATTTGAATAAATGAAAGACTTATTCACTTAATAAATGTTTGTTAAAAGAATAAATGACATTGCTATCATTTGTGATCTATATTTATGAAGGAGTTTCTACTCTTAAGTACTTTCTACTTTCTTGACTACCTTTCCACTTTTAAGTACTTTCCAGAGTCTATGGACTTCAACAGCTGACTCAAGCCCAGGGAGAAAACTTTTTAGAAGACATCTTTTCCCCCACTCTTCTCTTGATATAAAGAATGACACAGGAATAAATAAATGCAGAACAATTTATTAAACACTTACTACAGGAGGCATTACGTTGTAGATATCCTCTTGACTTGATATTAGAGTATGGTACTAGAGAAACTTTAGAGCAAGGCAATGTGAGTGAACATGAATTCCATGATCCAAGAATGACAGCCCAAACAAACAGGATTATGCTAAAGACTGGCACCCTAATGCAGGTATATCAGCTGAGGGAAGAGTTTCAGTGTGGAATAACAATGGATGAAGATAGACATACTTTATAAAATTCCAACATGTATCTGCTTTTTAAACAAATACTTGTAGAAATCAGTTCACAAGTGCCTATAACATCATTGTGAGATGAGGGGGCATCTTGGAAAAAGTTTGATTGAGAGTTAGAAGGTGGACCTGCTTCAGTTATCTAACTAAGTTTGTTAATAAATGATGCAAATGTTTTCATTTCTCTAAGTTGAGTTTCTCACCTAGAAAATACTACTAGACTACCCACTCTTTAAGGTCCTTTCTTTTTTCTAATATGCTACAAATGGTAAAGTAGTTTTCTGAGGTCTAAGGTCCTTTCAGTCTTAAAATTCACTGTCCATTGAAAGCGGAGACACAAAAAATGAACTACTTGCTTAATGCCAAATGGCAAGGTCTTGACTCTGCGTAGGGAGTGATATGCTTATCACAAGGTCACTCCATGAGAGCTCATGACCATCACGAATACACCGTGTCACCACATCTCAGGATGTCGTTCACTCATTGTCTCTCCCGAGTTTGATCTCGTCTGTCCCTACTTCATAAACTCTGTTGTGATATATCTTTTGACAGCGTGTTTTTCTATAGGGCTCTGAAGAGCTCTACCTACAGTCTTATTAATCCTTAAATCTGTCTATTTTACAGAGACTCACTAGTGACTAACAATTATCTGTACCCACCCACCCTTCTAACTTTGAAAAAGTAAGCTAATAGATCAGCAAACCCATTTCATTTGGCAGCCCTAGAGAGATCTAGACCAGAAGGCTAGAATATTAGAGGCGTGTTTGCTTGATCGAATCGGGAGTCTCATTACCGTTGCCTTTCTGGTCAATAAATTCAGCAATGAGAAAGCCCAAATGTAGTCTCTCCTTTTGTTGTCTATTAACCCTGATGGTGTTTCATAATGTATAGAGACACGTTTAACATATTCCTTCCTAAGAAAATAAGAAATACCTTCTACTGGAGAAGGCCATGTTGTGCTATGGAAAAGTATCTAGTACTCAGAGAAATGACAAATTGTTTATCTTAGCTTCCTAAACTCATTTGGGAATAGATGGCTACCAAGTGATCCAGGGAACATTTTGACAAAAAGAAAAGAAAGAGGAAAGTTGCCTAAATATGTATTGGATAATTGCAGATGAATGATAGCATCGCTGAATGATAACTTCGAAGGTGTTGAGATTAGAAGTGATGATAGCAAAGGGACAATGTCAGAGTAGCAATGGAGAACAAGGCATAAGCCTTTTCCCCCACAGGACCTTGATGTCAAGGAATATCAGTGAAGGTACAACCCATATTGGTATGGGTATGTCAATATTTATAAAGGATATTTAGGTGGTAACTCCTAAAGGACACATTCCTTGAGAGTGTGAGCACAGTGACTCTAAGATATGCTAATTAGGAAAATTAGAGTTTTTATAAGAGAGAAAACCATTTCCCTCAAATGATAGGAAAAAACCCCATGTCATTTTTGTTCAGACAATAGCATTTATTAAGCATCTCAGATACTGTCCTAGATGCTAAAGATATAAAGCAAAAAAAAAAAATACTTCCCAAAGGGAGACAATATTACATTTATAAATATATACAGAATTAATACAACCTAAAACATGATAGTTAAATCTTAAAGTAGAGGTGGAGCCTAGATATGGGAAAAGCTTGAGAGTTACATGAGATTTCTATTAAAATATTTTAAATTTGTTAGGTCAAAGAGGGATTATACTTCCCTAATTTGTTCCAAAAGGTAGCACTAAGCACTAAGAATAATGGATGGAAGTTACAAAGCAACATATTTTAGCTTGCTATAAGGAAAAGTTTCATAAAAAAATTGAAATATCCTGTTGAAGGATCTGTTATATTGTGAATGTAACAGACATTCTCTTACTAAAGGATGATGACCACATGTCAGGGTTATTTTCTAATGGATTCCTGTTAGGCATGAGGTGAACTGATTGCCATATATGAAATACCTTCCAACTCTGAGATTCTTTGATTTTGTAACTGGCAAAGAAGAAATTTGAACTCAAGTCCCCATTCCAACTTGATTAAGTCATTTCCCTTCTCTGACCTCAGTTTCCCTATATTTAAAATAAGAGGGTTATTCTAAAATAATCTCTAAGGTCCCTTCCAGTTTGAACTTTAGTATCATTTCCTTCTTGACAACATCCCCAATTTCCCTTGATTTCTACTGCCTTTCACTTTAAAATGATCAAAAAAAAAATGCACAAAACAGAGGAGTACAAATTCCAGTAGCTTGTCCCACTAACAAACCTGTAAAAACAAAAAATGATATGCTAACTATCATTCCTTAATAAAGTTTTTAAGGACAAAGGAAGAAGGAAGAGGAGAGAAAATGAATAAAAACATAAAAAAGTTCTTGTCAGCTATTTCACTAAGCATATATTAAAGGGTCACACTAGAGGGGAACGAATCTAAGAATGATAAGTTAGTGTCAAAGGGATAGTAATTTGATACTTGAATGAAGATGAATATGATTCATAAAACAAAGTTGTCTCATTTTCATTCGGTGACAGATGGACACTGGAATATTTCATTCTACCAACTCCCTGCTCCTGAGAATAATTGGCTTCGATGATCATTGGACATGAACAGTTTTAGTGAAGATTGCATTCTTTGTGGGAGTACTTACCTCCAAAGGGGTATGACTCAGTGTACGTTGTGGGGAGCAGAAGTTAGACCGTGTACATTTCATGTACTTCAGTGCTCAAACTGTAAAACCTCATCAATGTGAGTATTCCCTCAGATGCTATAGGTGACATCTGATCGATGCCGAACCACTCTGGATACCTCTCACGGATGTCATAGCAAACTTGCACAAATGGAGGGCAAGGGCTCCATTCAATATGCCGAGAACCTTCTTTACATTGTCCCAAAACTATGGGACTATCAGTGGAGTATGCAGGCTTGTCTTTAGCTATTCCTAATTCTTTAAAATCTCCTCTGATTGGCTTTTAAAGCTTCACACAGCACATCCTCTGCTGATCTTTCCAACCTCGTCAGGCATTCTTCTTTCTCCTAAAAATCTGCAATCCAAGCAAGCTCTTTGTTTTTCTGTTCCTTGTGCATGCTATTTCATGTTACCTCTGTGTGCCTTTGCACTTGCCATTCTACATTTGTGTAGTACATGCCCTTCATCACCTCTGCCTTAGACTCTCCTCCCTTTAAAATGCATCCTGCCATTTTTGTGCCATTCTTGGCATGAAGCCTTTCCCGACTCTTCCAGCTGCAAGTATGTTCTCTCTTAAGTTGCCTCACATTTGATTGCTTCATGTCCAAATATATTTGTACTGTTTTTATATTATATATATAATATATATATATACTAGATATCTATATCTATAGAGTTTCATCCATACTTCTATGCTACATGAGCATTCAAATTCTTTGTGAATAGTGATAAATTCCTCCTTCACACTTATAATCTCAGTGTGTGGCACAGAATAGGAACTAGATAAATACTTGTCTGATTCATGGAAGACTATTAACAATAAATAATGTGAGCTTCAATTTCAGAAAGAAGCTTTGAAGCTTTAAAAGAACCAGGGGATTTCCCAGAGCCTGTACTGTCTACTATCTTTGTCCTTTTAAAATGTAGGTTAGTTCATTTGTCATTGGCTTTGGCTAATCCAAATGTCTGGATCTATCCATGTCATGATAGAAAAGCTCTCTAAGTTGTCCATGTAGCTGTATGTCATCATCTCTATAATAGGCATTCCTTACCCATTTTATTATTATATGAATAGTTGGGCTTCAATATCTTGCACATCAAAGATCTCGTCATATAAAAATAGGAGGTTATGAAGGGAACCCTTCTTTCAGCTGGATTCTAAGTGAACATCATCTCTAAAAGACTGTCAACAAACTGCAGCAAGTATATGCCTCTCTCTTTTATGCCTGTTACTGGTATTGATAATCAGAGGATGATTAGACAGTATTATCTCCGTTGTTATTACTTCTTAGAAGTTGCTTGTGTGATTTCCACATATCAATGGCACTTTGTGAGATTTGAGGATTATTATCTTGGAAAATATTTTTTCACTGCTACATCAATTTTTTACAATATTCAGTAGCGGTCAACAGAGAGAGTGCATGTGATATGTACATTTAAGTCATATATATGGTATTATTTAGGTTGCTTTGAAATATCATTTATAAAGTTGGCCAGTTCCCTTCTTGCAACTTTATCAAGGATGCCTTCTATACATGGATAGATTATTTTCATGAAAATATTAAATCTCCTTCACGCACAAGTATCTTTGTGCACACTCATCTATCGTAGATGAAAGCGCACAAAGACAATCGTCATCCTCGGTTACTGAGAGACTACTACTATTATATAGATGGGAATAGAATCATATAAGTCAGTAGTTATTTATTTTTTGGGATTTATTTTTTGCCTAATAATAAATTCCAAGATTTATTTCCATATCTTTGGCTTTCTCTGCTATTTTCATATACTACGCCTTTGAAATTTTTTACCTCAAAGCATAGACTTTCTCTTTATTTATTTTAATTAGCTCATTTGCTTTTCCTCATCTTTGCTTCCTTAAATACAACTTTTGTTTACTCAACAGCAAATCCAGGACTATGTGGTAACTCCACTATCCAGGATGATGACAGTAGTTTGTGTAAAAATTGTTATGATTTTTTCTATTAGGCTTTGCTGTCAAACTACCAATTTTATCATTAAATGCCCTTGGATTGATTTTTCGTGAATTGCTCTCCCATCACACTTTCTTTAAACTTAATATTTTTTCCAGTACTTCTCACTGTTTTGTGAGACAATAAGAGTTTCTTTACCTGGGAATTTTCCTTAGCAGTGGAATCAAAGGTCCAATACTTACCCATGATTTGTAACCTTCCATTACCCTTCTCTATAAGTTCTTCCAAGTAAGATTTTGGGTTGAACTTGTATTGTTCTTGGATGACCTGTATCTCTGCTAGGCAAGGGAGTCAAATGTCTCAGGAGGTTTCCAAAGGTTCTTATTTCCCCTTGGGACAACTGATTTACCTCTGTTAAACATCTTCAGCAAATGGATAAAATTAAAAAAGCAATAGTTATAACACAATTTCAATGATTCTCCAGATTTCCCTTGACCATTTTTTCCCTTTATCTTCCACTGAGCTTGTCTTCTTAAGGGAAGGCTGCAAGAAGCTGCCCAAAGCAGGCATCTTCCATCTGCCCAAAAGCCACTTACCCCAGGTTAGGAGTCCATTTCTTGATATGAAGCCTAATGCCTGCCTTATGTGAGATAAGTGAGACCTCTACTTGGGATCTTTCTGTCTCCTATTATTCATGTCCTCTGAGGGAAAGTAGCAAGGGGCCTGGCCCGTCAACTTCTGTCTGTGATAGTAATGAGAATAACCCCTGATGCTAAGAGAGAAAACTTCCCTTTAAGTTCTGGTCTTCTTTTTCCTGTTGTGCCTGTCCATTGATAAAAAAAAATAGTGGGAAGTCGGTGGGAGTGGGACTTCTGTCCTGCTGTGCCACTTCCTGCTTAATTTTCTAGCCTCTGGAAACACCAAGAATAGCCAGATGGGACCCCCCGTCTGACCATTAGACCACATGCCTCCCCTTCAGTTTTTAATCATAGCCAGCTGATCTCCATCCTCCTTAGGAAGGAAGAATGTCACTTTCTACTCATTGGACATTCTCACACCCATTCATTTCCTACATGTCCCAGTAATTCTGAATACCTGCAGGTCATTGTTCAAACCCCATTCTCTACCTCCATCAGCCAATTGCTTATTCCCAAACGCCTAAACCCTGTGATCCCAAAGTTCCAAACCCACAATTTCTATCTCCTCCCCCAAATATGATTTCCTAGTAGGGGACGTCAACCTATATAATGACTTACCCTCAAACACTCTCAGCATAGCTCTTCAACCAAGTCACATTCCATGGCCATTTTTCTTTTCCACCTCAGATACACGCAAAGATGATTATACTCTTGGTTTTTCATCACTCCCTTGTCATTTCATCCATTTCATCCTGCCAACTCTTAACCTCAAATTACTTCCAACTTCTGCTACCTTTGCTCCTATACAGAAATGCTGCTGAATGAAGGTGAAGAAAATCATGCCACTATTCTGACTGGGTCTGCTATAAATTTATAGTAACTTGGTTGGCCCTTACTGCAGCTAAGCAACTTTTCTATACCCCCTTTATCAACTCGCTATCCCACTGTTCAAAGAATCTCTTCCAAGAATTTTCATTACTGTCACTTATTTTCAATTGCTCCTTATCCATGGGTTGCTTCCCTGCTACCTACAAATATGCCCACGTCTCCTCTATTCTCAAAAACCATCAGTTGATTCTTCTATCATTTGATTTCTCTTCTGCCCACTGCAGCTAAACTCCTAGAAAAGACAGCCTACACTAGGTTGCTTCGCCTTCTTTCCCCTCATTTTCTTCTGAATCCTCCCCTAATTCAGTTTCTAACCTCATCATTTAACTGAAAATACTCTCTCTAAAATTACCAGTGATCGTTGTTCAGCAAATGCTGTGGTTCTTTCTCAAAGCTCATTCTTCTCAGCATTTCTTCAACCTCGGACACTGTTTAAAACATTTTTTCTTCTTCTTGATACTCTTCTTTCTCTGTATTGGGGACATCAGTATCTCCTGGGTCTCCTCCTATAAGACAGCTCATTCTCGACCTTCTTTGCAGGATACTCTTCCAAATTATGCTCTCTAAATCTAGGTGCCCCTCAAGATCCTGTCCTGGACCCTTCTTGTCTTCTCCCTGTATACTATATAGTTCGATGATCCTATCTCCCATGGATTTAATTACTAGCTCTATGCTCATGATTCTTAAATCTACCTACCTTGCCCTCTCCTCTCTGTTGATCTCCAAACTTGCATCTCCAACTGACTTTCAGACACTTAAGCTAGATGCCTAGTAGTCAAATTAAACTCATGTCTAAAATTGAACTCACTATATTTCCCCTAAACTTTTCCCCTCTGCTACCTATATATGAACATTTCTTCCCAATTCCTCAGGTTTGGAACTTGGCTGTCATGATACAAGAATAAAGACTGCCTTGATTAAATAAGAAAAGTCAAGGGATCCAATAAGTTCTTTAAAAAATAATTTTTCCTCATAAACTTAAGAATATTTCGATGTACATGACAGTGAAACATTGTGGAATGGGCCTTGCTACTAGTAGCAGTGCAACAAGCCAGGATACTCCTGAAGAACTTACGGGAAAGAATGCTGACCACATTGAGAGAAAGAACTGTGGGAGCAGAAATGCAAAAGAAAAACATATGACATCACTTGTCATATGCATATATGAGTACGTGATTTGCAGTTTAGGCTTTAAAAGATTACACTATAGCAAAAGTTAATAATATGGAAATAGGGATCAAATGATAACATTTGTTCAGCCCAGTGGAATTGCTTGTCAGCTCTGGGAGGGAGGACAGAAAAGGGGAGGGAAAGAAAATGATCATGTAAACATGGAAGAATATTTAAAAATAAAAATTAATTAATTTCAAAAAGGAATATTTCAATGTACAGATAAGAAAAAGAACTGAATTTGTTCATGGTTTGCAAACTTCTATTACAATATATTTTCAAGAATGTAATAATTTAGCCTAAGAGTCATTGAAATTCTCTCCCCTATGTACTTCTTTCTGATATCTTGTGTGTATTTTAAAGTATTTCAGTTTTACTCTTCTCATATTTTATATTTTGACATCACTATCACTGGCCACCAAGAGCCTTTGCCAGAAAAGTCATTCAATAATAAATTAAAACAAATAAATATATTTTCTAGGAAAATGTATGTCTCATTTTATATTCCTAATCATCTCTGCTGAGATTAGAAACTTTCTAATTAAAAACCATCAGTCTGCTAAATTGATGAACTGATGGTCATGGAAAGGGGGAGTGAGAAGGTAAGCGGGAAAATATGAATGATGTAACCAAGGCAAAATAAAAATAAATTGATGAACTGACACCACATTGATCAGAATTCTGAAGTATTTTATATTTTCTTTTATATTTCTATAGTCACTGTGTCAATTCTTTTCAAATTCTGTCCCCTTCTTCCTGAATCATTTCATAAAGTCCTGTTAAGTAGTTTTCTCAATCCATAGTATCATACAGCTATTCCATTATAATAATATACTTAATTATTCACAATTTAGCAAGTACTGTGTTTAGTTATTTGCTGCAACAAAAACTGCTGCTATAAACATTTTGGCACATGGTGGACCCTCCCACCTGGGCTGGTTCTCTTTGAGATGAGTGACTTATGGGTTTCACTGAAACAAATGAAATGGGCATTTTAGCGATTTCGGAGGTGTCTTGTTTCAAATTTCATCCCTAAATGATTGTATACATTCATAGTTGCACTAACAGTACATTAACTCGACTGTCCTCCAAAGACCTTTTCCACAATTACCATTATCTTAACCCTTTTGTTTTCATTGAAAATCGCATGCCTCCGAGATGAAACCTCAGAATTGATGTGATTTGCTTTTATCTTAATTTCTAGGCGTAGTTTTTATATGGGTATTGATAGTTTTATTTCTTCTTTTAAAAATTGATTGTTCATCTTCCTTGATTCTTAATCTATTGGGGAATAGTTCTATTTTTATTATATCCAGGGAGTCCTAAAATTAATTCAGCTTTATGCTAAGATAGCTTTAATAACTTAAAATGGTATTAAGTGTTTCTGGAGCATCTCATTTTGTTTTATTTCCCTGTATATGATAGACAACGGAGGTTTATTTTATTTTTTAATCCTCTAACCTCTGGTTTCATTGCATCATTTATTTTTAAATTATGTTTACTTCTTTTATTAAATGTTTTACAATTACATGTAAGAAAAATTTTAACAATCATTTTTAAAAAATTTGAATTCCAAATTCTCTCCTGCTGCCCACAGCTGTCCTTCCTTGAGAAAGCAAACAATTTCATATTGATGAAATATATGAGGTCATGTAAAACACAAATCCATATTAGTTATAGATATGTTGCCAAAGAAAAGAGAAAACAAAACCATAAACATAAGAATGTTAAAAAGCATGTCAGTTAAATGACATTTTCCAGCACGGGTCTTTTGAATTGTCTTGGATCGATGTCTTGATCAGAGTGGCTAAATCTTTCACAATTTGTCATCCTTACAAATGACCATTTCTGTGGACAATGTTCTCCTGTTTCTGCTCAGTTGGCTTTGTATGAGTTCATATAAGTCTTCTAGGGTTTTTCTGAAACTATCCTGCTGATCATTTCTTCCAGCACATTGTGATTCCATCACAATCATATACCACCACTTGTTCAGGCATTCCCCAATTGAGGGGCGTCTTCTCGGCTTCCAATTCTTTGCTTACACACACACAAGCTGTTCCAAATAGGTCCTGTCCCTTTTTCTTTGAAGGCAGAAGCTTATTTTTTTAAATATTTTTCCTTGTTTTTTTTTCTAACTGTTTACAGGTTTCTTTCTCTGCTTTAGCTCTCTGGATTGACTATCAGGACCACATTTGTTCACAGGAGTTGGGTAAGCTATCTTCTGTACCTTACAAAAGTCATTTGGTTCTTCTACATGTCAATTTGTCCCTGAGTCTCATTTACCTAATGTATGAAATGAGGATTCCAGGTTAACTGGGTCTCTATGGTCCCTTCTTCAAGCTCATCACAGCCCTCAAAGGCTTAAATCCAATTATCATGTTCCTCTGAGTTTCTCCTTTTTGTAAGTCCTTCAATTCACAACCCACAAAAAAAAGAAAAGAATTTTCACTAAACTTGTGGTTCTTCATTTCCATTTTCCAGACTTCCTTTCTGTAAATGCTATCAAATTTATCAGCATGATAAAATGTGGCCCAAAGAATGAATACACTATTGCAATAGCAACTTAACATAATAGCATGTGGGTTCTTCAGAGTCACTTATGTCTCCTGGTCTAAAGGCAGACTCAACTCCTTAATTATCTCCTCAGGAGCATGGCTGAAAAAGATATCTGGTACGAGGGAGAGGGAGAAAGACAGGGGGAGAGACAGACAGACAGAGAGACAGACAGACAGACACAGACAGAGAAACAGAGAGAGAGACAGAGAGAGGAGTGTGAGTATTACATAATAGTAGTAAAACCGGAGAGAGGTCCAAAGAGTATCAGGAATAAAAGGATGCCCCACAGCCCCAGTATTTGCAACCTGATGCATTTCTTTTCTTTTTTTTAGGCAATGGGGGTTAAGTGACTTGCCCAGGGTCACATAGCTAGGAAGGATCTAAGGTCAGATCTAAACCTAGGACCTCCTTTCTCCAACCCTTGCTCTCAATCCACTGATCCACCCAGATGCCTCCAACCTAATTCATTTTTTAAAAATGTTCAACTAGACAATCTGACCATTGGTGAATTAGGCATTTACTATGTGCCAGGTATAGTTCTAAACACTGGGGTGGGGGAGGGGGGAAAAGCCCCTTCTCAAGAAATTTATATTCTAATAGGAGAAACAATATGTAAATGATGGCACAGACAAGATGAGAAGAAGACGGAAATCAGAAATGGAAATGTGTAAAAGACTGAGAAAGGCCTCTCGTAGGTCAGATCTGAGCTGAAAAAGTCGACGGTTTGGATATGTATTTCTTGACTATGTAAGTGTTGGCAGGCTGATGAAATTAGCTCTAAATCTAACAGAAATGCTCCCATTCGTTGGTCTTCCCCAGCTTTATGTGCCCAGTTTGCACTTCACTCTTCACTGGATTGGAAGAGCTGAGAGATAAAGGGCAGAATGCGGGAGGACAAAGGCTGGAATAACTCGGATCCATGGACGTTTCCATCTCTTTGAACACTCGTTTCTGACTGTCCGCCTCCTCAAGTGACACAGGCTTCATTGGGCATCATTTAACGGAGCCCAAAGGTTGCAGATACCAATCAAGGTCCAGAGATGTTTCCGATAGGGAACAAGTCATACAAACAGGTTGAATTTCATCTCCAGAACGAAGGCAAATGTTTAGAACCACAAATGGAAAGTCTAACTGAGTTCAATTTACTAATCTATTAGTGTTGTTTCTAATAGAATATAAAATAGAATTCATTCTGAAGAGGTGAAGATGGACGGACAGAAGAGGCTAAGTGAGAACTGAACTCCTCGGTTATCTCAGGCTGACAAAATGGAAGAAGCAGGGAATCTGCAAGGAAAGGTTCTCACGTTTGGAAGACCTGCATCTACCACAGAACAGGACAGAGTCTGTCTGTCTGTCTCCACTACGACCTGACTCATGTTTCTACTTTTAGTTAACTTCTATTTGAGGTACAGAAAAGCACAAGATCATGACCTGAGGAAGAAGAAGAGCCTTCTTAGTGATATGGAGGCCAGATCACAATCTCTGGGTAATCTTATAGCTTGTATATCCATGAGGCAAGATGTTTATCATGACCATCCAACAGTCACAGAGAAGAAGAAAGAAAAATTGAGCTCTCCCAGAGGCAGAGAAAGCCCAGCGCTAACTCCAGAGCTTTCTCTGAGGTTCGGAGAAAAATCATAGTCTAGGTGAGAAGATACATTGGACAGCAGTCAGACACTGGCCATAATATGTCACATATTCTACATGAGTCTCAGTTTCCTCCACTACAGAATGAGAATGATGTTTGCATTTACCTTCAATAGAGAGTTGTGGGAGAAAGGTGACTTTTCTATCTAAAACCACTATAGACTATAACTATAAACTTTCATTGTTATTACTATTATTTATCTGGATTGGAATTAATCCACAAGAATTCTATCTCCATAATACAAAGACATTTCAGAGTAGGTCATTGTCTTCTTCCAAAGGATTCTGTATTCTATAAATTTTTTAAACCATGCTATTCTGCCTTAAGATAATTTAATTCTTGTGAAAGGAAATCAAATCTAAATTTCCCTAAATTTGTTATCCATTTTATTCACAGGGGTCTAAATAGTTCTAAGCAATTTTCACTCTTAAATCCTGCTAGAAAATTCTTCTTTTTGGACATTCTTATACTGACACAGTGACTCAACAATGTGCTTTACATTCCTCCAGAAGAGAGTAGGAGGTGTGGTAATGCTCTTATGACATGAGAATAAGATGATTCAGTTTGACAGAACTAAATGATAAATGTTACTCTTGAAGAACATCAAACCTGTGAGAGAAAAGGCTCTGGTGAAAAAAGTATAGTAAATGATGAGTTCACCCTTGGTCTTATTATATTCAGTACTTATTAAGATTTAAACATCAGAATCCTCCATCAATGTCTTACTTTTATGGAGATGCTCTTTTTTTCCTTCAAAAATAATATCAGTTGACAGAAGTTCTGGAAATTTCTAATGAGCTGGAAAGGCTCCAAGTGTAGGCTGAATAGAGTGAATATCAATTATTTAAGGGCCTAAATGAGGAGGCAGCTCACTTCCAAAAGTATAGCTGTCGGTTGAAGTTGATTACCCTAAAAGAGAGAAATGAACAGATCTTCATCTCAAGCACTTTAAGTGTAAAAGAATAAACCAACAAGGCTGGCCACACAAAGTCATCTTGTGCTTTAGAATGCTTCCAATCTTTGTTTAACCTTACCAATCATTATTTAGCTTGGTTTAGGCCATTGAGCTACAGAGTTTTAAAAATGTGGATAAACACATTAACCTATTTAGAAATAATGTTGTCTGATTCTAGAAGATACATCTGTCTGATGTCCTGTTCCTTTGTAAGGTGTTCCTATCATCAGTCCATCCTTAAGTGATAATTACTGATCATATTAATATTTAGTATCTTGATAGCATTAAAATAACAATGGAAACAATCCTTTATCTAGTCCTAATATAACTCCTGGCTCATTTTAGGCATATCTCTGGGTGAATGCAAATGTACTATGACCAGTAATTTCATTGGTGTCGGGTGCTCTCAGAATGAAAATTTCTCTTCCCAAGAAAGAGGAGTAACTCCTCGGCAAAGTGTATTCTTAGAAAGTTGCCCTAGGCACGTAGCGATTGAAACCTGCCCTGAATCACAAGGCTAATATATGCTGGAGGAAAGCCAGGAAGGCAGGTTTTCCTGATTTTTAGTCTAAGTCTTTATTTGCTATGACAAGGTATTTCCTGTAGTGGTTGAATGGTGGATCTATTATTTCATAGAGTCAGGAGTCCAAAGGGCATCTTTCCCCCTGCCTACAGCGTTTTCATCAAAGAGAAATGGTCAGGCACCAGGAGAAGACTTTCCCTTAACAAAATCGCCAGGTAGGTGCTTTGTAGACAACCTTACACAAATGAAGTAAGTCTTTATTATGAATAATCTGCCTGCAAAGTTAATGATCCAGGTTACAATCCCAGCATTCAAAAGCACTTTCCTAAGAAGGTATCCATGAGCATCCCTAGACTCCCATCGAGGTTGATAAATCACAAGAAAAGTTCAAGTCAGCTTTAGAACATTTACTCACCGGAGGATGCCAATTCTGCATTTGGTCCATGTTTTAACCGCTGGTAAAAGACGCAGATAAGCCTACTTAGCCTGGGGTGGTTGTATGGCTGTCTATAGTACACACACACACACACACACACACACACACACACACACACACACACACACACAGCCTATGAATGCCAATCCTAGCAAACAGAAAATGTAAGCATGCCCCAAATATTAAAGATTAACAAGGGCAACCAGGTATCCCAATAGACAGAGAGCCCCACCTGGAGATGGGAGGTCCTGGGTTCGATTATGGTTTCAGACACTTCCTGGCTATGTGACGAGGGGCAAATCACTGAACCCCAATTGCTTAACCCCTATTGCTCTTCTGTCTTTGAAGTGACATTTCGTATCACTTCTAAGAGGGTTTGAGTTTTAAATAAAAGATGACAGAAATTGATACTACTGATGTTTGCATTATTTGGCTTTCCTATTGCTGTCTCGTTACTTGCAGAGAGCCAAGATCTAGGATTCCCTGGTGCCTTGTTCACAATCATAGTGCCAGTGAGGAGGGGCTGGAAGGATAGCAAAATAAGACACAAACTGCTGATCAAAGAATGTGTGAAGTCAAATACCTCCATCCTGCAGCATCCCAATGATGGCTGGTTCAGAGTAACATCATCTCTAACAGATGCTAATCTCTAACAGGCATCCGGGGCGTCCCCTGGTGTCCCCTGGTGTCAGCTTGAGCCCGGATGTGCAACACTGCCACAGAGGAACTTGTGGGGTTTAGAAAATGAGCACAGGAAGGAGGGAGCTCTCTTTGCTTCCTCTCTTGAACAGATTGGGCTCGGGCTTGGCAAGAGGTCGTGAAGCAGGGAGGGGACCGCACTGGGCTGATATCTGGAGCCTAATCTTACCCTAAGTTACAAAGGCTGAGACTTCTTTCTCTCTCTGCCTCTCAAAGTCTCTCTTCTTACTAATAAATAAATACCTATGACTCTGGCGCTGAACCTCCAGACCAATGTTTATTGGGTACAAGAATTAATAATATTTTACAATCTTTAAATATAATTTAGTCTTTCTAATTACTGGAGTAATATTGGGAAATTAGATTAAACTGCTCTCATTAAAGCATCTTGAAAAGGACCTTTGTTCATATATTTTCTTTATTTTTATGATAGTGAATAACAAATTATTTAGTATGTGTTGTTATAGCACTGCATTAGGAACTCACAAAGAACAAGCATACATCTAAGCATATATAGATTTCAGTTCAACTGAACAAATACTTATTATCTTCTGTACAGCTGCCAAAGCAATATTTCTAAAGCACAAGTTCAATGATGTCACCCTTCTACTGAGGAAACTCCAGTAGCTTCCTAGTACGTCTAGAATCAAGCGTAATTTCCTCTGCAAGGCATTTAGAACCCTCCCCAATCTGGCCTCATCATGCCTTTCCTAATATCTTTATACAGTATCCAGTGTCGTTTTTTATTTTTTCCTGACCTCACCTAAACACTTTTCTTTCACAGTTCCACCTTTTGAGCTCTGCCCTCTAGAGCCAAACAGATTAAGTCTAATCCCTCCTCCATAGAGGCTATTACTTCCATTTACTAGTTGAGGACAGCGTCGCCTGAGTGTCCTCTCCTTCTAGCTAAGTATTCTTAGTTTCCTTGATCAGTCCCCATGGGGGGCCTGAGCTCCTCACCCTCTCCTGCATGCTCTCTAGGTGAAAAGTGTCATCAGATATGCCTCATATGGTCTGACCGGCCTACAAATGCCATCTATTCTTTGGCAAATGCAGAAAACCATTCTGGTTCAAATAGCAGACCAAAGGACGATCACAGTCATCTCCATTTTCAAATAAAATGCCCTGAGTGGTGGAAGCCTGAAGATGAAGAGGTCAGAGCATCTTTGTCCATTAAAAAAAGAGAATCTCACACCTACCCTCTCCTAACCAGGCAGGATCTGACCAGTTTCATCTTTTAAAAAACATAGTTTCCTTCCAAAACCCAAGCCCCGGAACCACATCACATAAGGTCTCTCCTGAGCTTCCCTCTACTAGTGCCTCCTCCCTCACCCCCACTGCCCACCCCCATAACAAACAACTTTCATTTATGTTGTTTATCTCTGCCTACCTACCTGCCTATCTACCTACTTACCTACCTACCTACCTGCCTACCTACCTACCTACCTACCTACCTGCCTACCTACCTACCTACCTACCTACCTGCCTACCTACCTACCTGCCTACCTACCTACCTACCTGCCTACCTACCTACCTACCTACCTGCCTACCTGCCTGCCTACCTGCCTACCTACCTACCTACCTACCTACCTGCCTACCTGCCTGCCTACCTATCTACCTACCTGCCTACCTACCTACCTACCTGCCTACCTACCTACCTGCCTACCTACCTACCTACCTGCCTACCTACCTACCTACCTACCTGCCTACCTGCCTGCCTACCTGCCTGCCTACCTATCTACCTACCTGCCTACCTACCTACCTACCTGCCTACCTACCTACCTGCCTACCTACCTACCTACCTACCTGCCTACCTACCTACCTGCCTACCTACCTACCTGCCTACCTACCTACCTGCCTACCTACCTACCTACCTACCTACCTGCCTACCTACCTACCTGCCTACCTACCTACCTGCCTACCTACCTACCTACCTGCCTACCTACCTACCTACCTGCCTACCTACCTACCTACCTGCCTACCTACCTACCTGCCTACCTACCTACCTGCCTACCTACCTACCTACCTGCCTACCTACCTACCTACCTACCTACCTACCTGCCTGCCTGCCTACCTACCTACCTACCTACCTACCTACCTACCTACCTACCTACCTGCCTGCCTACCTACCTACCTGCCTACCTACCTACCTACCTACCTACCTGCCTACCTACCTACCTGCCTACCTACCTACCTACCTGCCTACCTACCTACCTACCTACCTACCTGCCTACCTGCCTGCCTACCTATCTACCTACCTGCCTACCTACCTACCTACCTACCTGCCTACCTACCTACCTACCTACCTGCCTACCTACCTACCTACCTACCTACCTACCTGCCTACCTACCTACCTGCCTACCTACCTACCTACCTACCTACCTACCTGCCTGCCTACCTACCTACCTACCTGCCTACCTACCTACCTACCTGCCTACCTACCTACCTACCTACCTGCCTACCTGCCTGCCTACCTACCTGCCTACCTACCTATCTACCTGCCTACCTACCTACCTACCTACCTGCCTACCTACCTACCTACCTACCTACCTACCTACCTACCTACCTACCTACCTGCCTACCTACCTACCTGCCTACCTACCTATCTACCTGCCTACCTACCTACCTACCTACCTGCCTACCTACCTACCTACCTACCTACCTACCTACCTACCTGCCTGCCTGCCTACCTACCTACCTACCTGCCTACCTACCTGCCTGCCTACCTATCTACCTGCCTACCTACCTGCCTGCCTACCTACCTACCTGCCTACCTACCTACCTACCTACCTACCTACCTACCTACCTACCTACCTACCTGCCTGCCTGCCTACCTACCTGCCTACCTGCCTACCTATCTTTCTGTCTATCATCTATCAAAGTTTTGTGTTTCAGTCTTCAGTCTTCAGACACATATTAGCTGTGGGATTTGGGGCAAGTTTCTTATTCTCTAAGTTATTAAGGCAATTCCCTAAGAGTATACATTGCAGAATTTATATAGAAAAAAAGATAGATGGATAGGTAGACAGATAGATTGATAAGATATAGATAAAAGCATATGTGTGTGATCTATATATTTATCAAATAAGTAAAAAGTAGAGTAAGATGGAAAAGACTGAGATATTGCACTCCCCTCCCTCCACTGAGGTTTCCCTGCGTTCTGGAACCAGATATGTGGCCATTGGACCCTATTTGGTCCCATGAGACCCTGACCTTCAATGAAGCAGATGAGGGTAACTTTCTCACACCTCTACCACAGGTACCAGGAAAGTGATTTGTAGTGCAGTTTGGGCTTATACATAAAAATTCTTCAGAGGGAAGGGACAGGGGGATAGAAAAGTACACCGAATATAGTATGCCTGGAATAAAGGACGTAAACATTGATTATAGCAATTTCTTAAGAGGAAGAGGCAATTTTTAAAATCAGTGACAAGGAGAACAAAACAGTAAAGCTATACCTGTTACCCCATACATTGTCTACTCATTAATGGAGAAACATGACAAATTTGGTATTACTAATTTAACACATAAACTCATTTGTGAAATCTTCAGAGAATATTGGGAGTCATGAGCAGCTTTGCCCCATAATGCAATGAGAAGCAATTGGAAAGAAAAACAAATTTATGAGGTCAGTTTGAGACTCAACTAAAGAAAGTCAAACATAAAGACATTTAAGGATAAATTTATGCTTTCTGCGGCAAACAGCTGGACATTAGACAGAAAATATCTATTAAGATTTCTGTAATAAATTCTTTTCATGAAAAGGCCAATGAAGCTGGGCTTCTTGTGCAGTGAGAAAGAGCACTGAAGGGGAAAAAATAGATAGGAAAAGCAATCATTTTTGAAATAGGCTTCCCTACATTCCATAACAGCAATGGTCAAATATATGTGTTTCTACTCACACCAGGTGAATCTTGAACAAATAAACTATTGAGCTTGTTTCTTACCTTTGGTTAGTTCTCTATAAATTGGATTCCATGCCTTCATACAAGGTTCATTTTTCCCTTTCATTGTATTTTTAAAGAAAGGATATTCCTCCTAGATAGTGTGTGAAACATTAGTTCTTCAAGAGCACATTTTAATAAGTAGAGGTATTACAGTAGCTCATGATGTGGAGAAGTAAAATATTTCAATAATCATTCAAGTCTACAATGAAACTAGATCAGTCATATTGAAGCACATAGAAAGTGCAGTAGAATTTTTTTAAGCAATAAGGATTCCAGAAACTGACAATCTATTGTTTTTGTGAAAGCATTCACATATTTTATTATTTTTAATTTTTAAATTTCATTTTTTTTAATGTTGATGTCCATATCTCCCTCCTTCCAGGCCCCCAGGCACTGAAAAGGCACAAAACAGATCTACAATTGAATTAACAAAAAATTTGCAGATTAGGCACATTGTAAAAAAAAAAAAGAAGAAGAAGAAGAAAGAGAGAAACAAAGAAGGAAGAAAGAGAGAGAAACAAAGAAGGAAGGAAGGAAGGAAGGAAGGAAGGAAGGAAGGAAGGAAGGAAGGAAGGAAGGAAGGAAGGAAGGAAGGAAGGAAGGAAGGAAGGAAGGAAGGAAGGAAGGAAGGAAGGAAGGAAAGAAGGAAGGAAGGAAGGAAGGAAGGAAGGAAGGAAGGAAGGAAGGAAGGAAGGAAGGAAGGAAGGAAGGAAGGAAGGAAGGAAGGAAGGAAGGAAGGAAGGAAAAGAAAGAAGATCATTGTGTACAATGGGTTGGAATCACTTCACTTCGCATCAATTCATACAGGTCTTATTGAGTTTTTCTGAAAATATCTCCCTCCTCATTTCTTAAAGCATAATATTTCATCATAACCTCATATAACAACTTACTCAGACATTCCCCAATTGATAAGATTTTCATCAATTTCTAATTATTTGCCATTACAAAAGAAACTTCTATAAATATTTCACATATATATATATATATATATATATAGATCCTTTTCTTTTTGTTTTATGTCTTTGGGATACAGACCTAACAAGAGTTGTCAAAAATATACAATTTTATAATCCTTTTGAGCACAGGCTAGACCTATTCATAATCCCCCCAATAATGTATTAGTGTCTTAATTTTTCCATATCTCATCCAGCTGCCATTTCCCTTTTCTGTTATGTTAAATTATTTGACAATTATAAGTTGATACCTTAGAGTTGTTTTAGTGTGCATTTCTCTAATCAATACTTTATTTACAATATTTTTCATGAATATAATTAGCTTTGATTTCTTCTTCTGAAAACTGCCTGTTCACATCCTTTTTCAATTGGATAATGGTTCTTATTTTTATAAATTTGATTCAGTTCTCTTTATATTTGAAAAATTAGACTTTTTATTAGAGAAATTTGTTATAAAACTTTTCCTCAGCTTCCTATTTTCCTTCTGATTTTCATAACATTGATTTTGTTTGTGTAATCAAAATTATATATTTTACTTTCTATGATCCTCCTGTCTCTTAAATGGTCCTAAACTTTTCCCTTATTCATGGATCCGATACTAAAAATTTCCATCCTTCCCTAAATTGTTTATGATATAATTATTTATGTCTATCATGTGCCCATTTTGATCTTATCATGGTATACTGTGTGAGATACTAGTCTGTGCCTAGTTTCAATCAAATCACCTTCCTGTTTTCCCAGAACATTTTGTCAAATACTGAATTCTTACTCCAAAAGTTTGATTCTTTTGGATTGTCAAATTCTAGATTACTATATTTACTACTGAGTTTTGTGTTCCTAATCCATTTCTCTGATCTATGCCTCTATTGCTTAGCCAGTGACCATTTTTGATGATTAATTTTCATGTGGACTGACAGTGGGCAGTAAGGGACAGTAAAAGGAACAGGATACTCAAATTTTGCATTTCTTACTAGTTAGCACTAGTGAAACATCAACTGCAAAATCTGTACTTTAAGCGTTAGTCAAGCAGGAATTATAAATTGTTCAATTATCCACTAGGTATGTAACATTCCATACTAGATATCAGCTTTGTCTCTTAGAAATAATTAATTACCTATATTGGTCCTCCAATGAATCACATTCCTCCCCCCATGTTACCAAGACCTCTCCTATGTTGACAAATGATGACAAGGTGGACAATGGAGGAACACAGAACGTGCACATGCCCCTTATTCTCTATGGAAACAAACCCCAAAACATACCTCTACCTGAGTTTGGAAAGGGAGATGCTTAGCTACCAGACCCCAATAAATATGATAACCCCAATCTATAGAATGTGGAAGCTGACATTCCATGGTGGAAGTCACCACTCTACAATGCAATCTGCTACTCGACGGTGGAAACTACTGCTGGGCAACAAAGCTGCTACTCCATACTATCAGATCCAAAGAGGGTACTCTTATAAGCCCTTTGGCTTATCCATCAGCCCTAAGGCCCCCTTATTAGCTCCCAAACTATTAACCACCTCTTCTTCAAATCAAATTATTTTCTTACTTCTGGACTGAATGGAGTTTGAGTCTCCCATTCTTGGGGCAAGACCGTGCTACAAATGTGGGTGTGTTTTTCCCACATCAATTTAGCACTCCTAGACCACTTTTCTTCAGATTTTAAAAATTGATTTCCTTGACATTCCAGACTTTTTGTTCTTCCAGAAGAATTTTGCTATTTTTTTTTTCTAGCTGTCCAAATTAATTTATTGGTAATTTAATTGGTCTGACACTGTCAATTAATTTTTGCAGAATTGATATTTTTATTATATCAACTCATCTTATCCATGAGCAATTAATATTTTCAAGTTGTTCAGATCTGTATTTTGTGAAAAGTATTATGTGTTCATGTAGTTCCTGGATTTGTCTTGCTAAGTAGACTCCCAAATATTTCATATTGTTTTCAAGTTACTTTAAATGGAACTTCTCTTTCTCACTCGTTCTCTTAGACTTTGTTGGTAACACATAGAAATGCTGCTAACTTCTGTGGGCTTACTTTATATCCTGCAACTTTGCCAAAATTCTCAATTGTTTCAACTAGATTTTTAGTTGATCCTCTAGGGTTCTCTAAATATACCACTGTAGCATTTGCAACTAGTGCTCACTTTGTTTACAAGTTGTCCATTCTTACTCCTTCAATTTATTTTTCTTTTCTTATTGCTACACTAGCATTTGTAATATAACACTGAATAATAGTGGTGACAATGGTCATCCTAGATTCACTCTTGAACTTGGTTTTAGACAAATGATACTTTTTTAAGAAAAGCTCCATTTATTCATAAATTTTTAAAAAGTAAACATTCTCTGTAGTGTTTTTAAAAGAAACAAGCAGGAAGCAGTTGGGTGGCTCAGTGGGTTTAGAGTCGGGTCAAGAGACAGGAAGTCCTGGGTTCAAATATTACTTCAGACACTTCCTAGCTGTGTGACCCTGGGCAAGTCACTTAACCCCCATAGCTCTTACCATTCTTCTGCCTTGGAACCAATACACAGTATTGATTCTTAGATGGAAAGTAAGGGTTTAAAAAATACAAGAAATGGGTATCATATTTTGTCAATAGTTTTCCTGATTGGTTGAGATAATCAGGATTTTTTTTTGTTTCTTATAATGATATGATCATTTATGCTTATACTTTTCCTAATATGGAATAAGCTAGATATTCTCAATATAAATCCTACTTGATCACAGAGTATGATCATCATAATATTTTGCTATAATATTCTTGCTAGTATTTTATTTAAAATTTTGGCATCAATATTCTTTAGGGAAATTGATCTGTGATTTTCCTTCTGTGTTTTTGTTCTCTCTCATTTAAATATCAAAACCGTAGTTTGTCATTGAACAAATTTGGGGAGGCTCCTTCTTTATATACTTTCTAGAATGGTTAATGTAGTGTATTCTTCATGTTGTTAGGTCACTGTTTCTTACTCTTTATGAACCTATCTGGGATGTTCTTAGCAGTGATTCTGGAGTGCCTTACCATTTTCTTCTCCAGCTCATTTTACAAATAAGAAATTGAGTCAAATATGATTAAGTTACTTACCCAGGCTCACACAGCTAGTTAAGTATCTGAGGCCAGATTTGAACTCAGGAAGACAGTCTTCCTAACTTCAGCCCTGGTACACTATCCACTCTGTTACCTCCGTGCCACTGCTCCCTAGCTAGTTGTTATTTTTAATTACTTGCCCAATTCATCAATCTGCTCTTTATTTTATTAATGTAAACATTTAGAGATATAAATTTCTCTCTAAGTGCTGCTTTGGCTGCCTCGTAAAAATTAACACATTTTTTAAAAATATCTTTTTCAGTCCAATGAAAATATTACTAAATACTTTTTCTCCAACCTAAATGTATGCTGTTTTTATTATGTTTCCTTATCTAATATATTTGCACATCACTATCCACGAGGAAGAGAATGGCAGAAGGAAAACGGGAGAATTGAGAAACAGTGAATTTCCAGAACTCTTTCAAACAGAAATACACCAGTGTTGTCATGTGTTTTAGCTAATGTATCAGTCTGAATCCTGATGGGGAAAATCCAAGAAAAAGTGACAATGATTCATTTCTCTAGAATAGGGCCACAGAGAGTTTGATGGACTGGAAAAGAGGTCCAGCCAGGAGGATACATCACAGAACACTCCAGCAAGAGAAGAACTGGAGACCAGAGCCATACCAGAGCACCATACAGGGAACATATGCCAAATGGAAGATGGTAGCCTCCTACCCAAGCCAAGATGGCTTGAGGAAGAGTTCTAAGCCCAGGGGAAGCTTCCCAGTGGTAGTGCACAGAGTAAGGAGGATGTGCAGAAGCAAGCAGCTGTGAGGAGGCTTTGAACTTGGGAGGAAAACCATCTCTTGTTCCTAGCTTCCAGTTCAGTCTGAAGTCAGGAGTTACTATACGGAGTCATCCCAGACCAATGGAGAGTTTACTGTTCTGTCACTGGGAACCAACAGAGCTTCTAGCTGTCTAATAGTAGCTGAACCTAATAGCAGTCCACCATTTTTCAGACAAAAACCACTTTAGGAGCCTGCAGACTGCAGACCATGGTGTCAGCGAGCAAGCTTTGTCCTGACCACTTTGGACTACTTCAGAAGCAATGAAAGCTTGCAGGGCTCTATTCTATGCCTGGGATAAAACAACTCCCAATTCCCCAAGAAATCAAGAATGGGGCCTGGGCAGACCTTGCCTCCATAAAGGTGCAGAGGCTAACCCTCATCTGCAGTTTGAAAACACAAAATAGGGTGGAAGAATGAACAACCAAAAAGAATCTCACCCTAAAAATATCTTATGATTCAAGATGCTCAAGACACAGATCCAAATAAGAGAATGACTCCAAAATGTCTACAAAGTCTCTAAAAAACACATCTTGAACACAAATTTAACTAAAATTCCAACAAGACAAGAAGCAAGAGGTTGTTGTGTCTTGTTTTGTTTTTAGGTCAAATGTTTTGTTTTGTTTTGAATAAATGAAGTCAAAGTTCTAGAGGAAAAATTGGAAACAGAAATTCAAGTAACAGAAGAGAGAATTGGAACGGGAATCAAGACTTTGGCACAAGAGTATAAAATTTTGCCCAAGCAGCAAATTCTCTGAAAATTATTATGGAACAGATAGGCATTAATGACTTTATGAAATGAAAAGAATTACTAAAATAAAATATTGAAAAAACAGAGGAAATTTTTAAGTATCTCATAGGAAAACGAGTTAACCTGGAAAAAAGATCGAGGAGAAAAAATTAAGACTATTTGGATTCTCTGAACACAATGGCTTATGTTTCAAGGAAATTTAAAGAAAAACAAAACTGCCCAGATGTTTTACAATTAAAGGGAATAGAAGAAATAGGAATAATCCACCAAGTATATCCTGGGAAAAAATGCAAAATGAAAATTCTCAGGCATAAAATCTGGAACCTCGAGGCCAAAGAAAAACAAAAAGACAAAATAATTCAAGCACTGAGGAGCCTCTCAGTAGGCTCTCTCATGATTTAATAACTACCATTAGAAATATAACTGAACTACACCAGGCCTCGGCACTGAGAAAAAACCAAACCAAAGGAACCATCAAAAATCTCCCTTGTTTTGTTATGAGAGATCCCGGGAACTATGGTAACAGTGGCAAAGGTAGTTAGTATGTTCATTGGGCTGCCCAGTTTTCTTTAACTTTTTAAAGCTCTTGTTATGAAGAAAGACTATGTGGAGGAAAGGTTGGGATATATATGACAATTACTGGGATATTATAACAAAAGTCACCATTGAAAATTTCCAATAATTATGAGAGGATGGCAGAGAAAGGTAGAAATACTTGAGAGGGCCACGAATTAGGGAGAAGCCTGAAGAGGGGAAGGTGAGGGAACACTGAAGGACTTCTTTGCCCATATTGCAGCTTTCCCAGGGGCTCATTTTAGACCCAGTGATACCTCTGAACAAGATCCAATAATCGCCGTTGTTCACAAATAACTTGCTAACCAGCGCATGATGGGGATCTGGTGAAGAGAAGAATTCAGACTAAAAATCAACGTGAAACTTCAAGAAATGGCCACATCTTCTGTAGTCTTTAAACGTACTATATAGTGAAGAAGATGCTTTAGAAATGCTGCTAAATAAATAAGATAACAATCATCAATGGGAGTAAAGAAACTATCGGAGCCCGTCAAAATAATAGGAAAAAAGAACTGTAGCTTTTATCTCGGGGTCTGTCTTCATCTTCTTCAACTCCAACAGGAATGGTCAGATCAGGCCGCCGGGCTATTAACAAACAGAGCCCAATAACTACAACAATGGAGATGAAAAGAACAGGAAGCAGAACCTAAACTTCAGCGATGTGTATCGTAATGACCAAGCTTGTCCCGAGTTAAGAAATGAGAAATGTTACTTCTTTCTTCACAGAGACACACACGTGTGGTGTGGAATTTTGGGAGAGAGGGCAAGAGGGCTATGGAGGTGCAGGGCAGTGTCAGTCAGACTTCATTGATTTTCTTCTGTCGTTTTGCTGAACTGAGATTTCTCTGTGTGTGTTAAAAATTATCTGTTAGAAAGAGATAGCTCACTGGGCAGGGGAAGGGATACATTCAGAGCAAAGATGATATAAAAAACCAAAAAGTCAGGGGGCAGCTAGGTTGCTCAGTGGATGGAGAGCCAGGCTTAGAGACTGGAGGTCCTGGGTTCAAATCTAACCTCAGATACTTCCCAGCTGTGTGACCCTGGGCAAGTCACTTGACCCCCATTGCCTAGCCCTTACCACTCTTCTGCCTTGGAGCCAATACACAGTACTGATTCCAAGATGGAAGGTAAGGGTTTAAAAAAAAGTGACTCAGTGGATAGAGAGCCAGGCCTGGAGATGGAGGGTCTTGGGTTCAAATTTGACCTCAGACACTAGCTGTGTGATTGTGGCCAAGTCACGTAAACCTTATTGCCTAGCCCTTATAGCTCTTCTGCCTTTAAACTTATACTTAGCCTTGAATATAAAATAGAAGGTAAAGGATTTAAGAAAATAAATCAATCAAAATTAAAATTTTAAAGTTACTAGCACAAAAAAATATGTCTAATGATTGTCCTGGCTGTAGTTTATCACCATTTTGAAGTGTAAGAACAGTGAGAAAAGTATGTCTTCGGAGAAAGTCACCTAATTGATTGTAATTTCCACAGCTCGGAAAACCCTCCTCTCCTTAGCAGTCACGCAGGGCACTTCTGTACTTCTCTTCTAAGCACTGTCTGACAAACACACGAAGGATCTTTTTTCACTGAGAGGCAAAATCTGCAGCTTTACCAGAGTGCTTTGCCTGCTCCCCTTTTAGACAGTCCACGGAGTCCCTGAGAGCGATCCACACAGGCATCCAGCAAACCCTTTGCTGGTCCAGCCGTGCACGCTCCAGCCCACATAGCTACACCGGAGTGCTCACGCCGTCAGTTTCAGGTGGAATCAAGCGATAAGTACGGTAGAAAGAGCCCTGGCCCAGGAGTCGCAGGAGCACAGAATTCAGGGCCGAAAGGGATGCTGGGCTTTCGTCCTCTCTCTTTTGTGCGGAGGGAAAGGCAAAGCCAAAGGACACGCCCCAAATTACCTCGGAAATAAGACTCAGACTCGTTTAAATGCAAGGCGGTGGACTTCAACTCACGGATTACTAAAATAGGGCAGAAACCGTTATTTAATGAGCACTGATTAAGCATCTGTTCTATGTTGGGGATTCCACTGGGTGCTGGGCATACAAAGACCAAGATGAAACTGTGCCTCGTCTGTCAAACCTACACTGGTGGAGTGGGAGTGAGACAAGGGAAGCCAACACACACATGTGCACGTGTGGACGTGTGCATGACTAGCTGCAGTCACTTTGTTGTGATGTGGCCATAGATTCCTGTGTGTGTATTCACGTACTCTGTAATAGGTGCCTGTACACATCCTAACACAATGTTTGGCATCTACTTGTGTTTGGTGACTGATTGCTCACAGTGTACGTGCCTTTAAAAGAAACATATAGCAACTAGAATGTTACCCCATCTGTTTGTGCCGAGAGTTTGATGCCCCAAGACCCTGCACTCTGGTGTAGGTGAACATATGGTGTATTTATAGACATATATTGTATAGAATTGTATGTTTGCATAAACATGTCTATCACTCTGTCTATCTGTCTGTCTGTCTATCTGTCTGTCTGTCTATCTGTCTGTCTGTCTATCTGTCTGTCTATCTATCTGTCCATCTTCCTTCCTTCCTTCCTTCCTTCCTTCCTTCCTTCCTTCCTTCCTTCCTTCCTTCCTTCCTTCCTTCCTTCCTTCCTTCTTTCTTTCTTTCTTTCTTTCTTTCTTTCTTTCTTTCTTTCTTTCTTTCTTTCTTTCTTTCTTTCTTTCTTTCTTTCTACCTATATGCCTGTCTGTCTATCCATCCATCCATCCATCCATCCATCCATCCATGTGTGTATATGTGTATGTTGTCCCCAGAAATGGCATGTATATTTTTGGAAGGGCAGAGGTGTAAAGATTAAAATTTAGGGGAAACTGAGGTAGGTAGAAATTAGTTTCTCTCTGCAAGGAGTATTATTTTTTTTAGAGGTTTATTAAGGATTAAGGATTAAAGAAAATACAGGATAAGGAAAACGTGCCTAGGCCAGAGGCCTAGACAAGACCTCACCTACATTATGGAAAGAGCCACGCCTCCTCCAAAACAGAAGTCCAAAAAGAGAGCCAGAGCCCACCTACAGGGAAGACCCTTTAAATAAAATTTTGTTCTCATCCCAGGTGAGAATTCAGTGAGATTAGAGGGCATTCTGGGAGCTAGCAAGGACTCCTGGGGAATGGAGTCCAGAGTTCAAATCTCAATTTTACACCCCCCCACCCTCTTTGATCCTCTGGGAAGAAGTCCTTCCCCAAAGGATCATGAAAACATAACCAATTTAAAGATTACAATAATTTGAGGATAAGAGAAAAAAAAGAATAAAACCAAAATTTGCTGGACACATTGACAAAAAGCCGTTAGGGGGCAGTCCCCTTTGGCATGAAAGTATACATACAAATAAATGTTCAACCAACCACACCCAAAGTTCAATTTTGTGCAACCTGTGGTCTGGAGGCTTCCTCATGGTGGCTTCTCCAACAGTTCAGTTCTGGGTTCAGAGAGGGAGCATCGTCTTTACGTAAACTTCTTCTCCAAAGGAATTTAAACTTTGCAATTTAAATAATGATATTTTTTACATCCCCCCCCCCCCCCTTAAGAGGGTGATTGACAAATACAGAATTTTCTGTGGGATGTGAATTATATTTGAGGTGAATTAAAGGACTTAAAGAACTGCTTTCTTGCTGTGAATGTCCAGTTTAGATTTGATAACATGAATACGAGGGTTGTGGAGGCCACTCACAAGTAGGTATGGAGGATGCTGATAGTGAGAAGAATCCCGACCTGAGGTCTGTAAAGGGGTGAGCATGATAGGACAAAAGAGCAAAGGATTCTGGGGCAGACAATAGTGTGGAAATGATCAGCTATTGGCTCAAGGTTGCAGAAGAAGGATGCGATCAGAGCAGGGACGATGCTCGAGAAAGGGTTGACAGGTAGCAGAATGGAAGGTATCACTGAGGGTGAGGCAGAAAGGTAGGTAGATTGTGAGGTTATGTTCAGAAAGGGGATATTTATGTTGGCAGCTTGCAATGAAGACTGTGAAATGCTTGTGGTGCATTTGATCATCCTCAAGGTGGTGGGTCATGTGATTAAAGAAGCTGAGAAATTGGGAAATCGGGGGATTGGAGAGTATCAGTGAATATTCAAATTCCATAATAGAAGGGCAGGTATTCGGGGGTCAAATGCTGACCAATGTGAAGAAAGAAAAAAGAAAAAACACATGGCCCAACTTCACAGCCCCAGAGAGCTTTGGTGGTCCCTGGTTGGGTGTTGAGTCGGTGATGATCAGTGCCGCAGTCAGTGGCCCCTTCAATGTTGTTTATATCCCGCCATGCAGAGATTGAAAGGTCTTCAGAGAAGGGATACACAGTCTTTCTGGTGCTAAGTAGTAGCACCTTTCTCTGAGGTGCGTCATTTGTAGCTCATGAACCCTAAGGGATGTTTTCAGTTCTGCTAGTCCTTCAGAGGATACAGTGAGTTCAAAGCGAAAACACTTTATGAAATAAAACACTACAATAAGCAGCAACTAAGTGTATCCTCAGCAAATGTGTGGCAAGTTCTACAGATAGACCAACGATCACCGGGAAGAATAGACCCATGGGAGGGACACACAGACAGGCCAAATGGAAGGCGTCAACATCTGAGATTCATGCGGCCGGGCTGCATGTGGAGAGGATAGTGCACACAGCGAGCACACGAGACCAGGACGGAGACCTCAGACCTCTGCTGCTGTCACCTCATTGTTCTTGCAGACTTGCTCCCCACTGGTGTTGCCCGGGATGGAGTGCCGGATAGAGTGTGTCGCCTTTACCAGGCATTTCTTCTTGGGCTCTCTCTCAGCTTTGTGCTTGCTGTCAGGTGTGGGCACACGCCTGGGAAGGCGTGCGATTCGACCGCTCTTCTGGCAAAAGGCACAGAGAGCGGTGGCCGTAATTCTTCCAGAAGAGCGAAAGCCGTAAAAGTCGGGTCATCAGGTGAAGAGTGGCTGCATCCTTCGTGGCTTTTTAGTTCTGGACGCGTCCTTTGTGTTTCTCTCGGCGGTGACTGTCTAAGAGCCTCCCCTCCCCCCATGGGATGCTTCACTACCAGAGCCCAGCCCATTTGGACCAGCAAACGGACACCCCCGTGCCATCTCCTGAGCAGCCACAGATACGTCTATCTGTCAGAGGCGTCACTCAGACGAGAATCGGAAATTCTCGGCACAATCCTGCTTCGACCTCCGCGTGATAGTATCTTCCCAAACTCATGGAGAGGAGGAGAAACAAGGCTTCCAGGTCAGAAGAACCTTAGCCCAGGGTGCCTCTGACACTTGTATGCTGGGGACTCGAAGGTTCTGAAAATCAATTTGAGTGAGTGAGAGCCTGAAGTCAGCAGGGTTAGCTGTTTTCTTGTGCGTGTGTGCATGTGTACACGCGTGTGTGCTTGCACTGCATGTGGGGAGGGAACTGACAACCTTTGCAAACCTTCAGTTTTGCTCTGCATTGAAACTCTTCCATTTTCCCGACTATTCCTTAAACTAACAGCGACATTTCATGGACAGCTGCTGCCCCTGCTTTCGCACAGAGAACTCCTGCTACGTGAATGAATCCTTCAGTCCCCGCGCACCCCAATGGGTGAATCAGCACATCCCCCAATATCCGCACCTTTGCTCACTACACTTACAAATGGGCACAAGCCTGGGCACAGGCTGGGCCTTCATAGGAGACTCTCCTTGCTGCTGGTGAGAAAGAGGACTCAACAGTGGGAGCTACTGAAGTGGGAGGCAAGAGCACTTCTTCCTTTGGGTCTGGAAAGAGAAGACATGAAGTGCTGGCGTCCTGTTAGGGATGAAGCCTCCCAGGAATGGAGTCGACTCAAGAAGGCGGCCATGTAGAGGTCAGCGGGCCCTTAGCATTTCTCCAGCTTCCAGCACTTCAGGGACTTTCCCCTTGGGGGAGAGCAAGGCTCCCATCTTGTACCTAAATTCAACACGTGAATCCGAATGGGAGAGCTCCTGGGCTCTGTAAAGTGTCACTGTAAGAAGACCTTGCAATAGAACATGCACCCTTTTCAGTCACTTTTTAAAATGAGAGGGAGGAAATCCATCAATGAAAATGCAGCGTTCTATTGGCAGAGACACTGTAGGGTCCTGCCTCAAGCCATTGACCTAGGACAAATGTCCAAAGATTTGCAGAGAATTCCCTTGTTTATAGGAAAATCTTGATACAATCAAGCCTCCCTGAAGTGGTGATAGCATTTCTACAAGAGTTTTCCTTCTGAATAAATGGAATAAGGTGTACAGGGCCTGGGGGGATTAAGGGTGTGAAGACCCCAATTGTTAGTTTCCCTCAGACCAAAGGGGATTAAGAAAGCTTTGTATCTCTGATAGGGTGGGGAAATCTTGTCCAGTAGGGAGAAGGATGGGGTGGCCCTAGCGCTATTAATTTGACTCATAAAATATTAGGGTTACAAGCCAAAATGCTACTCTGAGAATTAGACACAAATTTCACCCCACAAAGCCCCCCCTTTTGAATTTCAAGCTGCATCACTCTCACCTGCCTCCCCTATATGCAATAAGTACCAATAACATCACTCGCTAGATGTGCCCCATCTTCATTTTCATCTGAGACGAATCTTCTCCGCCGCTTGCAGAAACTGGCTTCTTTGTACACACTTCAGAGATGTTCTTGCTGCAAAGAATCTTCATAAGGCAAATTTCAACAATCCAATACATCTCTCCACTCCAGCCTCTAGGAAATGCAGAGATTTCTAGGCCCTCCCTACTCCTTGGACTACTTGGTTTGTGAAATGGAACTTGGACCTGCCGGCGTATCATTTGCCTTTCTGTGCTGATCACAGGAGTCTGTCATGGAAGGAAAAGGCAGAGGAAGGCTATAACTGTCCTCATGTCTTAAGAGGATGCAGAGTGAGCAGTCCTATACTTGTCTAACTTCATGCATTGGCTGAAGCTGTCACTGGCTCATGCCTTGACTCAGCGACCATCAGAATCCAGGTCTCCTCAGCCAGTCAGAAGGGATGCGTCCTTAGTGGAGCCTAGGACTGCCTTTCCAGCTGTCACAGAACTCTCACTTAGCCTCTGAGGACCTCGTGTTCTCTCTCTTGTCATGTATCCATCACCAGACAGCCATAGTTGGATTTCAGGCTTACAACAGTATCAATTGAGAACCCAACCGACTTTTTGACTTCAATGGCAAATCATGCCCATTACAGCTCAGATAAAATTACTCTCTCACTGTGTCTAATTGCATTATTCAAAAATTCCAAAACCCAAACGAGCTTTTTGTCTTACCTATTTACTCACCTTGATGGCTCCTCAAAACTTTACAAGTTTACAACTAAAATATCAGTTCTTCAACTTTTCCATACAGTAAATGCCAATTCAGTACATCCTTCTATATAATATCTTTTATGCACCATCATATCCAATTCACCTCCAACATTAATTTAGTTTGCAATACAAATCATAAGTCACTTTTGATTCGACAAAATCACATTTTAACAGATTGCATCTAAAAACATGTTCACATCTAAACACACATTTGCATTTGATTAGCATCATTCTTGCACAATGTACATATTCTGGCAACAATCAACATATCACACGAGTCACAAATCCAGAAATTTTTTTAACAATATCCCAAACTTTAAAAAATATATTTTGATTTATTTTTATTTGGTCAATTTCAAACATTATTCCTTGGTTACAAGAATCATGTTTTTCCCTCCCTCCCCTCCCCCCAACCTTCCTGCAGCTGATGCACAATTCCACTGGGTTTCACATGTGTCCTTGATCAGAACCTATTTCCATGTTGTTGGTGTTTGCACCAGGATGTTCATTTAGAGTGTACATACCCAGCCACATCCCTTCAACCCATGATTCAAGCAGTTGATTTTCTTCAGTGTTTCTGCTTCCACAGTTTTTCCTCTGAATGTGGACAGTGTTTTTTTTTTCTTGTAGATCCCTTCAAGTTGTTTAAGATCACTGCATAGCCACTAATGGAGAAGTCCATTACGTTCCATTGTACCACAGTGTATCAGTCTCTGTGTACAATGTTCTCCTGGTTCTGCTCCTGTCACTCTGCATCACTTCCTGGAGGTTGTTCCTGTTCATATGAAATCCCTCCAGTTTATTATTCCTTTGAGCGCAATAGAATTCCATCACCAACATATATCACAATTTGTTCAGCCATTCCCCAATTGAAGTCCATCCACTTATTTTCCAATTTTTTGCCACCACAAAGAACTCAGCTATGAATATTATTGTACAAGTCTTTTTTCTTATTACCTCTTTGGGGTACAAACCCAGTAGTGCTATGGCTGGATCAAAGGGCAGACAGTCTTTCAGCATCCTTTGGGCATAGTTCCAAATTGCCCTCCAGAATGGTTGGATCAATTCACAACTCCACCAGCAATGAATTAATGTCCCCACTTTGCCACATCCCCTCCAGCATTCATTACTTTCCTTTGTGGTCATATTAGCCAATCTGCTAGGTATGAGGTGATACCTCAAAGTTGTTTTCATTTCCATCTCTCTGATTATAAGAGATTTAGAACACCTTTTCATGTCTTTATTAGTAGTTTTGATTTCTTTGACTGAAAATTGCCTATTCATGTCCCTTGCCAATTTATCAAAATGGCTTGATTTTTTGTACATTCAAGTCTTTGTACATTTGAATAATTAGACATTTGTCAGAGGTTTTTGTTATGAAGATTGTTTCCCAATTTGTTGCTTCCCTTCTAATTTTGGTTACATTGATTTTGTTTGTACAAAACCTTTTTAATTTGATATAATAAAAATTATTTATTTTACATTTTGTGACTCTAAGCCTTGCTTGGTTTTAAAATCCTTCCTTTCCCAAAGGTCTGACGTGTATAATATTGTTCATACATGTGTTCACCTAATTTATTTAGAGTTTCCTTCTTTATATTCAAGTCTTATTTATTAATTCAATAGTTCTTTCACTTTTGATTTTATTGATTTCTCCCTTAATTTTTAGGATGTCTAATTTAGTTTTCTTCTGGGGAATTTTTAATTTGTTTGCTTTCAAGTTTTTTGATTTGCATTTCCAATTCATTGAACTCTGTCCTCCCTAATTTGTTAACATATGAACTCAAGGATATAAATTTTCCCCTGAGTATTGCTTTGGCTGCATCCCATAGATTTGGAAAGGATGTCTCCTCATTGACATTTTCTTTAATGAAATTATTGTTTCTCTGATTTGTTCTCTAATCGATTTTGGAGAATCCTATTATTTAATTTCAATTATTTTTTGATTTGGGTCTCCATATACCCTTACTGATTATTATTTTATTGCATTATGATATGAAAAGGCTTCATTCATTATTTCTGCTTTACTGCATTTGTTTGCCATGTTTTTATGACCTAGTACATGGTCAATCTTTGTGAATGTACCATGTACTTTACTATTTCCTCCTTCCGTTCTATTAGTTTCTCCTTTAGAACTTTGGATGCTATACCATTTGGTGCATAGATATTGATTAATGATATGTCCTCATTGTCTATACTCCCTTTTATCAGGATGTATTTACCTTCCCTATCCCTTTTAATCAGATCTATTTTTACTTTGGCTTTGTCAGATATCATGATTGCTACTCCTCCCTTCTTTCTATCAGTTGAGGCCCAATAGGTTTTGCTCCAACCTTTCATTCTAACCTTTTGAGTTTCGACCTACCTCAGGTGTGTTTCTTGTAGACCACATATGGTAGGATTTTGGATTCTACTCCACTCTCCTATTTGTTTTCATTTTATGGGTGAGTTCATCCCATTCACATTCAAAGTTATGATTGTCACTTGTGTATTCCCCAGCATTTTGATATCCTCTCCTAGTTCTGTCCTTCCTTCTCTTGCTATATCTTTTTAAACCAGTGGTTTTCTTTTAATCAATCCCCCTAATCCCCTCCCTTAATATGCTTCCCTTTTTGTCCCCTCTCTGTTTGTTCCCTTCTTGTTTTTTTTTGGCTCTGTTAAGTTCCCTCCCCCATCTCTTTCCCTCCCTTTTTTAGTCCCCCCCTTAGTTTTCCCTTCTCACTTTCCATGTAGGATAAGATAGAATTCAAGACCCCAATGGATCTAGATGCTCTTCCCTCTCAGAATTGATTTCACTGAGAATAAGGTTTAAGTATTACCTATTAGCACTCTCTTCCTCTCCTTCTTATAAGAGTATTCTTCCTCTCCCTTCCCCATGTGTATCTTTGTATGATAAAGATTATCCTATTTATTTTATTTCTCCAAGTATCTCTTGTTGCTATCCTCAATTCCACTCTCCCTTTTTCTTTTTATTTCATATCATCTCATAGTACTTATTACCCTCATATCTTCCTGTGAATAATTCTTCTAATTACTATAATAGTGAATATAATTTTTGAGATTTACAAATAACATTTTCCCCATATATTAATATAAATAATTTGATCTTATTGTAGCTCTTAGAGAAGAAAGCTTGAATATTTTTCCCTTTTTCTCTCTTTCTTATTTATCTTTTCATGTATCTCTTGATCTGTGTGTTTGGATATCAAACTTTCCACTTAGTTCTGGGCTTTTCTTTACAAATACTTGGAAATATTATATTTTGTTGAATGCTCATACTTTCCCCTGGAAGTATAGAGTCAGTTTTGATGGACAGGTGATCCTTGGTTGAAGACCCAACTCTCTTGCCTTTCTGAATATCATATTCCAAGTCATGCAGTCCTTTAGTGTGGAAGCTTCCAGATCTTGTGTGATCCTGATTGGTGCTCCTTGATATCTGAATTGTCTCTTTTTAGCTTCTTGTAAAACTTTCTACTTAGCTTGGAAGCTCTTGAATTTGGCAATTACATTCTTGGGAGTTGTCTTTTGAGGATTGAGTGCAGAGGGTGTTCTATGAACTCTTTCAATGTCTAGTTTGCCCTCTTGTTCGAGAACATCAGGGCAGTTTTCTTGGATAATTTCTTGAAGTATGATGTCAAGATTTCTGTTTATTTCCAGGTTTTCAGGTAGACCAATGATTCTCAAATTGTCTCTTTGTGCTCTGTTTTCCTGATTCGTCATCTTTTCAGTGACATATTTTATGTTTTCTTCTATTTTGTCACTCTTTTGACTTTGCTTTATTAATTCTTGCTGTTTTGCAAGATCATTGGTTTCCAGTTGCCCAAGTCTAGTCCTTAAGGCCTGGTTTCCTCTTCTATTTCCTCTGTAGTCTAGAAGTTTCCTCTGTAAAAATTTTCCAGGCTCAGTCCCTTCTTCTTGTTTTTCTTGCTGGAAGGAAGTTGTTGTTCCTGGGCACTATTTGCCATCACTTTGGAGGTTTTTCCTTCCCTTTTTATTCAGAAATCTGAATGAGATGGGCAGGCTTTCTGTGTATGGAGTTAAGGAGCAAGGATTTTGCCTGAGGCAAGATCTTGAATTTCCACAGCTTCTATTGTTTGCTGCCCTTCTCTGTGCTATCTTCCCCTGAGAGCCCACGGTCTGCACTCTTTAGCCTGCTGGGTTTTCAGGTGTAGCTGTTCTCAGGGGTAAGCCTTTGGTGGTCTTAGTCAGCTGCCAGGGACCTAGATGTGACCCTCACTCACTCTAGATGTGCCCTTTGCTCACTCACTGATTCTGGAGTGGGATATCTCTGACTCTGGCTCTGTTGGTGGGATGGGGCTGGGTAGATCAGCTCACATTTTGGTGGAAACTTTTTCACACCCTTATAGTGTGGCAATGCCCAAATCCCATGTACCTTCAATTCTGTGGCCTACTGTGGGGTCCTTTCATTCAACTGAATTTGGGTTTTTTGGTCTTTTAAGGTAGTCTATATGGGTAGGTGCTGAGGAGAGGAAGTGTCCCACATATAGACTATTGCCATGTTTTCCCAGAAGTCATTCCAAACTCTTAATACATGTTCCATTTCAAATTTGTAAATTTTAAAAATCTCAATCCCCAATGATTGTCACATTTTCCCATGGTGCTCACTTCAACAGCACATATACCAAAATAATATTTTCACATTTTCATTTGTAACCCAACAACTTAGATTATACAGAATCTTCTTAATACTACACATTACACTACATTAAACCCTCATTTTTCATTAAATAGCCAGAACATAGTAGGCCAATCAGGCTAGCTATCCAGGTTATTTCAATTCCCAAGTTTACTTTACTTAAATAACAAACATTCTAGACATATTCCAATATTTCAATTTCTAACCATTGTTTATTTTAAATCTCAGTGAGAGCAGACAACTGTTTCACTATTAAAACAGAACAGAATACTTCTTGAATCCTATTAAATTGATAAACAATTTTCAACACTGAAATCACCTTTACTTAAGTTTACTTAACTCTAAGAGTACATTCCAGAATCATTTGTGATTTTCCAAAACCACATACATCAACCTTAAAAAACTCTCTCTACCTAAAAATTCAATTGTGAGAGCAAATTGATTTATGTAGGGATAGTTTTCTCTCTGTTCTTCTCTTCTACCTTCTCTCCCTACTGTCCTTTAGAAGAAGAAGGAAGAACAGTGTTGAACAAATCTTTTTCAAACTCTGTCTTCTAGAAGAGCAAAATGCAAAATTCCTTCTCACTTAGTTAAATTATCTTAAAGTTTAAGAAAATCAAAATCCACTCCGGTACATTCTCTTTTAATCTCCCAACACATTCTCTGGTCTGTCAATGCCTTCATTTTTCTGTAATAATGGAGGAGAAACAGAATGCCTCATCAGTCAAAGGTTTTCTTCCCCAAAACCCTCCCCAGTGCCCACACACAACACATGACACCCATTACACAAAGCACAGACTCACAAGAAACAGACAACACAGACAGTTAAAACATGCTTCAGTGGTGTTCCTGGGAATAAGAGGTTCTATAGCCTCATTCTTCAGACTTCAGCAGAGCTCCACATGAACTAATTCCTTTCCTTTTGCTAAAGTATCAGGCCTAGTTTCTTCTAGCATCTTCTAAGCCTGGTTGAATGCATCTTATTCACAGATTTGAGCTGACCAAGCTGCTGGAAGGCATTAGAGCCTCTGTGTTTCCTTCAATTATCAAATATTCATTCCTTCTTTTTCCAACTAAGACTAGTGAGGACTGATCTATAAATAGGTTGACTTCCCTAGGGTGGGGAGACTCTTGTAAATACTTCCTCACTCTAGTCTGGTCTATTACTTCCATCCAATCATGCTTTGTTTCCTTATGGTTTTCCTTTCCAATTCCCCACAAAGACATTGCAGGGTTTAAATTAGATTTCACTTCTGTTGATTAGGTGATGGGAACAGGACAATTCTCTCCTTTTACTCCAGTTACCCTAAATGTCACTTTTTAAAGCAGAGTCCCTGGGGAAAGCACAATAAGGGACAACCTCAGTGCCCGATCTTCTACTTTCAGTGTTACCAATGGCGCCAGGTGGGAGTCCTCAAAAAACAGACTCTGACTCCTTCAGTCCCCAGTCTTTGTGAGAGAAAGAATCCTCTGCTCTCTGTTGTTTGGGACAAGCATTTTCAAAGGAACTTACTCCACAGCTAAAGCACATAGGAGGGATACATGTGGCTTCGGGAGGACTTCCTAACTGATGGTGCCATCCTTTCATTCTTGCAAACACCTTTGGGATTTGCTGTGAGAGCTCATCCAATGGCTGACTCACCTAATCTTCAACTTTCTGAAGCTTTCCACTAATATCTGGCCAAGCATTAGTTATAAAACAGGTTTTTTAAAGACCCCGAGCAAAAGACTCAGTCAGATCCACACCAGCATACTGGCTAAATGTCTCCCTTCATCTATTTACAAATGCAGTGGGAGTCCTCCTTCCTCTGCTTGGTCTCATAGACTTTATTCAGATTCTGACTTCAGGGCATTGCTGTTCTTATTCCCTGGATGATCACCTTTCTGAGATCCCTCATGTTTGTATGGTAGGTAGATTCATTGCTGTCCCAGAGAGAAAATTACTGTTAACCCCTCCAGCCCCTTTGGGCTATGGGATTTTCATTGTCCCAGACCTTCATAGTACCTCGTCTCATCTGGCTCTTCTCTCCTCCCATTTCTAAGGGACTGTCCATCTCAATTAAAATTCTTCACCCTAGAGCATTGCTTCAACACTCCAGTAAATTTTTCTGCTGCTCTACTGACTATTCAAACTCCCCATCAAGGGATCTAAAAGGATCAGGAGGAGGGTTTATAATCTCCTCAAGTAGGAGTGCTGCTGTTTGTAAATAGGAGGTGGCACTGGTACTGAGAAACAGGAGCAAGAGGAGATGACACTTGGGGGGCAGGAGGGGACTCCAAATGGGTCCCACTTCCTCTCTTCTTCTCTCCCCAATTCTGAATCCTTCTGCTCATCTCCCTTTTCTGCCTCTGCTGTTGCTGATGTTTCTGCTTCTCCCCCTTCAGACACATTTTTTGACAAAGACCATGGGGAGTCATACAGCTGCTAAACCAGCTCCTCATCATTCCTAATCTTTTTCCAACTGATGGTCAAACATAGACTCTCACAAACTGAATTTTCATCTGACCCAAATTTGGATCAAAAGGTGCCAGTCTAACTGTCCGTTTCTAATCTGGACCATTGAACATAACAGCATCTGATACAAACCTTCTTGTCATAAACTGCAAAATGGGAAGACATTCCAAGCTTGTAGTTTTAATTGTAACAGGTTGTTCTGAAGGATTCAGGCCGATTCTCTCCTGCTCTATTCAGTCTCATCTATTTTGGTCTGCTGCTCTCTCTCCTTCTCTATTATGGATTGTTTCTGTCTCATGGTGTCTTCTCTAAGATTTCAATCTCTGATCTTCAGCAAATTGTCAGCAAAAGGTAGAATGTCTATCCAATCCCAAACAACTAGGGTGTCTCTGATCCAGGGTTAGCAGCTCAATCCAGACTCCCCAGCCCAGATATCTGGCAAGTTAACTTTTCCCTGATTCACTCACCCTCAGACTCCCCAGTCCATACTTGAGCAACATGCATCTTGCCTGAGATCTGCAAACTAGAACACTAGTCATTCAAGCTTTAGGCTTGTCAGCCCATAGCTAGGGATCAATCCTACAAACTGAACTGCCAAGATAACTTGGGTTATCTCCATGGGTTCATCAACCCAGATTCCCAAGGAATTCTGGAACTAAGAGGTCACTCTTTCTTACAGCAATGGCTCCTGGGCCCCTGACAAGCTGCCAGTAGGTTATCTCAGCCCTCCCATTCTATAAACAAAGGAAGCTAATACAATTATCTCCAGCTGCTCACCACACTTGCTGAGTCCAATGCTTGGACTTCAGGGAGGATTCTTCATTCATCTCTTTCGCTGTTCCATTTTCTAATTAGAAATCCTCATCTCGCTCCCTGTTTCTCCCCTCTGAAAGATCCTGGTTTTTCCACTCAAAAAGGTGGGTACAAACAGAAGTCTGTTGTATAGGTTTATCCCAAACTCAGAGAGCAAGATGGCTACCCTCCTGCAGGGAGGATGAGGTAGAGTGATCATGGCTTGAAGGGAGAAGCATGGGGTAGTCCTAGTTGTATTGATTTGACTCTTAAAATATTAGGGCTACAGGCCAAAATGCTACTCAGAGAATTCTATACGGATTTCATCCCAACTCCGTATGCCATTTGCTAATATTTTAAGTTTGAATCCCTGAGTCTCTGATTTGTCTTGGCTATCTGGTTGCATAAGCAAGGAAAATCATGTAATTCCTTATTTGTGAAGGTCTTTTGTATGAATAACATTTGGTGCAAAGGAGTCAAACCTCTAAGTGTGAGCTTGAGTACCGCTTTGCTTTTAAGTGAGAGTGACTAGAAAGCAGACTTCACCCAAGCAAACCAAAACATGTTTAGACCAGTAATATTGAAGGAGTTTTCCTGGGGCAGAGGTGGGCAAAGATCTCTATCCATGTCTCCTTTTGAGCCAGATTGACACATCTCATAGGAACATGCAAATCACTTCATGAGCAACACATACCCCATTGCCTTTTCTACTCAACTGTGCATAAAGAAATTGTCCTTTTTATTTGGGGGGAGTGTTTATTAAATGTAGAATTTTAAAAATAGGTTTAAAAACCGTTCCCACATAATACCCTTTCTGCAACTTGGCTTTATGACCTTGGGCAAGTGAGGGAATGAAGGAAGTGGACATGAGCTCCAAAGTCCCTTCCAAATCCAGGAATCCATTTTATTTACAGCTGATTAGCATTCAAATGAAAAGAGGCTGCTATTGATGTAGCTGAAAAGATTGATTAAATTCTTTACAAATTTTGGCACACCATCACCCAGATTATCCTTTGTGGTGGGGCTCTGGCCACTAGGGCTGGGACCTCTTGAGACTTGAGAAAATGCCCCTTGCAAAATAGGTCTGCTTAAAAAAATCATTTTGCTTTGTAGTCTTCCCTACCAAAAGTAGCCAGATTAGTGTCAAGTGCTATCAATTCCAGACATTCCAAGGTTCTGTTGCATCCTTCAAAGTTTTCCTTCTTTGGGTCCACAGTCTACTAAATGATGCTCTTCTCATATTTAATATAACTCATCCTAGAGCAATTGTTCTGAGATACCTTGGCCTTGGGGACACTGCATTTGTTCTCAGCATATTTCAAGCTCAGGGAAATTGTGTTGCTGTGAAGTTGTTTCCATGTTGATATTTTTACTATAATGTAGAATAACTTGCTTTTCCTACCAAATCTGCCCTAACAGATAGATTTCATCTTTGAATTAACAACAAAAGCAAGTCTCACCTATATAATTCTAAGGACCAAAATTGGGTCAGTAGAACTCTCAGCTCTCAATTTCTCCTCCTTCACAGTGTTACTTTTCTGAAGTCTGGACAATGTCCTATCCTGTAATATTGCTCTTTTTCTGTTGAAGTGCTTCAAAATCTGGGAAAAGAGATAGCGAGGTGGCTCAGTGGATAAAGTGTCAGACCTGTGTTAAAATCTAGCCTCAGACACTTAGTAGTTGTATGACCCTGGGTAAGTCACTTAAACCCAGTTACCTAGCCCTTATCACTTTTCTGCTTTGGAATCAATACTTATACCAATTTCTAAGATAAAAGGCAAAGGTTATTTTTATTAAATCAGAGAAAATAGGATTTAAGTGATGCAATATACCTACAAGATTAGTTATAACCCATTATTTTTATAGTGAGTGATTCCTTTGGGCAAATAACCAAGAGAAGGATGTGTTATCAAACTTCCTCAGTTATGATCTCTACAATTAATTAGTTTAGAGTTAAAGTTGAATCTTCCTAAAAGACGCTGCAAGAAGGGCAGTAAAGAAATGCCATGTTTGATAGATAAGGCCATGTTAGAGCATGCTGCAACTCTTTAGAGAGAGCAATTCTGGGAACTGGGATGCTCAAGCTTAGGATTTTAGGCAGACATAGAAAAGCATGAGATATATAGCTGCCATGGTAGTACCATGGGAATAGATGAGAGTGGGTGGGCAATATTTCAATCAAGATGAATCAATGAATCAAGAAATCTTCAATAAGCACCTATTATGTTTCAGGCACTGTTAGTCCCTGGGAATATGGACAAAAATGTATTTCTGCCCTCAAGAAGCTTTCATACTAGGGAAATAACATATATATATATATATAATTATATACAAAATATATAGGAAATAAGTTCAATATAGTTTGAAGAAGAACAATGGTAGAAGCTGGAAAAGGATGTATCTTCAAGAAAGGCTTTGTGGAGTAGAATTTGAACCAAATCTTGAAAGAAGTTAAGCATTTTAAGAGGTGAAAGTCTGTAAGAAGGGCATTCCAGGCATGGAAAAGTCTCTGTAAAAGAATGTTGAAGGGAGATGGAATATCATATGTAAGAGACAGCAAGACCAGTTTGGCTGAAATGTAAAGTCCAGGAACTTGAGTGATTTATAATGAGGCTAGATAATGCATGAGCTATTTATGGTATATGAGACCAATGGATAAACAAAGATATTTTTATTTTGTTCAAGGCACTAGGGAGCCACTTAAGGTTTTGGAGTAGAGAAGTTGCATTTTATTAATGGCACTTAAGGAATACCATTTTGGTAGCTGTTTAGAGCCTGGATTTGAATAGGTAGACTTGAGGCAGGAAGACCTATTAGGAGGTCATGACAATAGTCCAAACAAAAGATCCTAATTTAAGAAGACATCTGTATTAGTAGTGGCAGGAAAACATGAGAGAGATGTTGTGAAGGTAGAAATACCAGGACTTAGCAACTGATTGAACATACGAGGAATGAAGGACAGTGCCAAGGCTGTGAATCTAGGAGACTAGAAGCCTGGTGGTGTTATGTTCAGAAGTAGTAATGTTTAGAAGAGAAGTGGGTTTGAGAAGAAAGTTAAAGAGTACCATTTTGGATACACTGAATCTGAGAAACCTATCTGACTTCTAGTTTGAAATTTCTAATCACCACTTAAATATATAGGGTTGGGCATCATCTGTTCAGAGATGGAAATTAAACTAATGGAAAATGATGAGATCACAAAATGAGAAAGCATAGAAAGAAATAAAAAAAGATGGGCTGAAGTAGTGGCATAGAATACCTCTAAGGAGAAAGAATATAATTTGAATTGATGATCCATTAAAATTTAGATTGATCAGGCAGGCCAGAACTGGATCAGAAGAGAATAGTGTCTTGAAAACCTGGGGGAAAGAGTACTTAAAAAAGAAGGGGTGGGTTACAAAACATAAGAAAATGATTATTAAAAATTGTACCACTATATAATCTGGGAAAAATTAAATTTAAATAAATAAAATAAAATTCCACATCCTTAAAAAATACAGAGAAAAGGATATCCAACAGCGTCAAATACTGCAGAGCCATTGTGTCACTTGAGAGATTAGGCTGGAGACTATAGGACAAAAAAGTTGAAAAGGTAGTGGAAAGAGATCAAGTGTGGGGAAAGGGTTTAGGCAGCTTTTCTTCTACAAATTGGGCTGAGAGAAGATACATAAAAAGATAAGGCTTGAGGAGGTGTTAACATCTAATGAAGGGGGGGGGGTTGTTCTATTTGTTTTTAAAAGAACTGGAGATACTGAGTCATATTACATGCACTAAGGAAGGAATTAAAAGCCAGGCAAGGAAGAATGAGTGAAGTAATAATTTTCTGCAAATGGTGGGAGAAGATGGGATCAAGGACAGATATTGGCCAAGGAGAGAAACTTCTCCATGAAAGCCCAGAAAAAAGACTAGGATAGGAAATGAGGTCAAGGAGTCTAGTTCTGTAGGGCAAGGAGGAAGAAGAAATGCATGGCAAATAGCTTCTACTTTCTCAGTAAAGCACAAGGTGAGATCTTCATTCCTTGACTGTGGGAACTAGGGGAGAGAAAGATGTGAGAAGGTCGGAGTAAAGAGAAGGTTTGGAATGATCTCTGTGGAGAGAAAAATAGAAAATCCATTAGAGGACCAAATGGCTTGGCTTGCTACAGTAAGGGAACAGTTGAGGTTAGATAACATAAATTTGTGCGTTAGCCAGTCATCTGGCAATTATAGTGCAATTATACTTTTCTTCTAATTCCTTTCTGCACTGTGAAAGTAGAAGCAGAAGAGTAGATGAGAGGAGCAATCCAGGGGTGTGGTTCCGAACAGTATGGGTATGATATGGCAAGGATGGAGGGCAGAGTAGAGTTGAACTGGTTAACTATATTATCAAGTTTGGGAACAGAAAAAAAGGATGTCAGAGAAGGTGTGGCTTCTGAGAAAGTAAAGAGGAGATGGATTGGAGGTTTTAGTAAGAATGAAAAATAAAATTCTTCCCAGCTGTTTGACCCTGGACAAGTCACTTGACGCCCAACTGCCTACTCCTTGCCACTCTTCTGCCAATACTTAGTATTGATTCTTAGATGGAAGGAAAGGGTTTTACTAAATAAACAAATGAGATGAAGAATGGTGAGGCATGGGGGATAGGAAATGACAGGCTGTTTTGTTTTGTTTTGTTTTTGTTGCCAGTACTTAGCACTGCATACAAAACACAGTGAGTGTCAAATGAATGCTTAACTGGTTAAATTGTTTGACTTTGCTCAGTACTATAGGGCAACACACACAAAAAGGGAAAAAAATTGACATCATTTAAAAAATTGTTCAAGATCGATTCATTACTTTGAAAATGTCCTGAAGAGCCTCCAGAATATTGAAGTACTCTGCTTTCGACGGTAATGCTTTTTCAAAGCTAGTTATAGCTCACTGCTGCATGGATAATCATTTGAGTCAAGATCAATGTCATTCAAGTCCTGGGCATTTCAAGACAATGATATCATAGGCTAGGATTTTATTTTCTCAGGATGTTTAGATAAGGAATAACTAAATGCAAAATGATAATGTCATAAGACTCCACAGGGTACTGCTACAACAGATTTAAGAGACAAGATCTTCTCTCAGAATTAGGAGCAGAGTTCAGTGAAATAATATTCATTGCATACCTATTCTACACAATCTAATATAAAAGGCACGTAAGTATCTGTTATGTGCCTAGTATGAAAGAAAGATTAGCTTGAGTCCAAAAGACCTGAGTTCAAGTTCTGTCAATGATACATACTGGCTGTATGCCCCTGGGGAACTCACCTACACAGTCTATAGAGTTGCCTCTTCATTGGGATAGGGAGTTTCATCACTGCAGTTGCCCATGTGAAATCACAGGGCAAGGTTTGCTTGTTTTTTTAATGTAAAAATTATTGTACTACATATGTAGAATGCAAATACAGAATAAAATCCTGTGCTTTTAAGGATTGAAAAATAATAGTCACTGGGTTATAATCTTGGCTTTGTCACTAATTAATGCAGAGGTTGTCTCCTACGCCTGTATCCTCATAACCCTGTTCTGGACAAACATTCTATCATGAACCCAAAGAGAAGTTCATAGCAAGGGAGCCAGGTTCATCAGACTATTGAATCACCAAATGTATGATGGCCCAAAGCACAGGCAGATCCCCAGGACAATCCCACTGTCCATGGGAAGCAAAGGCTTTATTGCTACATAAGCCAATTACTGTATTTGCACATGCTTATTTATTCTTGTCTTCTATTCATTCGGCTGTTCTGTTCTCTTACTGCTAAAATGTCTTTGTGTATCTGTTTGGGGTATTCATTAAAGCTTGTAGATAAACTCTATCTTAAGAATATTGGCCCCTTCATACTGCTGTTGTTTCGGCTAGCTAGATTTGCTTTGACATGTTGCCATTCTTTGCTCGTTGTTTTTTGTTGTGTTGGGGTTTGATTGCTCTGTAGAGGGCACTGGCATGTACCCTGGAGCTGTGCATGTACCCAGTGCCCTGCACATCATTTAGTCACGTCCTCACGACAATAACCTGTCCGGTGATGCTCTGCTCCCTCTAAGGCTGCCTCTATTGCATTTGTTTTCTTGGGGTTTCCAGGGTTTTGTAGTGGTTATCAGGGACACCAGGAAAACCATTCTTGTTTCCAGGTGCTGATGGGGTGTTTCTTCATTGTAAAAGGGTAGCCTGAGTCTAGGAGAAGCTGAGAGTGCACCTGAGGTAGGCATTGTAGTATGCATTATTGATTTCCTTTATTGATTCTATGCCAAAAGCTATATTCTGAACAGTGAAGTCACGTGACTTCTCCAAACTCAGCCTCATGTGCTCTGTAAGAGAAAAGAAAGAGAAGACACAGAGACAGAGATAAGGAGAGCCAGAGCCAGAGCCGGAGCCACCATATGGACACCAAGAGAGAAGCTAAAAGCAGGGATCCAGATCGTGTACGAAGTAGACGACCACAAACTGTCCCTCTATAGCGTGGCTTTCTCTCGCAATGAACCCTACCCTCCTGTCTCCCTGTATTTCAGATCAGAGGAAGAGAAGATGGAGATTAGGAAAGGTGGGAAGGGGGGAAGAGGTACCAGTGGAGGGTCACCTGATAGCAAAGCAACGATTCCTTTGCTCAGGACTCGCTCCAACTCACTTTAGCTCATGTCCCCAACTGAACCAACACGTGGAACTCATCCTCCTCCTCACGTTGTGGATCGTTTGCTGATGTTTCTGACTCATACAATCATGGATCCCACTACGCATGGGGACCTGCGGCATCAAAGAGAGGCTCACTTTGGCCAAGTACAGTTAGATGCTAACTTTAGAACCTGACTTGGTCTCTCCACTTCCATACAGCTCCTCCGCATGCCTGCCTGTCTGCCTGTCTGCCTGCGTGAAGTCCAAGCAAGAAGGAAAACTATCATGTCCAGGTCCCTGGGACTATGGTTCAATGAAGCACATTTATTTTAGGAGAAGCCAAAGGCTTTAGAAGGTGGCGGCTCAGATCTAATTGTGATAGGTAAACTCACAGTACCTACACCTTTGAAGCTAATAAGATGATCAAGGATGCTAATGCTGAGGGAAAGATGATTACTTTCTGAGAATCAGAGAGTGCCTCAATAAGGCAAAATATAAAATCCGCAGAAATGAGTGCAGAACTTCTCCTCTCTTGTTGCTGAACAGGATTAAATTAGTAGCTAGCAATGCTACCTAGTAGTTATAATTAGGTTTTAAGACATTTGGCCCTATTTTGGAAAATAGTTAAAATAATTCATTTTGATTTAATATCTGTGGGGTTTCTCTGATATCCACTAAGTAAAAAAATGGGAAGAGGCAAATATAACTCATACAGAGATATAGAGAATAATTTGAAAAGCCTTCCCTCATTGTCTGTAAGTCTATTGAACAAAATAGTGGTTTTAGAGGGGACCTTCATGTGAAATTTCATAAAGAGTTAACTTCTATTTTTACAAGGTTCTGGGAAAGTACATTTTCTACCATTTGGGGGGTTACATATTTCAGGGTGTAACAACATTTGGATTTTCTTAAGTCTAAATTTAGCAGCTCTACATGATAGATGCAACCTAACATATATATATATATATATATACATATACATATATATACACAGTTACCTACTACATCAGTGGAGAGTAGACTTGGAGGAAGAACGAGAAGAGCAGAAATATTCCTGTGTCTAACCAAAGCAAGACAAGATGGAAGGGGCATCTTATTGACATACATAGTATGAAGGCCATGTACTTTGAGTTCCTTCCATCTGAATGGAAGTCACCTGAAAGAGTCAGGTTTTTCTCCTTTGGGAAGAGGCCTGTCCAAATAGAGAATTAAGGGATAGATGCATGGACCAGACGCTTGAGAGAATGTGGTCTGTGATGATGTGCTTTCTCCTCATACTCTTTTCCCTCTATAACTCCACACATCAAGAGGCTAAGATGACTCATGAATCCATCTGCTTGGCCTGTGTTATGCGAGTGATTAAATTACTGCTTGACTTCAACTTTCAACAGAAGATCCAAGCTCTTTGTCATATTTTTCCAGAGAACTGACCTCATCCACCTTCCATGAGAAGAGATGAATGCCAGGATTCATGTCTCCGTCTGAACAGGGATGGTACTGACATAGAGAAGAATAGAAGATCTTTGGTCTCTCAAATGCTGACCAACCTTAATAATATACATGACCTTAAATCTAAGAATGATAAAAAGTGGTAAACATATATATCTCCTTTCTTTCATGGCCAGCCTTCTAGAGACTTTATCTCTTCCCTAGCTCCACTTTCTCTTCTCCCATTCCCTTTTCATCCATTATCAGTTTAACTTTTGATTTTACCATTAAACTGAAACTTCTCTCTCCAATACCATCAGGGATCTTGTACTTGATAAATTCAACAAACACTTCTCTATTCTCTTCTTTAATGACCTCTCTGCAGATATTTGAAACTGATGATCATCATTCTTTTGGATATTCTCTCTTCCATCAGGTTTCTTCACACTATTATCTTCAAATTGTCCTCCTACCTCTGTTTATAATTGGAACTCTATTTTACTATTTCCTTTTCTGGTCCACCTTCTGGAAGCTTTTTATCTTCCTGGCTTCTACTTTCTCTCCTTTCATTCACTTCTCAAATATTTGAAATCTAATTTTCGGACTTTACCATTCAGCCCAAACTGATCTTATTAGGGATCTAAGTGATAAATCCAATAGCTTTTTATCTAGTCTGATCTTTCTTGACATCTGTGCAACTTTTTGACCCTGCTGACCACCACTAATTAGACATCCTCTTGTGAAGAGTGAATCTAACTTTCTTTGTCTATCAATCAGAAATTTTTAAGTTAATCAATCAAAAAGTTAAGCACCCCCTACTTAACACTAAGTAAGATAGCTCACAAGTCACTTGCTAAAAGTGGTTGAATACTCCAGAGGTGACTGACTACTCCCTGGCAGTGCAAAGCAACTTGCTTTCAATTTGAAAAACTGTAATTGGTTCCCATAAAGTGGAGGAAGGGACAGGAAGTGACTTGGAAAAAGGACAATAAAAAAGTCCTGAACTTCCTGTTCAGGGAACTTTGGCTGGTGGCTTGGCTTTTGGAGGTGGCTTTAGACTGGACCTTAGGTTTGGACCTGGACTTTGGCTCTTGGACTGCTCCTGGATCTTCTCCTTTGGACTTGCGTGAGTGAGTAGCTGGCTTTCCTTTCCTGGCTTCTGAAGAGCTTAGCTCGGAAAGGTCTTCTTTTCCTGGAAGAGGTTGTGTAGGTGGTACCCCTGCATAAGACACTGTAATATTTATTGAGAAAAGAGAAATGGGGAATTGAAAAAAAGGAGATAAGGGGAGGATTGTATGGGGGTCTTGTTTCCTTTCCACAACACCACCAGGTCCTCTGGCTGAGGGTTAAGGAGCCCTGCTGGGGCTGAGCCAGACACCGGAGCAGCATTGAGTGTAATGGTCTAGACATCTTCTCTACCCTCCTCTTATAGTTCTCTACTTTCACTCTTTCCACCTCTTGTTAAATAAACACTACTGAACAGTCATTTTGACTTGAGCTATATTTTATAGAATTCTCATCTTTAGTCAAACCCTAAATTTAATTTCTTACACTATTCTTTATGCGATTTCTCCATATTGTTGTCTTCAAGTTGTCCTCCTTTCTGCCTGACCACGCCATTTAAGGCCCCTTTTCTGAATCGTTATCTGTATCCTGAAGTGTAACCATGGAGCTCTGTGCTTGGCCCTCTTCCTTCTCTGCATCCTAAGCTCATCAGCTTTTGGAGCTTTGGCTATCATGTCTTTGCTGGTCACGGCATCATCCTAAAATCCTCCTCTTCTCCCAACTGCTCTATTCAGTCACTTGTCTTAGAGATGGGCACAGCACATTCACTGAATCCATCCTCTCATGTCCCCTCCTGCCTAGTTCAGGTCCTCCTGGCCTCTGACCGAGGCAATCGCATGGACCTCTTGGAGTCTGGAGTCTCCACTCCCTGCTTTAAACAGCTGCTAACATAGATTTCCTAGAATGAAAATCTAACCGTGTCCCTTCCCTACTCAGTCATTCTCAGTAGCTCCCTTTGGCTTCTGGATGAAATCTAAATTCTTCAGATCATCATTTCAAAAGTCCTTTAGAACCTACTTTTAATCTACCTTCCCACTTCCCAGAGGGACCTGGTAGGCTAGTGGGTAGAGTCAGGAAGACCCGAGTTCAAATCTGACCTCAGGCACTTACCTGTGTGATCCCCTGTCCCTTCACCTGCTGGTCCATTCTCTCAGCTATAAAATGTGGGTAACAACAACACTTACCTCATAGGGTTCTTGTGAGAATCAAAGGAATTAATTTGGTAACTGGTGGGTGCCAGATATGATAGGTGCCCTAGGAGAAGAATGCCCATTTCCTTGCTTTCACGAGTCCCTCCCAAGCATCCCATGCAGTAGCTGAATGTCGACTTCAGCGCTCCATTTTCCATGTCCTGCCCTTCTATATTCTCCCCCTGATCCCCCCTTATTCCCGTGGTCTTCCTTCAGGATGCAGCTCATGGGTCAATTCCTAAAAGGGGTCTTTCCAGACCTTGCTAGTGCTTTCTCCCATCGAATCACCAGGAATATGCTGTGTGTGTTTGCCTCCTTTAATGCCCCCCTGGATGTGTATTTGCCCAGTTCAGGCATTCTTCTTCACTTTGTCTGTGTGTTTCCAGCACCGAGTACGGTGCCTTGAACTTTACAGACCCTGAACAAATGCAAGCAGAACTAGATCCCGAGCTGCTGAGACTTCAACCTCATTGGCCATGGCAAGCTCTGCCTTCCAGCTTCTCATGAGCCTGTGGAGCTTTCCTACCTCCTTCCCCACCCCAAAACTGCCAATTTGCCACTCTGCAAAATATAATTACTACCGAATGGGGAAGACCTCCATTCATTAGCCTAATGCGCTGCTTTAAAATCCAAGGGAAGAGAAAGAGGGTAACCTGAAGGCGTTCCAGTCCCTTCTGCTTCTGGGTGGTAGAAATCAGCACAAGGTCTACCAACTCAGAAGTGGCAGCTCCAGGATCCCATGGCAACAGAGCTAAAAGTGCATCCCCAAATCTTCTCCTTGGAAGCAGAATAGCAAATGGTGCCAAGTACAGCCAGTGCAGCTGTAGTCACAAATCAAAGGGCAGCCTTCAAGGGCCTGCCGTGTGGGAGGATGGTCGCCTCCTTCCGCTGCAGATATGCAGGGATGTCCACACACACAGCGGTGTCAGCGACATCATTTTAAATATGGAGAGCAACTGTCTAAGATCTTTCTTTTGACTGACGGCACTGAGGGAGCATCAAAAGCTTTTGTTCCAACCGTATTAGCACACTGCCACCAAAGCAGGCTCTGTCCACTCCCTTCAGCAGTTTCTTGTCATTGTTCCCTCCTTCCAGATTATATTTAAAAAAAAAAAAAAGGAAATTTAGAGGGATCAACATCCTGGGATTGGGTAAAGGAAATGCACTAGCAAAAGATCCTGAAATACGCAAAATTAAGTCTCCCAAGAAGCTCAGCCACTAAGTGAAACTCAGCGTGCACAAAAGAGAAGAGGAAAAAGTGGAAAACAAGATTTATTGAGCAGTTGTACAAATGATAAAACAATCATACCAAATGCTGTACACAGAACAAGAGGGAAACAGTGTCCAACAGGATGGTCCTTGACACAAGAAACCTTCACTACCGGAAGGGCTCAGGAACCACAGGACTGGGAAACAATGTTCTTCTCTGGAAACTCTTTTCCTGTGTGGAATCCACTGGCAACATTTGTGCTTTTGCCTACACAAATAAAGACCATTGAATGTGTAACTGGAATGAGGGATCTAAATACTGAATCCATAATGTACAAAGTGCTGAAAAGGGACCCATTTTCAGCTCGAAGAATCTTAAAGTATTCTGGACTGAAGCCTTGCTGCAATACTGTTCAGGAGACGAGTGAAAGCCTTGAGGAAGAATGGGGACAGGAACACCGAAGTGCTTTGTATCACCATCGCTCTCACCCAAACAGATGCTTCTCAATTGTAGCATTAAACAAGGCTCGAATGAGCAGGTTACACATGTATGTGGGTGAAACACCAATTGGAAGTACCTACCCAAACAGGGCGTCGGGGGCCCCCTGGATATGGGTGCAGGGACTGTGGATGAGTCACACACCTATTGGTACTCTACGTGTGCATCCATCACACACCGGGGAAATGGAAGCTTCCAAGGGGATTCCATTCATTTGTACGAATTTCCCCAAACAAACACGGTTTTTCTAATACCCAATTCTTGCAATAGCTACTAAGTGTATAATGGCTGATGAGGACATTTTGTCTAAGCTGTAAAGACAACTAGTACGTATTTCTCCCATGCCTTTTCTCTAATTCCACAAAGAAATTCTACAGATATGTGTTAAGCGCCTCCTCTGTGCAAGGCACTGCTCTAGGATCTGGATTTAGGATAAATATTCCCTACTAGTAGACACTTTAAAAAAGCTTCTAGGAACCAAAGATCAAGCCATGTGCACGTGACCAACTTGTTCCAATGAAAACGAATGTCTTTGTATACTCTCTTCCTGTGTAATAGCTTAATATCTAATAGATATATACATTAGTCCTAAGATTTTGCTTTTTTGTTTTTTGGTAAGCGTGAATGTAGATACTCCCATTAGCAACTGATATAGAATTCAGGTGATATCTATGAGGATTAGCTTGAGCAATCAGCCCCTTCTGCCCTTCCCTGATGGAATTCCCATAGTCATTGGTAGACCTTTTCACCATCTAACCAGCTGCATCCACCCCTCTAGGCTGAACATTAAAGGTGAACCAGGAAATCCCAGGATGTCATCATCTGAGACTGATCACTGTGTCCTTTGCTGGCCTTATGATTATCACTGAGTGCATGGAGCTTGAATAAGCAGGATAGCCTCCCCAGAAATTGCTCAGACCCCCAAAGCCTTTCATTTAGAAGACACAATACTAAGCAGAGCACCTGTCCACTACAGAGCTCTCCAGTATGATGCAGAGGGTTAAAATACTGAGACAGAAATGAGTGAATGCTGAGAAATATGTGACTGTCCTTAAGAAACGTGAGATGCCAAGTATTTGATGATGCTTTGATGAACTCTACATTCTCCAGTCTTGCCTCTTTATCTAAATTTTGACATTTTTCCCTCTCTCTGCCCCTACGTTTTCCATTCCTTCCCTTGACCTATTCCTATAAAAAGGCCAGAGCAGATAGTCAAGGAGAAGGGAACAAGGAAAGGGAGATAAAAGGAAATGAAACGGGATGATACACGTTGCTACTTGGAGCACAAAATGCCTTTCGATGAATTCATTTCAGAGTATGAAAAGCTCCCTGAGATTGACAAAAGTAGTCTCAGTCAACGCTGAAGCCCTTTTTGTTTTATTTTTGATGCTGGACTCTGTTATGAAGGAATATTTTCAGAGCTGGGGAACAGATTTGGCGAACACAAGCAAAAAGTCACGAAGAAATGTGAAGCTAAAAAGGCACTACTCAATTCATCTTTGAGATAGACAGCAATGCACAGAAAGTGGACAGTAGAAATGCTTCTGGGGTGGCTCTACAAAACAGGCTTAAATTCATTTGTTGAAAAAGAAGACATGTGGCCTCTTGTTTGCCTTTGTTCCTACTGGTTGAAAGATACTCTGAATGTTCCTACGAGCTTTTCTAGCTTATAGGATTGATTACATCAACTCTGAGTCGATTCAGAGAATTTCCAATGTATGAACCAATCCAAATAGTCTCAAACGTTTTCAGGTTTACCTTTGCTTAAGTGCTGACTTTTCAAACTTAATTTCAACGGTAACAGATTCAAAATTTGAGCTTTTTCAAATGTGGTTTATGATTTTAATGATGTGGACTCATTCTGTCCTTTGTTTACTTCAATTCAGGTATTGAAAGTCTGTTTAACTCCTATTTTCTTTATGCTTTCTGAGAAATATCGACTTCTCAGGGCAAGTCGGAGAATTCAAAATGCACGTCCTGTACTTTAACATCATCCACATGAAATTTTACAGAGCACACAGCTATGATCCTTCCTAGACATCTCTTTAAACCTAGCTGTATCTGCCAGTGACTTCGGATGTGAGAGCCTATGCTTGTACTCATTTGCTTTTTATTTTTTTTAAACAGAGTTTTATCTTGTGATTTCATTAGTGTAAGGAATTCCCAGTGAAGAGATTCCCCCATGCAGAATATCAACGGTTATGAGGTTGGTACTCAGCGCTGTGGAGGACACTGAGAGGTTCAGTGGCACGAACTGAGCCTCATAGCCAATATGTGTCTACGCTAGGATTTGAAATCAGATTTTGGGAACAAACGCTGAGGCTCGCTTTGCACAAGCTAAGCTCCTTTGCTCTCTGAGGTTTGGGGCTCTGGATTGGCCATACTCCGTGGGTGAGCGACTCTCTGGATTTGTTTCCTCATATGTAAAATGAAGGTGTGGTCTCCACGGTCCTCTGTGTGTGTGCATGTGTGGGCAGACATGAACATACATGCACACAAACATGCATACACAGAGAATGAGGGGGGGGTGGGTGGCACACTGGATAGAGAGCTGGTCCTGGAATCACAATGATCTGAGTTCAAATCCCAAATCTGGCAAATACTGGTTGTGGCTCTAGACGAGACACAAAACAGTTCAGTGTTCTGGGTAACTTTTCAAGACTGTTGGATTGAAGAGAAAATGATGATCTTCATTAATGGAGGACGTTCCTCATAGAGCCCCCTAAACCAATGAAAAATGCATATCTGGTTGGAGGAAAAGTTGACAATAGATGCGTATTACATACATTTCATTAAGAATCTGAGTTATGATTTTAGTAGGAGGCAGACCAGGCAGATATCAAGGGGAGGAATTGCAACTTTTGGACGAGTGTGATCCACTGATCAACACTACATATCAAAAGAAAAAAGAAGAAGCACGTTGAGCAGATCCCCTTTGGAAGAGGTATGGAAAAACATGGGCGGAAATCACATAATAGGAATCAAATATGAAGTTGTCATACGCACATCCCTCTACATACAACAAGCACTTAATAAATGGTTTTTGTTCCTATACAAGTGAAGGGAATGTAATCTATCAAAGCATCTGAATCACATACACATACAAATATACATATACATGTATACATATATGTAATATATGAAGTTTGAGTGGACAAATGCTTTTTCAGAGAGAATTTTCAAAATAATTCATTCTCTTCCTCTTTGTATTAAACAAATGTTTATTAAGTACTTATTATATAGATGTTACATATTTGTATATATACCTTCTCCATGGCAGGGAGATATATGCATCTCTGTGTTGTGTGTGTATCTTTAAATATACATATATGTATATATAAACACAGACATGTTCATGGGGTGTGTTATGCAGTTACATTATATGTGTATCTACACACATGTGTACATGTATGTGTATTGTTTTATGTATGCATGTGTGTGCATATACAGATATTCTTGCTATTTTATTTCATCTTAGTCTTCCTCCTTTAGACCAAGATAAAGTAAATTGTTTCATGATGTAAAGCAGAGTAGAAATTGGAAATGAAAAACTTTTCCTATTTTATTTCCAAATAAAAATATAATTCCAAAATTACTCATCAGCATGGCTTAAGCTTACAGATGACTGGAAAACAACCCAATTCTATTAGTTATTTAAATTAAAAAGTTTTTTGCTTTATTATCTCATTTTATAGTCTTAACTCACTTCTTATTTTCTAAAGTGAAATCATGATTGAATTTTACTACTGCGTGTTCTAGATTGTTTTATTTCCTTTGAATTGCAAAATAGTGATATAGAAATTCTTTGTCAACTTACTTAAAATTATCTACCACTTCTAGGATACCAATATACTCTAGATCATATTTTTTTAATTACAGAGGAAATTAAACAACACCATCCTCGTGTGGATTTTAAATAAGTGGATCCTTAAACCACTTGAGCCCAAGTTTCAGGTCATGATATCTGACAAACATTCCTTTTAGAAGAATGACGTGTTGCTTAGGAATGTGTAAGGAACTGTAAGGAATTTTCAGGTCATCATTAAAACAAAATAGAAAGTATTAATTCATGGAATGCAAAATCTCCAGATAGCAATGACAACTCAATGACATAACAACATGATTATTAATAAGCAGATGAATCACTTCCATGAAGAAAATCTTACTTACATGGACAAATCAGTATGTTCTTTGGTACCCAAAAGAAGGACCCATCCTTTTTAGGTATTACCTTTTCAGATGGCCTTGGATACTGGCATCTCCCATTTAGAATGGCTCGAGATAACCATTTGGATAGTTTTCCTGGTACCTTTTCATCGTCCCCAAATCATTTCGAGGCTTACAGTTGTTCATTATTAACCACTTTTTGAGCATTTGTGATTTCTTTAAAAATAACTTTTAAAAGAATTTTGACAATTTGGGGGGTTTGGTTTTGTTCCTGATCAGATCATCCTGTTTGGGCTCTTTCAAGATCTGCCATATAGGAAAGCAAACAGATGCCAGAAGAAAAGAACGATGCAAACAAATTGGTTAGTTGATACACATGATTAGACATAAACTCCCGACTGAAGGCATGGACTTGAGTTGTCTGGTGTCGCGGGTGGCCCTGCTTAACGGTCTCCGTCACAGTCTCTGCTGACGAGGGATTCCCCAAGGGCAGCGCTGGCTTCCTCGGTTTCTCCTCAGATGTGCTTGTCGTGGTGGGGGCAGTCCAGCAGTCATGAACACGCTGGCTTCCTCTCTAAATGGGAATGCATTGTCGGATCTTGTAAACACTGCTGATGATACATTCAAGCTGTGTTCGGAGTAGAAGTGGCACTTACTAGGACCCTTGCAGTCAAAACATACATTTTTAGAGCACTTCATGAGCTGATAATGGATGTCTCCTAAGCCTCCCTCCCCTCCCCCCGACACTCCCTAAGGAGCTTGCTGGATGCTGAAGCCTGTCTTCTCTTCGGGATCCTGTCCTCAGACAAACCTCCTCAGAATGAAGTGCATTTGCAGTTCGATGTTTTCCTGGGCTTTATTGCTTTATGCATTTGCCTGTGGTTAGTTTGAGGGCTCTTCTGTTATGGAGTCCATCTAAAGTTCTGAATTCCAGGGGCATCCTGTGCGGACTTGTGTTGGAAAAATATCTGTATTTCAAGTTGTCATAGTAATGGTATTTGACTTCCTTCCCCTTTAAGTCCTTGGGGAACGGCCAGAATCCATAGAGGTGGATCTCATCGCAAAACCGGGTGGCCAGCGTGTACATGAGGAGGCCCGTGCTGGGTCTTTTGATGGGAACTTTGTTTGTCAGCCAGTAACTGGGAGAAAAAATAGGGGAGGAAGAGAGGTTAGCAAGCGGATCCACAGAGAGCCCTAAAGAAGCAGATTGTATCCCCTAACATGAGGAACGTCTCTTCGCAACATACTTACACCAAGAGATCCAAGCCACGAGACTTGGAGCTTTCTAGGAATGGAGCTCATCTTACGCTTCTTTTTCTGTCAAATTCTAGCTCGGTTTGTCCCCTCAAGTAGGGACAGTTTTGAGAGTTCTAGTGGTCCCCCCCCCCCCGGTGCCTAGAACAGTGCTTGGCACAGAGTGGCTTTTTGATAAACGCCTGGGATTGGGGGATGGATGGAGGATCAAAGGAGTAGCCCAAAGGTAACGGGGTGTGCTTACATGACTACTCCATTAGGATTTTCATGTCAAAGTGCACTAGAGCAGCTTCATCAATCCCAGAGCAATCGCCTCCCGGACCACAGAGAAGACTGGAAGAAAAGGGGCAAAGGACGACCACAATTCATGGCTGAGTCTAAACTGTTAGCAGACATGCGAACAATTAATAACATATTAACTAACATTCACGTTGCCTGCTCTGTGCCAGGCAGTGATTAACTACTCAGTAATCCACGTAGTTGTCTAAGCAATTACAAAAACAGAAGTCAAATTAATCCATTCCAGCTGCCAAATGAATCTGATTGTCAACGGCAGGAATAATAGTTCACAATAACAACGTCTTTTAATGTTCTTAAACAGTCCTCTGTTCACCAACAGACAGCATATAGAATGGCAAGAGGACTGGCTCTGGAAACAAGGAAGACCTGGAAACAAAGGTCAAGTCTTCCCTTTGACATATCCTCACTGTGTGACCCTGGGTAAGTCACTTAACCTCTTACTCACAACTCTCCATGGCTAATATAATGTGCATTAGTCTAAGTGTCTCATCTTCGAGTCCCTTATATGAATAAAATCATAGGTCTAGCCTTATGCCATCTTCCTCATAGAAGCTCAAAGAAGTCAAGTTGCTTATTGTGATGCCTACTGTAAGAGTGAAATCAATATCCAATGACTCCAAGTAGTCTCTTTTCTAAGATTTATTAATAACCACCTTAAGTAGAAGAAATAAAAGCACAAAAGTAAAAGCTGGAGTAAAGAAAAACGTTCCTAGCCACGTTTGTGGGGAAAATAAAAGGGCTGGGCTGGAGCCACCCAAAAACTTGATCTCCAAAACATGAGAGTCAAAGTGGGATGTTGGCATTTAGAGTCCTGGGGAGCAGATTCTAATTATACACCATTTTAAGGCTAAAGAATTTAACACCTAAATCACTGAGGTGACTTGTACAAGGTCACAAAGCCACAAAAGGGTTGGAAGGAGGGGCTTAAACCAAAATCCTTCTGATTCGGATCAGTACTCTTTCAGCTATAACATTAAATAAAAACTATATAGGGATAATGAGGATTTGTTTATCATCTATAAATAACTGACATATAATTCACTTCATCAATCATCCATCTACATACTAAGAGCTGCATGATAGTTATTCACTGGGAGGGAAATATCCATTTGTGAATCATGAACAAGCGATCGATCATTCAAAAGCATACTGATAGGCATCGTGGCACCCGTTTCATCTCCTCTCTGTCCCCGTCTCCATCTCCATGTGTACCTACGTACATAGATGTCAGAAATATTCCCAGTCGTCCTCTTCCTATATTAGTAGTCAGGACACACTGGGGAGTTTCGCAGGGAGTTTTTTGGTTTGTTTTCTTGATGAAAGGGCTACGAAACCCTTTAAGAACTGGTTAGAACCGTGTCATTTTGGAACTAAAGGAAAGAGGAAGAGCATGAATTTTCTTAATGATTTCAAGACTTTTTGACCCCTAAATGGCATTTATTTCACCATCATCTTTACTGAGAAGCAGTGCTGTAGAGTCACTAGAGAACCCAAGCCCAAAGGCGACCTCTCACACATATCCTGGAGCAGGGACTTGGCCCTTCGTTGCTCTAAGTGGGCTTCAAACACAAAGAGAAAGGACCCCTGCGGGCTCCACCCTGACTGAGAAAACCAGGAACCAGCATTACCTGGGTCGCATCGCGTTCTATTTCTAGGCATTTTGTCAAACACTCCCCGATTACATTTTAGTCCAGTTCGGACAACACTCTCAGGAGTTCTGTGGCCACGGGCATTCGGCACTTCTGCTCCCGGTGACTAGCCAGGAGTGCCCCCCTGCCTATTAGAAGCCTAACTTGGCCCTTCTCTGCAGCGGTGTAGCCCGAAGTCTAATCTGCAGCCTTCATCACTACTTTAGCATCCACTGGAAACAATCACATGCCACTTAATTGACATACAGCCACTAATATAGAAGTCCAGAAGTCGCTTCTTTATGAACCCAAACATATTCCTTTGATGTTAAATTATCTTTAAATTTGTATGTAATTTGGGAAGAATTAAGCAAGCTAGAATACTCTATTTGAGAATCAAAGAGACTTTAAAGTAGCTAAAAGTGATAGATATGTATATGAAACTCGAGAGAGGGAAAATTCAGAGTTTTTCTATTATAGTTGCCTATTTTCTCCTTTTGCCCTACAACCAGTGTGTGAGATTCAAGCTCTGTATCTGCCTCATGTTCAAGAGAAGGTGCCACACGTTCTGAGTGGGAAAAGATAGGGAAACGTTGCCTCCTACCAAAGGCAAAACTCCCAAAAGGTGGGCACCGCTAAGAAGGTCCTCTTTACCAGGGAACACAAAGGAGAGGACCCAAATAGCGCCAAGCAGAGGTCAATCACTGTTGTAAGATAACCATGGGCGTCGTCTGCACTTTCATCTCGGAAGTGGTTGGGACAAAGCCCGAGGAAACAAGTGTTCTGAACAGAAAATCAAATGTATTTTACTGCCACCTTTGATGCAGTGGCTTGTGTGTGCTGTGAAATACTGTTTGCTGGACTTAGAAAGAAAAACTCGGATGTCATCAAGTTTAAAATCAGTCAGACCTGAAGGGAAACCAGCTTCCCAGTCAAGGGTTGAATGACAAGTTTCAGGAATGTCCAGAAATTCTCCGGAGATGAGATTCAGCTGAAGAAAAATGCATGATAATGACAAGGAGGAGAGAAAGGCGGCAGCTAAAAGGGTTCAGAGATACACACGCCGACACGTGTTTCCAGGATCATTACAAATGACTCCTTTTTCACATGCATAGGGGGTAAAGGAAGCTGCTTCCGTGCTCCCTGCTCTGCCTCACATAGAGCAGCCCATCCTCCAGCTCTATGCTCTTTCATAAGCTACCCCGACATTTTCCACAACCGAAATGCTCTCCTTCTTCATTTGTGTCTCTCACTTCATACCAAATCTCTTTCAAATCTCTGCTCAAGCTAATCCTTCGCCTTAGCTGCTGGTGCCTCTTCAAAGAGATTCTTGTGACTTTGTTTTCTATATGTGGACTAATTACTTGTCTAGGGACATGCTATTTCTACTCAATAAATGTAAGCTATTTGAGGAGAGTAACTGTTTCATTTGCGCTTTTGTTGGTCGACTGAAATACAAACCTTCAAGCACTACCCACACATAAACTGAATGGGTTTGGGTTGAATCAACTTTAAATCGAGGTGGGATAACTGTGTTATTAAAAATAAAAAAAATAAAAAACTTGTGCAAAACTGGGAAATGATGATTATAAAAATCATACAGATAAAATTATTGTGCAAATTGCATCACAGAATGTTTACGATGCTCTTGGTTGGTCAATCTACAACCATTACTAAGGGGGGAAAACTACTATATTCTGTGCTCAGGAAAATTAACAATAGACAACACAATCTCAAGATGTTCATAGTTGAATAAGGTAAGCAGATCAATGAGTCTAGTTTGGTGGAAAAAACAATGGATTTAGAGTCATATCTTAACTCTGCTCCTACAAGTCTTTTATTTGGTTAATTTCAAACCTTATTCCTCGGTTACAAAAATCATTTTCTATTCCTCCCTCCCCTCCCCTCCCCTCCCATAGCCAACATGGAATTTCACTGGGTATTACATGTGTCCTTGATCAGAACCTATTTCCATGCTGTTGATGTTTGTGCAAGTCTTTTTTAACCACTAAAGGTCTCAATTTCCTCCTCTAGAAGACGACAAGTTTGGAAAAGATGACCCTCAGCCACTCAAAGCGAAAAACCTATGAACCTTTTGGGATGAATGAAACAAACTGTAGGGTCAAACTCAAAGAGAAATGGGGCCATTTAATCCATACACAAGGATTCTTAAAGCCTCATATTTAATTTTAAAATGTATTCTTAGCTCTGACTGTTTACATTTTTTTGTTAAATATTTCCAAATTGTATTTTAATTTTAATTTAATTTTAATGCTGTGGACCACCATGTATTTTCATTTTAAAGAATTTCACAGAGAATCATTTCAGAGTAAGGAAAACAACTGGTTTATATGAACATGTGCTCCTCTCAATAACAATAATGAGTAGAAATAATTTTTAAAAATTTTTTCTTGTCTTGACTACACAAAATAATGTTGTTAAGGGAGTTACAAAGCTGGAATTCTTTGATTTTTGTTTGACAAATGCATTTAGACCCCCCCCCCCCCCACACACACACATATTCATTTATTTATTTGTTGTTGGCTAGTTGGCATTTGGGGTCGTTCTGCGTGGACATGGCAAGAAAATCAAAAAGTTAAAAATGGATATAACTAATGCTATTGACTTCTGGGAAGCACCCAGAACAAGCCTTCCTACAGTACATCCATCATAAATGGGTTTTCTTCATTAAAGGACAATATTCATGCGAGTCAAAGAGCAAAGCCATAAACTATAACATTCTCAGCAAACAGCTCCATGTTGGCTACTCAAAACCAATGAGTATTTATCAAGCGTTTGTATGATCAACATTGTTAGTCATTTCAGAGAAATACAAAATAAACAGGAAAAATAGCTTCCATCCCAGAACAGAGACCAAGTTCTGTAAAAAAGAATTACCGGAATTTGCCAGGAAGGCTGGTGTTGGTCAACTTCAAAAACCAAAAATAATGGTATTTTGTGTCATAGGGCTAGATTTCACTTCAGACTTCAACTTCAGACACTTACTATGTGATGCTAGACAAACCTATTAAGCCTCACTTTCCTCAGTTGTGAAATAGCTCCCAAATCTATAATAATGCACAAGTTTATAAATGCCAGAGGACTCAGAGGGTTTGCAAGACTTGACCAGTGTCATACAACTAGTATGTATGTATGTATGTATGTATGTATGTATGTATGTATATAACTATCTAAAGAGAGAGACAGACCGACAGACAGACAGAGACAGACAGACAGAGACAGAGACATAGAGGGAGAGAGGGAGAGAGGGAGTGAGAGAGAGACACAGAGAGAGAGAGAGAGAGAGAGAGAGAGAGAGAGAGAGAGAGAGAGAGAGAGAGAGAGAGAGAGAGAAGGAGAGAGAGAGGAGAGAGAGACACAGAGAGAGAGACAGAGAGGGAGAGAGAGAGAGAGAGACAGAGAGAGAGGAGAGAGAGAGGGAGACAGAGAGACAGAGGGGGGGGTAATGATTGAATCAGTTCAGCTCCTCTTATATGCAAAATATTTGCTGATCATGTCTGAACCCATGGGCAGCCATGAATAAGTCATGATCTTTAGGTATGGACAGGTATGTATCTATATGCTACAATCTGAATCAACCTCAATGAAACCACAGATTCATTTGAGCACTTGTATGTTTGAATATTCCATATGGAGAAACTAGCTTTTTATAGATGTACTTACATTTGCAAAATTTGGCAACTGCAGATCATACTAATTGTTTTTCTTTTCTGAATTCTTTTTTATCCTAATAATGGAAACTTAAACATGAACTGCCTCAACCTATTAAATGGAAACATAAGAGAAAGAACCTAAGAGTTTCTAAGCTGGAGTCTCATGACAGCTTAACTAGTTGTAGGATTTGAGAGAGGTATCTATCCTACCTTTCTTATAAGAGGAGGTTAGACTGTATCAAAGGCCAAGCTCTAAATGGTCATTATTCTACTATATGCATGTGGATATAATCTACTCTGTGTTACTAAAAGTTTCTTGAAGATGGGCATCTTTGACACTTTTCCATTCAAAGTCTAGGAAAATTCTAGAATAGTTAGATCGCAATAACTAATTATTTAATCATTTTGAAAATCTGCAACTTCCACAGTACACTATCACAATGGAATTAGGAAGTATCCAGCTGCAGTTTTAAGCAGCTATCCTGATGTGTCATCTAAAATTCAGACTTTTAAGAAAAACAAAACAAAACAACACAAAACAAAAGCACTATTTTTAAGTAATGATCCAAGTGGCCCATATTTCCATCTGACTGAGCCATCAAAATGGAGATGACCTAGTATTTAACACTATTTAAAAAAATTCTCCTATAGTCTTTATGTGAAGATTTAACTTCTTCTCAGGATCCTGTCTATGAGTTACAAATTCTGATAGAAAGGCAATCAGTGTCAGTAGTAACTGGAAAACTACTGTAGTTGGTGTAAAAATTATAAAGCTTTTACAATCACTTCAAAATGGTTGATGATTGTGCTTTTGCAAAACCATCCAGGATCATATAAAATTCTTGCTTGTATCCAAGGTTATGATGGGATTGCTCAAGCCTGGTTTAAGATCAGAAGATTGGCACTTTTATGGTTTCTATTTTTCAATAGACTAAATGGAATCTTAAACACAACTTATGGTCTGGTCTTGATAGTCACTAGGGATCTAACTCAAAAGATGCAAAAAATAATGGAGATATTGGGAGAAAACTGCATTGGATAAGTCAGTGGATGGGCTGAGTGAGGTACAGAAAAAGACAGAGGCTCCACACATCATGAGTGATACCTCAGGTCAAGTCTTTAATATGTTTAACCAGCAAAGATTTTTTAATGAAAATGATAAAATATTATGATGTGAATTCAAAGACGGGATCTGTGACATGCCAAAACTCAGTGGTAATAGTTGGTTAGTAAAGTTGAGTTAGCCCACGTGCCCTCAAATATATTAGAAATAATGAGTTCATGAGGAATTATATCAAGATTCTAGCAAATAGGGAAGCATTAACACTGGAAGGCAATCATCAGTTTTACCTAACTGGAGACTGAGATGAATAGAAGAAAGACACTTTGAGTAAATCTATATGAAATAGTAACATGCACAGCATTATCTTCATCACCATTCAGTGGAAGGTAAAATAACTATCTCTGCAAGAGACAGACATCTTAGTCACTTTTTTCTTTTAAATTTTGAATAATTCACTTCTTGAGGCAAATACTAAAAATACATACAAAATATGTGGCAAAACTCCCTTTACACGTGATCTATCTCTACAAAATATGACCCATACACAATTTCTCACTGAATTTAAAGGAAGTTTGGGATTTCATCACAATCCTGTCTGACTATGAGCCTTTCATCTTGCGCTGTGCTTGTCTCCTGCTTGATCTCTAGTCCTCTGGGAAGAGTGGTACCTTCTACTCATACTCCACACATCCCTGTGAATACAAATCCCTATAGGTCATCATTCAAACTCCATTCTTCATCTTCCACCACCTGATTCCATCCCCTTTAATCCTTCCAGATTCCAAAGCCCCAACTAAACACTATCTATCTATTCTACTGTGTCCTATGCAATGCCTGTTCCATAGGCAACAAACTCACCTAAATCTTAAATCATTTCCTCTCTTGATCCTTCTATCTCTTAGCAATGACTATGATCTGACTCCTGCCCACCCTTCCAATAACACAGCCTCCTTGGCTACCCTTTAGAATCCTGGGAGCAGATTCATTTATTCCCCTCACATCACTGAGGTCAAGGAGTTGGAATATTATTTGCTCTTTCTGACTATTTCCATATTTTCCTCTTATCCCCACTAACTTTTTCCCTCTTGAGGTTTGTACAATCCTTATCTACTATTAAATAAAAATCTTGTCAGCTATTATAGACAGACATCCAGGTCATTCCTCTTTCTTTCTGAATGAGTTTACTTAGTACCCGGATCACGATTTTCTTTCCTCCTCAACTTATGCTTCAACATACATACTGACTTCCCTTAAACACCATAACAATTCAGTTCCTCAATCTACTTCTTCTCATGATTTTTTTTCTCTACTTCACCTCAATCACACACACAAATTTGGTTGTATCCTTGATCTTTCCATCACCCACCACCTTAGAAGAATTTTGAAGTCCCATATATTCAACTACATCATGATCTTTACTAAGCCATCAAACCTATATTTACCACTCTCTCCTCTTTTCCCTCTCAATCCCTTGGAATATCAGTACACTCTGCAGTTTCCTCTTCTCTTGAGTCCTTGGATCCTCTAATTATTAGGAGATCACTGGAGATCAATTGTGCTCTACCAAGCCTCAGCCTTGAATTATTCTCAAAATCTGCTACCTTTGCTCCTATACATATGCTTCTGAATAAGGTAAAAAAAGAATAGTTCTAATGAGGTCTCCTAAAAAGTTATACTGTGTAACTTCATCTAGGCTCTCACTACTGTTGGCAATCTTTCTATACTTCCCATATCATCTCACTATCTTTCTCTTCAAATTGTCTCTTCCAATTTTGTCAGACATCTTCAACCTCCTAGGGCTCTCCTCTCACACCCTCTCAGTTGAGAATGCTGACTCACATTTTACAGAAAAAAAAATATATCATTCACATGATCTCTCTCTTTTCCTTTCTTCCTCATTTCATATCATTTGTACACGCCTTCTGCTGCTGTCTCCCTTCTCATATAAAGAGATAGCCTTCTTCCGTACCAAAACAAATTCTTTGTTACTACTACAAGTAATCCCATTTCGTCCACCAAATTTCCTCTATGCAATTCACATTCTATTTTTTATCTTCAATTTCCCCCATGTACTGACACCTTCTCTACTATCTATAAATATGCCCATCTCTTCTGCATCCTCAAAAATCCATCACTTTGATCTTTCTATCCTCATGATCATCCTATATCTCTTCTGCATTTTGTGACAAAACATCTTGAAAAGGCAAGTAGGTGATTCCACTTTCTTACCATTCACTCTCTTCTTTATCCTTTATAATCAAGCTTCTGATCTCACCATTCTACAAAAACTGCTCTCTCCAAAGTTGTAGATGATTTTTTAATTAATGACAAGTATCATAAACTTAATATGTCCAAACAAAATATGTCATTATCTTTCTCCCCCAAACCTCCCCTCCTCTGAACTTCTGTGTTACTGTCAAGGTAAGTACAATTTTCCTAGTCTCCAAACTGGTTACCTAGGTGTCATACTTAACTTATCACTGTCTCTCACCCTTCATATCCAATCTGTTGGCAAGACCTGTCAATTTCTTCTTTAAAACATCACCCAAATATTTCCCCTTCTTTCCTCTGAATCTATCATTACCTTGGTACAGACTTTATTGCCCCATGCTAATATTATTATAATACCTAACTAGTGAATTTGCCCATCTCCCATCTTTCCCCATTCCAATTCATTCTTCATTCAGCTGCCAAAGGGACTTTCCAAAAGCACAATATTTCCAAAAGAATTGCCTAACGAGTGACAGTGCTATTCTTCCCTACTCAATTAACTCCAGTGGCTTCCTCTCTCTCTTTTAGGATCAAATTCAAAATTTTATGCTTGGCATTCAAAGTCCTTCAAAATCCATTCTCTCTTCTCCTCCCTTTGATCTTTTGAATCTATGTATACCTTACTTCCTACCCTATACTCTTCTATCCAGTGACACTAGTCCCCTAATATACCATGAAGTGGACAATATGTCTCTCTTGGCTTTGAGCATTTCCTCTAATTGTCTCCAGTGCTTGGAATACGGTCCCTTCTCATCTCTATCTACTAACTTCCCTGGCTTTCTTCAAATCTCAACTAAAATACCAACTTCTATAGACTGTGTTTACCAGCTCCTCACTTCTAAAGACTTGCTTCTTAAGTGATGATTTATTTCCTATTTATCCTATATATAGTTTGTTTCCTTGTTATCTCCTTCATTAGACTATTAATAAAAATCAGTAATTCAATGTGTTCTCAAAAAAACAGCATCCACTTGTCTATGGATTATTATCTCCAATGCATGCGATATAGATGCTTTCTTCACATGTGAGCAGTGAATCCAAGAGTCTCTTTCTCCAATCTTTATAGATGTTGGAGTAGTTAATACTATTTGGAATGGTCCTTCCCATGAAGGTTGAGTTGCTCCAGTTCGCTTGAAATTCTTGATATACACTTTATCTCCTGGGTTCAGGTCATGCAGAGAAAAGTCTAATGGTCCGGCTTGTACTGCAGCTCCGGATTCATGAAGTTCACGTAATTTGTATATAGGAAGCAATAGTAATATCTCCCCCTAATAGCCAGGGAGAAAGGCTTAGCCTGTATAGGTGGATGTCCAAAAAGCATCTCAAATGGTGAAATGTGTAAGTCTCCTCTAGGCCTGCTTCTAAGATAAAATAGGGCCAGAGGGAGAATTTCAGGCCATTTTAAATGGGTCTCAGTGCATAATTTGCCCATCATAGTCTTTAGTTCTTTATTCATCCTCTCCACTTGGCTTGAGCTCTGGGGATGATATGGAACATGGAATTTGGGAGTTATCCCCAAGCAAGAATATATCTAATTTAGGACAGAATCAGCAAAATGATTTGCACTAATAAGTGCAAATATTTGAATTCAAAGTCAATTACTGATAGCTATCTGAGTTAGCACAAGAAAGGTGGCTAAAATCAGAGCCATGAAAGAGAATATGTTTGAGATTGTGCATAGATGAATGCAGTACACACTAGCCTTGGTCACATGAGAAAAAAGGAGTAAGATTGAAAGGACAAAAAATCCTGAAGGAAGCTAAAATGTTATTTTTTTTATTCCAAATTAATAAATTTTCATAAAGTTACTAAGCAAATTTAGTTGCATTGATGTTTAATGTTTCCAGTATAAACTTTTATGAAAGCACTTCCAGCATTCGGACAAAAGAACTGGCCCATTAACCATTCCATTTTTTTTTCAAATTTAAATTGATGTGTGTGTGTGTGTGTGTGTGTGTGTGCACGTGTAATTTTTTTTCTTTATGCTATTTCAATGAAGTAAGGAAGGCTGAACATTACTTATGGTTTACATTTGGGGAAACTTTAATATTGGTGTGGGTTCAATGGTAAATAAATGGAACAGCGAAAAAATGGATAGTTTCTGATTAGTCAAGGAGCTATGATGAGGCTAAAACGCGGACCTCCAGAGGGAGTCAAATTTGTTAAGACATATTCTCTGGTGTCCATGATGAAGCACTACTATATGAGGTGACAGGGCACTGGCTCCCATTCCTTCAGTATGGAGGGCACTAGGGGGAAAAAAAAGCAAAGCAAGAATTCTGGAGAGCACGACGTCTAACCAGGTGCTGCTCCTGGCTGCTGCTCACTGTACTCTGCTTTTTCTTCTACATTTTTCAAAAATATTTACCATTCGAATAGGATCTTGGAGTTTCGATCTTTGTCACATCTAACCACACTCTTGCTACGTAGTTTCAGAGAGGAGGGATTTTACAAAATATGACTCACATCATGAGTCAACATGGCATTGAAGTGAAAATGGGATTCTGTAACATTCCAGGATTGGTGCATTGGTTAGGGAACAGTTAAAGAGTATTCTCTCTGCAGGAGGACTTACTAAGTACAGTGGGGTGAGAGCCAGGAAACAACAGACATTGTTACAGACTTCAATTTACTTCACTAGCTCTATAGAATGTGGCAGCCTCTGTCAGTCAGGCATAAAAGACCAAAGCAGCCTTGTATCCACCACAATGCCCTTCTCTCCTGCGCTATCCAGCTTCAGCACTGTAACAGGGACAGCTCCTTGGCCTCAGCTCTCCATTGGGTCCCCATTCCAGCTCAGTACTAGTGAAAACTCTGAGTTGGAGATCTGAACCAATCTTATTTATTGGGCTTTGGCTGATAATAATGATACCACTTTGTAGCTATGCTGCCCTTTGAGCATTTAAAAGTGTTTTGACTATTGTTTAATACTTATAAACTATTAATTAGCCTGGATGTGATTTTTCCCTTTGGAGAGGTGAGGAAAATGGGGTCCAGATTGAGATATTTTTTTGGCTTGAGTTCAATCACAGGCTACATCTTCAATAAGCATCAGAGTATTTTTACTGAAGCAACTGATCCTGGCCTTGTGACACTGGACAAGGGCCTTAACTGCTCCTTGCTCCAGTGGGCAACTCTCCCAATTATCCTAAAAAGAAGTGTCAATCTGCACTAGTGAATACAGCTTCCTCACCTATAAAATGTGCTATAAAAGGAAAACCACAAGTTAGTCCCTATTCCATTTCTACTTCACCATTTAACAGATATGTGATTATGTAAAGTTACAAAATAAGGCAGCTAGGTTGTACGGTGCCAGACCTGGATTCAGGAAGACACATTTTCAGGAGTTCAAATCTGGCCTCTGGCATTTACTAGCTGACTAGTCACTTAACCCTATTTGTCTCAGTTTCCTCATCTATAAAAATGAGTTGAAGGAAATGGCAAACCACTCCTGAATCTTTGTTGAGAAAACCCCAAATGGGGTCACCAAGAGTCAGACTTGAATGAAACAAATGACAAACCACAAAAGTTATAAAGCAGCCTGGATCCTAATTTTTGAGACATTTAATGGAAACCAATACTGTCCGAGGAAAAGGTGGAATCTTTTGTGAATATTATGAAATGAGAATATTAAAGTCGAATTCTTCAGATTTTTTATTCTTTAGATAGAATTTTAAAATTCTATTTTAATGTCTCTATGTTACAAAGTGCAAATAGGCATTTTGTCAGATAAATATTGGGGAATGAAGGCTATATTCTGACTTAAAGCAGTGTCCTTCTACTGGGGATACCCAAAAGAGTACCCAAAGATGCAAAATGGAATACAGAAATCAAATCAAAACTCTGCTTCTCCACCCCCAAAATAAAGTGGATGTTGAAGCACAGGAGCTGATAACCTTTTTCTTCTAATTCGTCTGTGGTCTCAGAGACACTAAGCACTAACTGGCCCATGATGTCTTTGCACATTTGTAATGGGAAGGGGATCATATGCCAGAATAGTACAGGTTCATTCAATTCCATCAGTGAAACACTTTGTGTGCTAATCTATTAAGGAAATCAACCTCTACTGGTCAAAAAGCCACGAGGCCCCTGCCTCATCTCTTTCTTTTCTCATTAAGCTGCAAGGAAGGGAGACAATTCTTCATAATACACAGGTCATGAACAGGGGGCAGGAAGAATGCAGAAAAACACAAGAACTAGAGACAGACAGACAGACAGACAGACCCAGAGAGACAAAGACAGAGAAAAGCAGAGGGAGAAAGACAAAGGCAGACAGACAGTAGTTAGGCAGAAAACCTAGTAAGTGAAAACAGGATCTAGAAATTATTTTTAGAAGATTGGAATGAAGAGTAAAATTGCAGATTACTCTCATTCACAAACTAAAGTCTACAAAAGAACTTACTGCACAAACTGTACGTTCATGGTTGGGAGTGTTGGGGAGTCGATGGCCAGGATAAAGGCAGTTTCTGAATAAAATAACCAATTATTTTAATGGTCTAATAATACAGTTTGGTTTTAGTTTGGTTTAATCTATTTTAAAATGGACATACTCAGTTTACATGAATATGTACAATTCTAGTTAACCTATTAAATCGATTCAAAGAGGAAGACTAAAAAATTCAATCCATAATTCAGTCAATCATGTCAACTGTTAAAACAACTTACAAACCAAACTAAAACATATCAGCACAGTCTCTGAAATGCTGTGGGAAGTGTTCTGGGAAATGGCTATAAGCCTAATAAGAGAACAGGTACTTGGAAGCTACAAACTCGGTAAGGATCCAGGCTTTCAGGATGTTGATTCTTAATTGATGGGGCTTTATTTTTAAGTTTCTTATCAGACTTAGTGCCTGTGAAAGGATATGCCCAATATTTCCAAAATTATATGTGTGCACATGCATATACATGTAGACATGTACTTGGGTATGTTTATAAACATGTATAGAAACAGCTTTGGAAGTTGTGGACAGATAATGTAAACAACAAGTGTTTGTGGGGGCTCTGCTGACCAAGGTCAACCCTTTAGAAAAGGGGGAGGAAGGAGAGGACCATTTTCAAGTAGTAAGTACAAAAGTGGTCAAAACTACATAGTACTGAAACCTTCGGAACATACATGTAACATCGAAGTCAACTTAAAGGGTTTACCATTTAGACTTTTCAAGGTCTTTTCCATTATGAGGTGACAAGCGTAAGACACAAACTCCTAAAAAAGAGCTACTTCTCTGCAGACTCTGTGGTGACTCTTCCAGTGGAGTGAAATAAACATTACCTTCTCTTCCTCTTTTTCAGTTTGACTCATGTATGGTTTCCATTAAATATTTTGTACGAGGAGCCAAGTTTCTGTTTATAAAATAATTACTGGATTCGCCATTAGTCTAGGGGGGGGGGGTTTGTTGGTTTGTGCATGCTTTTAAGATAATAATGCTTTTGTTCCTCTAAGGAAAAAGAATAATCGGTGAATTCAGCTGTAAATTGAATTCTGTTGTCCATGTCTTACAAAGGTCTTTAAGTATGAAACTGGCTCCAGGCCTCTTGTATTCAGTCTGTCATGGAAAGATCTATCTACGTATTTCCTTCTACTTTTACTTGGTGCGATAGACCGTTGTAGAACCATTCTTGCTTCAAATCTCACACACCCCTCTTCATCTCCAGCTGTTAAAAACACTTGAGTTGAACAAAATCAAATGATGGGAAATTTAAATACAATGCCTGGGAAAGCGGGGAAAAATTATAGTTTAAAAATTCATAATCTAAGTGTGTCAACCTAAAAAATGGTTCAAAATTATTCTTATTACACTAAATCGTGCTTTAGAAAGTAAGTTGAAACATTCTGCCAAGATGAGGTAGAAATAAAGTTGCATAGTTAGCTCTATTTTTCATATTTAATATGCATTAGAGAGGCACAATAAAGTGGATACTAGTTCTGTGTGCTGACCCCCAAGTGAAGCCAAACCAACAGATGACAGGTGAAAAGGCCAGGAGATTAATCGAAACACCTATGCAATCAATGTTTATACAGCTAGCCAACACAAAAGAACTGGTCTGTCTCTTCCCATGCTTCAATTGACTACCCTTTGCTTGAATAGTATAGACTGAGATGGAAAGAAATCTGACCTAGAGGAACAGAAAGCACATTTAAGTATTTCTGAAGATCACACGCTATATAGCAGAATTTACATCATAAGAGCCATTGTGGAAATAATGTTACATGCCAGGGAAAACATGGAGGTGGGGCAACAAGAACTCAAGAGACTCTAACAAAGACAGGTACCCAGTCATGCCACTATTACGTCCTCCTCTGGATGTCCTGAAAACCGTAAGAAGCCAGGAACAATATTCATAAAACATGATTCTTTTCCATCTCCTTGAGAAAGAATACAAGCTGATGTGCATAATTAGCAGAGCCTTCAGAACAATAAACATATCAAGAGAGAAAAAAAGTGCTTCTCTTTCAAATGAAAATGTGATTGGAAATGTCTTGCTTTTGGCACATGAGCAATATTTCCATAACAAAACATCCCACATCACTTGTTTGATGATGGGTATTGCTTGGAACAAATCTGAAGGCACACAAGCTGGGGTAACAAACTCAAGAAGCATGTGTTAAGCGTTTCCTTACCATCTGTCTCCTTTCATTCATATACACATGTAGAGTGATGGAGACAAGGAGCAACATTTCATTTACAAACTACCTTAATAAAGTAAGCACAGAGAGAGTTAACAATGAAAATCCCCAAGAAAGTTGAGAAAGGTACTATGATCTTCCCTCAAGTGTGTGGCTCATGCTGAGAAGAAGCAAATTTTATTTGCTTAAAAGCTGTCTGAAAAAGGTGGCAATCATAATTTTAGAAATAATCTAGCCCAACCTGGACAGTTGGGTGGCAGAGTGGACAGAATGCCAGACCTGGAGTCAAGGACACTCATCTTCCCAAGTTCAAATCTGCCCTCAGACATTTCCTATCTGTGTGACCCTGTTTGCCTCAGTTTCCTCATCTGGAAAATGATCTGGAAAACAAAATGGCAAATCCCTCCAGTAGCTTTGCCAAGAAAACCCCAAATGAGATCAGCAAGGATTGAACATGATGAAATAATTAATTTAATTTAAAAAAATAACCCTATCCCCTCAGTTTACCTGTAAGTTCAAACAGCTGGAATGTGAACTAAGATCTCCTAATTCTAATTCTCCAAATTCTACAACAAACTACATTGTGTACAAAATTGGTACAACCAAGCAAAAGAATAACCTTTGAAGAGATATAAAATATTTTCTGTAAATCTATTCATTAGAACAATAAATATGCATATATTTTGGTATGTAAACACATTTATGTATATTATATATGCATATGTAAGAGTTAATGTCCAATACTTCAAACATTATTTTTACAAAATTTATTATCTGACAAAACAGAACCACGAGACTAAGTTTTTTCTACCTGCCCCCAAATCCCTGCTCCACCACAGGAAGGAAAGGGAGCAAGAGGCAGGGCTACACCAAATTTATATCCTGTCCACCTCAGCAGGTAAGGACAGGAAGTGAGTAGGGTGCTGGAAATCGTAGTTTGGCTGGGGATCATAGTTTTAGGATAGCAGATTCTAATTACACATTATATGCACGTGTGTGTACATAGAGAATGAGAGGATCTTTTCTGGGAGCTATGTATTACCAATGCTTAACAAAAAAAATTAACAAGAAAGTATGACTTGAGAAATATTTCTGTGTTTATCTTTCAAGGCATCAAACCTAACGATCACTAAAAAATTTTTGTTTTAAATTATTTAGAGTCAAGATTCAGAAACAGCTAAGTTTAAGTCTAAATAAAGTACTTTTCATTTAATAAGAGTATATTTGGGGCTCAATCATGAAGACTAAAATGTTATATGATAAACTTTTGTTTTTGATAATGTTATATTTTATATGATAAATGATAAAATGTTATATTTCAAAACTTTTATAAACCATATCAATGTTAAGTGGTCCTTCCAATGTTGCCACTTAGAGCCCATTTTCACATCTTTTTATGCTTAACAAAAATCCTTTATAGAGAAACAATCCTTTAAAAAAAATCCTTTATACAGAAAGCTTGTGGCCTTCCTTTCAATTTCTTCATGTTGCCTGGATGCCAGTGGGGTATACTGGTTGCCCACTGGATATCCCTTATTCTTGGCTAACACATGGTTAGCCTACCACTTTTTTTCTAGGTGCTATATTTCCTGCACAGCTCCTTGGTAATATGTTGTCCCCTGCTGTGTATCTCTCTATTGCCTTTTGAAAAAATTTGATTTTTTCTGTTTTCATTTTAAAAGGCAAAATTCAATACATCACCCTCACTTTCCTTACTCAACACACATATGATTATCTTTATAAAAACTTTGCCTATACCTTTCCTTTGTATTATGATCTTTTAATTGCTTTCAGTGTGATTCTATTCAAGGAGAAATAAAAAAAGATGCACAATGGGACTCTCAAACTCTTTGAATGACAAAAATCACATTTTTCTAGGAGGATGTCATCCTAAAGTTCCATAATTTAAGAATTAAAGAAAAAATTCCAGTTATCTGATGAGTTAGGACAAAGAAGTCAAGCCTTTTCCTCAAAGTGATCAGAAATTCCATGAGATCTCAAACGAGATTTCCAACTACTCTTTGGCTATAAAAATGGTAGGTTATTACAGAGTCTAGAACTTTCACGTGCCAACACAATTAGCCAAGAGAAATTGGCTTCAATCCTGAGTGAAGTTCCAAATCAATTTGTATAATGAAAACCATAATGATGAAACAGGAGACCTGAATGCAAATTCCACCTTAAAGTAGTTACTCCCTGAACCTCAGTTTCCTCATCTGTAAATTGAGAGAGTTCTAAGACTCACTTTGATTTTCTTGACTTTCTTAATCGATATATGGTCTGAGACATTTTCTAAATCTATACAGAACAGTGGAGGAGAGCCACCTGAATTTCTTCCTACAACTCCACCATTTTGGCTCTACCTTCTGCATCTTAGTATGAACACCGACTTTGCCTTTTACTACCTGGAGAGTTTTGGCCAACATCACAATCTCTTTGAGCCTCAAGTTTCTCACCTGAAAAATGAGACAGTTGCAATAGACCAGCTTTAAAGTACTTTACAGCTCTAGATTTATCATCTGTCTCTTTGCTTGAGGCAGCTAGGTGGCACAGAAGATAATGCTCTAGACCTGAAGTCAATAAGATCTGAGTTCAAATTCAGCCTCAGATCACACTAGGATGTGATTCTGTGTAAGTCAGTTACCTTGTTTCTCCCTCAATTTCCTAATGGCACACAGTGCCTCACCTTCCTATCCATTTTAACTAGCTAGCGTAACGTGGCATAAACCTATCTAAAATGGAGTCTCTCTTGTGGGAAATAGCAAAGATCTGCTTCTGGGAAAAGAAAGGTTGTATATTTCTACCACGTAAGTGGAAGTAATCTGTTTCAATCAGATACCAGCTGGCTTAGGCTGTGTCTTAATGGCCAGAATGGGCCAGGATCTGCCTCTATGTCCAGGGGTGTCCAGGAGTAACGGTGTTGTTCATCCGTACGCTAAGGAGGAAAAGGCTACCTTCTCTCTCCCCCGCAAGCCTTTGGCTCCCCATCATGGGTTCTGGTCTGGTCTGTCGTCCCTTTGAATTCCTGGAGCATGGAGTGGCATCCCTGGACCCGGGAGTGGAAGCCGTAGTGATCTCAGAGCCAAGATTCTATGCCATATATCGCTATGAGCCCAGTTGAGAAGTGCTGGGAAGCCGGAGCACTAAGACACAAAAAGGGGGGGACTTGGGGGTGTGACACTTGGAGGGTCTATTCTACATAGGAACTGAGTTAAACTATAAACCCAACTCCGCTCCATTAACCAGAGACGAAGATGGTACAATGGCTATTGTTATATCCCTTGCTTTGGGCTTTTTGAGAAGACATTTATTCTTGCTATACTTTTTAAGGAAATATTCCTTTGTAAAAATTAATCAGAGTGAGAACCCTTAAAATTTGGGGAACAATCAGGAGGGATTTGAGCCAAAGGCAGAGTAGAACCCCAACTTCCTGAAGGTACCAGAGAACCCTGAGTGGAAATGTAGCACCTTTAGACGTGAGGCAATGGGCGCTGCAATAGTCACTATGAAGCTACGAAAAAAGAAAAGGAACTTCATAACACATTGACATCTCAAAACTGAGGTCTTGAAAGCCATCCACCCTCTAGGTCTTGTTCAAATTGGGTCAGTAACGAGCTCTGGACTAATGAGGTCATGTGAAAGGATGCCTGTCATACATCAAAGGGCACGACTATCCACAGAGCCAGTAAGACTCGAGCCATTCGTTTTGTTTTCACTACACGATGCTTACACGAGAACTATTGAGAGACATTAAAAATCAACAAGATAATCAATTCTGCCTCGTGCTTTAATGAAATAAGAGTCCCCCTAGTTTAGCTTACTGTAAGGCTCTAAACATTATGTTTCCAAAATACGCGATTGCTTTGACCACCTTTAGAAAACCTTTCTCCATAATAGGTACAACTTTTCTTTTCTTGAATGACCTTAACTGATTCTCTGTATGTGAGCAGGGCACACTTTGCCATTTAGAGAGGAATTCGCTCTCTAAAACGGTGAGGTTTTTACAACAAATCACCCTTCCATGTGCATATTTTAGAAGAAAGGTTCTGGAAGACTTCAACAGTCAACTCAATTGTTACAATAACTGGAAATCTCTGAGTTTGTACTTAAAATAAATCTTGAAGTTGCCAAGCCTCTGTTTGTTGGCCTTGATACAATCCAAGAATAGACCGAGTCATACACACTCTGCTATTACCCTGATTTCTATTCCAATGTTCCCTGCCTGAGAGCTGACTCCATATTCAGATGTGGGAAAATATGGCTTCTCCTCTGAAACCAAAGTCTTAAATAAGTCCCACGTTCCTAGTGACTCACCAAAACAGAAGTGGCAGATCCGCGCTTTTCTTTCCCAGTTGATGATACATGTCGAATCCAACTAAAACAACGTCCCTCGTCTCGTGGTAAAGGTGGTTCACCCAGCCAGCAATCTGAGAGTGGCTCAGAAAAACCGGAGATCCAATTGAGAGATGGCTCACAGACTCCTCCAGGACACACAGAAGTGCAGCGGCAAGACGGCAGTTAAATTTCAATTAGTTGTACATTTTGGAATGAAGAATGTCAGCGATGAGGAAAGGTCTAGGTCTCTGCTAGTCTGGCTTACTTTCTGGCTAATGCACCACTATTTCATGCTACAGCCATCTCTTAGAGGGAGAAGTGCTCCCTTTTCTTCTCCATTGCTGTCCTTCCTGGGGCTGAGGTGGGCAGAAAAGGTGGAGGGTTTATTTCAGAGGTAGGAGTAGGAGATACATGAACAATTCTCTCAGGGATCAAAAGTTCCTCTCATTCTCTGGTCTCTGGACGCTCTTCCTCAAAAAAAAAAAAATCCCTGTGCCTCTGTGAAGTCCCTTGTATGAGCCTAGCCCAAAGACTCTGACCCACCATCTCCAGGCAACTACTTCTCCTTTCAGGGAGCCTCTTCCACTCCTCACTGAAAGAAGATTGGACCAGTGTGCGCCGAGGCTCAGGAGTTGTCCTTCAATCCCTTGACAAGGTGCCCGTGAGCACGTCCATCACCTGCAAAAGATTTTCTTTTCCTTTTTGTTTGGGAATCTCAAAGTTCTATGAAGAGAATTCGATTCCCTGATCCAAACCCCTACATGGACAACTAGATCCATCAGGACGTGCCCAGCTCAAGTGAGATAGCCTTCAAGAGGTCTTTGATGAGTCACAGCACCCCCTTTTACTATAGGATAGAAAGTATTCCGCCTCTATTTACATATCTGTGGACATATCACAGCACTGCTCAATGCAAGGTCCTTGAAGGCAGGGACGGTCTCACTTCTATATTATCATGGCACATGGCACAAGGACACTCCTATGGATAATTTGATTGGCTACGCAAATAATGACACTTAAGTAAGCATGTTTAATAGGATGACTTCAGATTCTTTTTTTGTCTTTTTTGTAGGCAAACAGGGTTAAGAGACATGTGGCACCAGCTATGGGTGTCGGAGACAAGATTCGAATTCACAAAGAGGAGTCTTTCTGTCTCCAGGCCAGACTATCTATGTCACGCCAACTATCTACCGTTTTTTTAAGTCCACATTATTTTATCTATATTTGTACCTGGAAGTACAACACTCATTCCTATTAAAAATACTGTGAAGCATGGATAGCAATGGATTTTTTCCTTAAATGATACAGTTGCTAAAAATAATAGCAAGTATTATTGGCAATGGAGATGAGCCAGAAGCCTTTACAATAAGACCAGGAGTGAAATAAGGATTCCTATTATCGTCAATATTATGTAATATAATATTATAAATATAATACCAATTAGAAGAAAAAGAAACTGAAGAAATCATAATGGGCAAAGAGAAAAACTTTTTTGCAGAGAGTGGTCGTCTCTTGGTGACCGAGAATGATGACTGTCTTTGTGCAGTTTCATCTATGATGTACCCTCTGTGGCTTTGCAGCCCAAAGGCTGAGGCGCACAGTCTGTGGCACGTGGGGCCTGGGACGCCAGTTGTTACGGGAGGTGCGGCTGTGGCCTGGTGTCGGCGTTCACGCGCAGCGGCAAGACGTCGACGTCGCTCATCTTCAAAGGTAGTGGCCTGGTGAATGGGGGTTCGCCAGCTGCTTCTGTCAGAGGCAGCGAGTTCTAGTGTCTTTGGTGTGATGCCAGCCCACTTCATGTCCATGTCTCACACCGTACAGGAGCGAGCTGAGGACCCTGCGTTATACACTCTGAGCTTCGTCGCAGTGCTTACACCGCTGTGTTGGAGGAGTTTGGAGCGCAGCCGCCCAAGTGCCTGGCTGGCCTTTTGGATCCTGGCACGTGGTCTAGGGACCCGTCGTTGGCGATGGTGCTGCCCAGGTACTTGAAAGTGTTGACCTTAGAAAGCTGCGTGCCGTCGATTGTAATGCACGGCTGGTTCGTTGGCCTCCCTGGAGCAGGTTGGAACAGCACCTCTGTTCTCTATTGTCTTTGTTTTTGCAGCCAGGCGGCGAAGGTCGAATAGTGAGCCATCCAGTCAGTATTTGATGTAGACGCCCAGGTCTAGATCCATCACAGCATGTCATAATACTTGGGTGAAAAATAGGTTGAATAGTACCAGAGCGAGGACACAGCCTTGTTTCACACCATTGGAGATGCTGAAGCGATGGGAAGTCTCTCCACCAGATAGGACTTCCCCTGTCATGTTGACATGAAAGAGATGGATCAGTTTGACAAATTTTGCTGGGCAACCGAGCTTGCTGAGGATCACCCACAATGCGTCCCTGTTCACTGTGTCGAACTCCTTCATCAGGTCTATGAAGACAATGTAGAGACTCAGGTTCTGCTCAAGGCATTTTCCTGCATTTGCCTCACCTTGAAGACCATGTCGATGGTGCTGAGATCTGGTCGGAAGCCACATTGTGATTCAGGCAGGTTCTGCTCTGAAACAGATGACAGGAGTCTGTTGAGTATAACACGGGTGAGGATCTTTCCAGCAGTGGAGAGTAGTGAGATGCCTCTGTAGTTGTCACGGGCTGCTCGTGAGCCTTTGTTCTTTTACAGGGCTACGATGGAGGCATCTCTGAGTTCTGGGGGCATGTCTTCCTCTTCCCATATGTTGGTCAGCACTATGTGGAATGCCTGGAGCGCCTTTCCATTTAAGGCCTTGTACACCTCAGTTGGGATCCCGTCTTTACCGGGTGCCTTGCCTGCACTCATTTGTTTGATGGCTTTTTGGACTTCCTCTATTGAAGGAGGGACGTCAAGTTGTTCAATGGAGTGGTTTTGGGGGATCTGGTCAAGGACGTTTTGGTCAACTGAAGAGGGTCGGTTGAGAAGCTGACTGAAGTGTTCTTTCCACCTGTTGCTGATGCCTTTTTTATCTTTTATGAGAGTGTCACCGTCAGAGGATAGCAAGGGGGTTGTGGTGGGTTTTGATGGCCCATAGACAGTCTGGAGGGCACTGAAAAATTGTTTGTAGTTTTTCATATCAGCAAAATGCTGGATTTCTTCTGCCTTTTTTTCCCACTATCGGTCTTGCATCTTCCTGATCTCACTCTGTGCCATGGATTGGAGAGACTTGAATCTGTCCTTTTTAGGAGCAGAGTTTGGGTTATTTTGCCACTCCATAAAGGCTTTGTTCTTCTTGCTCAATAGGTCTTCAATAGCAGTGTTGTTCTCGTCGAACCAGTCCTGGTGGTTGCATTGTTTTGGGCCTAGGACTGCCTTTGATGTTTCCTTCACTGCGTCTCTGAACTGGTTCCATTTCTCGGTTGAGCTTCCAGTGAGTGGTCCCTTGGCAGACAGCCAGGCAGGACTGGAATGTTTGCAAATAAGATGGATCTCTAAGACGACTCAAGTTGTAAAATGCAAGAACTGTCTGGGCGCATTTTGGATGGCAAGGCGCAATGTGCATTTGAAGAGTCGCTCTAACCAATTGGTGGTCTGTCCAGCATTCAGCTCCTCTCATGGCTCTGGTGATCTTTACATCCTGGATGTCTCACCGGCTTACAATGATGTGCCACTGTTTTGATCTTGGGTGCATCCACGTTGTTTTATATTATATTTTGCAGAAATATGATGGTATATATGGAAAATGCCAAAGATTCAACTAAAAATTAGCTGAAACTATCAATAATTTTAGCAAAGTAGCAGGATATAAAATAAACCCAGATAGATTATCAGCATGTTTATATGACTAACAAAGTCCTACAAGAAAAGATAGAAAGAGATAATGCATTTGAAGTAAGTATAGAATACCTGGGAGTATATCTGATAAAAAAAAAAAGAAAACAAAACAAAACCCTGGTGTCAGATGTAAATAATTGGAGAAATAGTGTTTGGGGGTGGGCAGAGTCAATATAATTGAAAGGGCAATCCTACCTTAACTAATCTATATATTTAATGCCATGGAATGAAATGACCAAAAATTATTTTATTGTGCTAGAAAAAATGATGAAATTCATTTGAAAAAACTAAAGATCAAGAATACCAAATGAATTCATGGGAAAAAATATAAAAGAAGAAGGTCTACCAATACCAGATTTTAAACTGTGTTATAAAGCAGTAATAGTAAACCACCTTCAGATTTCAAAACTATTATTCTCTTTGATCTGATTCTTGGCTATAGAAAATAGCTAGGGAATCCATTTTGCATTTAGAAAGTTCACATCTACATGTGTAGTAGGGTGTAGTCTTTTTTAACACCCAGTTTAACTCAGGCACTGCTAGGAATGCTTCCCATCCATAAGGAAAATGGTGTAGACATTTGTCTCTGGGGATTCTCTTGGCTGATGGCTGTTATTGTGCACCATTTGTCTTCAAAAGGGATCAGTGATATCATGGGGTGTCATCTTGATTTGAGTGCAAACTGGGTTTAAGTGTGGTAGAGTTGCATCAGCAGCAGCTTCATTCTCTCTTCCAGTGTCATGGAAATCCAGTGGCAAGACAAGTCTAAACTCAAAGAATGCCACAGTACCTGCTTCGGCAGCTTTTATGGATGTTGGAACAAACTGTTCTCATCATCCATTCACATCCCCCTAAGTCATGGATGGGTTCAAATCCTGCCTGTTACCCTTCACCTAGTGTAAGAAGGGTGATGGGGACCTGGATGCAATCCTGCCATTAAACATGAACATCTCCTGAGACAGTTTTACTGGAGTGGAGCTGCTGGGGATGCTATAGCTTTCTGGAATCATGAGTGGGAATTGAGTGAAAAGTAGCCACCAAAGGTGGATGAGCAGCCCCGGAAAGGGCTCAGCAAGCCCTCACCCAGTTCTCCCTGAACACCTCACAGAACCCAGACACGTGTCAAGACAGCATCCTTAAGGACCTCATCTTGCCAGATCATGTCCAACAACTGACTTTCTGAATGGCAGTCAGAATGGTCAAGGATGTTCTCACAGGAACATTATACCCAGAGGCTGATACAGTGTGGTGCAATAGAATGTAATGGACTTCTCTACTAGCAGCCATGCAATGACCCAGGACAATTCTGAGGGACTTATGAGAAAGAACAAGATCCACATCCAAAGAAAGAACCGTGGGAGCGGAAACACAGCAGATAAACAACTGCTTGATCACATGGGTTGATGGGGACAGGATGGGGGAATGTAGACTCCAAACGATCATCCTAGTGCAATTATCAATAATATGGAAATAGGTCTTGATCAATAACCCATGTAAAACCCAGTGGAATTGCTTGTTGGCTATGGGAGGGGGATTGGAAGGAGGGGAGAGAAAGAACATGATTCATGTAACCATGGAACATTTTTCTTAATTAAATAAAAATTTAAAAATAAAATTAAAGTAGCAGAGATCCTAAGCTATAAATACATATATATTCATATATACATATATTCATATATATATACATTTATATATTCTCACACTTGTGAGCTCTAGCATTACCTATTCCTTCCCTGGCTGAGTCCATGCTGCAAATCTGCCCCTATATCACTATGAAAAACAACAACCTGTACTCTTTTCCATGCAAAAACTCTGTAACCACGAGTCCCCTGAATAGGGTAGCAATTCTCCTTCCCGTCATCAAGAAGGGTGTGATAGAATTGCATTCCCTCGTGGCCCTCGCTCCCCAGTGCTCTCTGTATTAGATGAAGGTCCCACAAACAACTGACAAGTTTCAGATGCCTCCTGGCTCTGTCACTGCCAGGCACCCACGTTTTTGTTTTATTTCTTTCCTTTCTTCCCCTCATGACTGGATAAACTGAGACAAAGAGTGATACGGTAGGTAGCTGCCTCATCATCTGACAAACTGGTAGCAGAGGAAGAAAGAGCACTCTAGAGTTCTACCTGCTGATCACTGGGCGCCTGTGGCTCCCTGGAAGAGGTAATTCGCTTCTAAGGTTGTATTTTCACTTGCCAGCCTGGACTGCACTAACTAACCCTGAAAAGCAGTAAGCAAAGAAGCCAAGCTGACATCAAGGGCTTTCCTACATATGTGCTCATCTGTCCTTGAAAAGTGCTTTTACAGTTCATTCACTGAGATCATTGGGGGGAAGAACCTCGGGCTGCCCCATCCCATTAGACGTTTGGCATCATGTTGGTCCTGCTACCTCATCTTCCTTTCTTCTTCCCTGAAACCTCATCAAGGACTGACTCATGATGGGGCTCAAACCTTTCATGCCAGTAACATAAGGCTACGGTTGATACTTTATTTGAAAAAAAAAATAGTTTTGTTTCTAGGAATCTCCTTGCCTGGCACCCAGGAAAGTCCCTCCATTGTGTTCTGTCTCCAAGCACTTCAGAAAACACTCATGGCTACACGTATACGATGTCTTTTACGAAGATGCGATTCCTTCTACAGCATTTGGAGGAAAACCATAGCTCTGTTTTGGGACTTTGTCATTTTCTCTAGCAGTCTGTATATTTATATATTTCTGGGTATATATATAGAGGTTCACTTTGATATTGTTATGCCTATATTTAAGTATATATTTGTGTATTTCTTTCACATCTCTAGCAACAGAAATACTAGCATTTTCATATTTTAGTCGTATGTATTTACAGTTTATATTTATAGAGATTCGGATATAGATGGCTATATACGTGTTTAAGAATATATACATCCATACTTTCACATATTATCTAGCAATAGAAATACAATTTGTATAATCTTCTTTAGTTATTTCGTGTATTTACTTCAAAACTCCATCAAGGCAGAGCCAGGAATCCAGCTGATCGAAAGCAATTTCCGCTTGATTTCTGAAGGACACACGAGTATACAGGGACGTCGCTGGAAGTAGAACCCAGTTATCTTGGCTGCCAGCTCAGGTTCTCCCTCCATCAGCTTTTTTTTTTTAATAGAGAAGTTTAAAAGAAAACCACAAGATGCATTTTAAGAGAGAATGATTTCAGAAAGACTCAGCCAATAGGGGACCACTAGGAAGGAGGGCAAGGGAGGCTACCCGTGTTCTGCTGCTGCTGAGGATTGTGACCATTAGCAAACTGGGAGGAGAAAATGCCGAGATAAAAAGAAATCAATCAGAAAGTACTTATTGAGCACCTCCTATGCACAAGAACAAATACATGCCAAGTAAGGATAGAGTATTTGGAGGAGAGAATACTAGCATGTGGGGGAATCAATAAAATTCTAAGTTGAAGAAAGAACATGAGCTGTATCTTTAGGGAAGAGAAGGATTCTATGTAGTAAAGGTGATGAGAAAGGACAGCCCAAGCCCTGGGAAGAGCAAGTACAAAAGTGCATGGACAGGAGATAGTGTATATTTTGTGAGGAAAAGAGGTATCCCAGGGCTGTTGCCTTGGATCATGGCACAAGAAGGGGAGCGATTTTCATTGATGCTACAAAGATCGATTGGGGCAGGGTTGCGAAGGTCTATAATCAGAAAGGTCTATTTCTTGCCCTACAGGCAATAGAAAGCCAGTGAAGTTGAGTGATGTGAGCAGATCTGCACTGAAGGAAAACCACTTTGTGGTCACAGTGTGGAGGATGGACTGGAATGGGAGGGACTTGACGTAGAGACCAGCTTGCAAGCCACAGAAATACTGTAACCGAGAAGCGATGAGGTCCGGAATCAAGACTGTAGTTGTGTGATTGGAAAGGTCAGATGGAAGCGTGGTAGAGGCAGAAATGGTAAGAGTGCAAAACTGGATAGGAGGAGAGAGGGAACGAGGCCATTGCTGAGGTAATGAACCTGAGAGACTGGCAGAGTGACACTGCCACTGAGAGAAGCAGTGACATTTGGAAGAGGAGGGGGTTGGGGGGTCTCGGGGCAAAGATAACCATTTCTCTTGGAATGTGTTGAGTTTGTGATGAATCTGGGGAACTGGGAGAGAGAGAGAAATGCAAAATGTCTAAGACGTCATTTGCCAATGAAGGAATGAGGATCAGGGAGCTGACTGTTTCACTATATCAATCTGGCAGGAATCGGCAAAGAGATGATAATGAAACACACAGAAATAGATGAGCTTCAGAGAGAGAGAAAGTAGGGAGAGAAGACAAGGGCAGAAGAGGGCAAGGAGGGAGCCGAAGTGAACAGCAAGTTAGGACCTGATAGGGATGATAAACAAGTAAAGACTGAATGGACAGCGAAGGGGGAGAGACAGATAAGAATAACCCAGAGAGGAGAAAGAATCCAGGAGAATATTGTAGTTAATGATGTGAAACACAGATCATTACCTGAGGCACCACCTACTATATATATATATATATATATATATATATATATATATATATATATATATATATATGGAGACAGACAGAGAGAGAGGAGAGAGAGACAGAGAGACAGAGAGAGACAGAGACAGAGAGACAGAGACTACACAGAGACAGAGAGACAGAGACACAGAGACACAGAGAGACAGAGACAGAGAGAGACAGAGACAGAGAGAGACAGAGAGACAGAGACAGAGAGAGACACAGAGAGACACAGAGAGAGAGAGAGATCTTCTGTCTAATCACTGGGAACTTCTAGCCGGGTTGTTGAAATAACAATGAACACACTAAATGTTTTGTGGCTTTCCAAACAGAGAGTAAGTGAATCTGGACTCTCATAGACATAGAACAATCCCAGAAGCTTGTGAAAACTCCTGTGTGCCATCAGGTGGTACCTCAGGTAGATTTTACTCTTTCTTGTCGTTCTATCCAGAATGAAAAGTTTGAATGGAAAACCAAACCCAAGACGGGGCAGGGCTCTCTAAAAAGAATGTCACAATTACAAGGGAGAAACTGGGAAGAAGAGCATGAGCCTAGGGGAGCTAGTCAAGAGGTAATAATTAATTCTCCTCCTAAGCAAAACATCTCCTAAACCCACACACAGCTAGAAGCATGGGCGGCCCAACCCCCCTCCTAGATAATCGAGAAGAAGCAATCTTGGCCATCTAGTGCACCTTTTACGGCAATGGTCCATAGACAACTAGGCTCAAAAGGTTCTGAACAGCTATTAACAAATAAATAAATAATTCCTCATCTTAACCATTACAAAGTGGGGAAATAAAGTCTGATGAGATCCAACGACATGGTATAAAACATGTGCTCTCTCAGTGATGGAGGACCATCCAGAGCTTTACATTGGTTGGAGCTGGGAGCATCCACGGGATGTACTAGACATTCCTGATTCCCAGCTCCGTACCTGTGAATGTCCTGCGCCACGCTGCTTCCACTGCACATCTGTGCTCAGCACTGCTATGCTTTTGCCCTGTTCATTCTGACAACAACACAGCTATCGGCAGGAGCATTCAAGCTCTCTTCACCATCACCTCCTCCCTCCCCTTCTCAGGTAAGCTGCATCCATTTCTCTGCCTTCTTCACTCTCAAAGGTAACATGATCTCACCAGACCCTCCTTCTTCTGTGGACACACATACATCCTGCTTCATCTCCAATAGATTTTCATCTCCTTACAGTCAGGGACCTTAAAATTTTTTCTTTGCATCCCCAGCATTTAGCACAATTCATGAAACACACCAAAAACTAAATAAATGTCTCACCTAATTGGTTGATCCTCTTTAAATGCTATTCTTACTTTTCCTTTCCCTTCCTGTCCAAATACCTTGGGAAAATCTTTCCTTTCTTCCTTTTTTTTCCCTCTCCTAATTCAATTTGTGAGCTTAAAAAAAACTACTCAAGGTATATGAACAATACAGACATATGAAGGAGAAGAAAGCCATAGTGTTCGGGGGTAAGGACCTAATAGCGTCAAAGCTTTAACTGACTCCTTGAGAATTTGTCCATCCGTCCCTCACAGAATGTGCATTAAAGTTTCCTTCCCTTCTATCTGAAACTCCTTTCAATCCATCATAGTATGGGATTCAAAACTAATGAACGAGTGAGACCTCAATTAATGTTTCAATGATAATATTTAATCTAGTTTTGATTTGCTGAGGGACAAGGTGACCTGCTTATGACAGCTACCATCTAACCCTCCTGTGAGATGTGGGGGATTTTTGTAGGCTCGTATTTGGATGTGAGCCTCAATGTATACGAATGAATGCCGAGACACGTGTGTGCACATATGTGCAAATATGTGCATCTGACTCTAGCGATGTGAGTGTACAAAATTACGGCTACGTCACAATATCCAGCCAAATACGTATAGACACATAATGCATACGCAGACATACATTTTAGCTGTTTCTTTGCTTCACACGTAATACATCCTCTGGCCAGCACAGATGATGTATGTTCAGCTATATCATTTGATAGCTATAGTTTCATACATATATATAGCGTTATAATGGCACAGATCTGAAGGGGAGGGTTTTTTTAATTTCTCTACTCTTCTTGTATGTTGCCTAAAGCTTACATTTTAATTTTAAAGAATTTTTAAAGATTCTTTTTGTCATCGGGGCATCGTTCGCATTTGTCTTTAGTTACGTGATTACAGGTTTAGAGTGAGCCGGAACACATTAGGGGACGGAGATCAGAACAGCGAGGTGACTGGACCAGGGTCACCGAGCTAGAAGGCTCCGAGCCTGGGGGTGAAGCCACGTCCTCATTCTATTATACTGCGCTCACTCCTTTCCATATGTGAACTGTGAAACGTTTTACAAATGGAAAATAAGTCGAGGAAGCTCTCCAACAACTATGACCACTGACAGGAGGCTCTTTGGAGGACTTGGGATCTCCGCTGGTAGAAGAAGAAACGGAGGAGATGATGGATTAATGGCAGCCCACAGAACAGTACTTCTTTACACATCCGTGGAAAGACCTACAGAATTAGGAAGAGTGGAACCAGCAGCACCAAGACATGACTGCATACTCCAGAAGAAATACTCTCGGAGGAAGGACTCGTGTGTGTCCAGCTCCAGAGGTGGGGAAGTGGGAAGGCACGAGAGCATCTTCACGCCTACGAAGAGCCGTCCGTCATTTGGAAGGAAGAGGGATAAAAGCTGTCCTGCTTGAGCCCAGAGCCCCGCTGGAAGGGGCAGGGAGAGAAATAGGGTTTGTAGTAGAGAAGAAACGTTCAGTGATTAGAGCTACCCAAAAGAAGAATGTGGTTCCACCTCGTTGCTTCCCTCTACCAGAAAGACAACTGATGATTTTGGTTATGTTATATTACAATGAGGGCTTTTAACAGGATTTAGGTCAGAATAGAGGACAGCTCAGGCTCCTTCCAGCACTAAAATTCCACAATTCTCTGAAAAACAGTAGAGATTTTGGTCTCTTTACGTCACCCGTGGAGAAACAATTCAGGGTCAGATCCAAGGGCTGATTAGCAAGGAAGCTTACACTTCCTCTCTTTCTGTCCTGGCCCATTTTATACATCCATCGGCATCCTGGTGACTTTCCACTCTGGAAGATTCACCATATTCATGCTGGCCTGGGTGAGAAGCCCTATCCAGCTTGGAGTTCTCCTGCTCAAGTGATCAGCCCTCCAGCCTCAGCCTTCCCAGTTCTCAGAGCCACAGGCACGGACCGCCCTACCCAGTGAACACTGGCTTTAAAACACCTATTTTGGGAGGGGTCAAAATAAGCAAAAGTGGCCACTTGAAATGGGAGTGTGAACGAATTGGACGGTCCACTCCACGTGGGGTCAGTTTTATCAGTGGGCAGTGGTAAATTCCTATATGAAATCCTATTCTTTATAATGAATTTCTTAGAATTTATTCCTAATTATCTTGCGGCAAATTTAAAATAAAAGTAAGAGAGGGAAGAAGTGACTGTGGACTTTGGAGTTGCCAATGATTGCTTCAGAACTCATACGCAGAGAGAGAACCGATGGCTACCGATTGACTTTATTCGGCTACTTAACCCGCCAAGGGTAGGACAGACACCTTCTCTTTCTGGAGACACATTCAGCACCCTCATCCCTTATTCACATTCACTATAATAGTAGGAAAACCAGCAAGAGACTTGATGCCACAGACAGGCAGAGACACAGAGAGACAGACAGTGACGGGGAAGGAGAACGTGAGGAAGCAAGCTCAAGGGGGTGAGAAAATTGTGGGGAAAAGAGAACAACACAGAAAAGTCTTTAAAAAAAGTCTAGATGAATGGGAGTGATCAGCTATTCTTGGTCATTTCCTTAAGCAAATGCCTTTCTTTGAAAAAGTTTCCACTGGAAGTAGCTGCTATTGCTTTTTAAATCCTGGCAAAGGGAGAAGTAGAGGTAGGAGGCAGTAACTACAGGAGCTCCTCTTAATCACCCAAGAAGTTGTCAAATGAATCGTTCTCCCCGTAGGTTTATGGTAAGCTGTATAGTAGCGGTTCTACACTATAATGTAATGTAATTAGTTATATAATGGCCCCGACGTTTTTATAGATCATGAAATAATTTCATTATGCATTATAAGCCAATGGAAAAATATACCATGGACTTGAGCTTGTACACCCGTATGATGCTCTTGGGCGAAGCGAGGAAACTGGTCATCATTGGGGGGTACTACGGCGCTCCCCCCTCCTCGCCCCCTGCTACCAAAATCCAAAAATGCATGTGCTTAGGGTGCCGATGGCGGTGAGAAAAGAGAGAGGGCTGCGTACTCTGTCGTCCGCAACGCAGTCTCCTACAAGCTTAATGCCCGTTTTCTGTGACGGATTTTCAAACCTGCGATGACAGCAGCTTATTGCAATAAAACTCGAGCCATCTTGACTCTTGCTTCTGCATGAAAACAAAGAACAAGCCTGTTTTAATAGGCTCTCTCAACACTGCGTCACGAAAGTGAATTGTCTATAAAGAAGCCACTGCAATGGATTCTAATCCACAATAAAGCTGGATTTGGGAGGCTCATCTAGGATGGACAGTATTTCTGCATCATCGAAACATTAATCCTGCGAAAATTTACCCAGAAAGTAGCTAAAAGTCTTGAAAAAATGAAATAATAAAAAGTGATTGCCTAAAAGTTCCAACTCCCATTGCCACGCATTCACTTTAAAACAAAATACTTTGTGGTTGTGCTTTTACTACCATTGCCACGAACTCCATCAGCATCATCGCCTCTCCTACGATTTCTATTAGGAATACTTTTTTAACCCTCCCCTTCCCTCTCAGAGTCAATACCGTATTGGCTCCAAGGCAGAAGAGTGGTCAGGGCAAGGCCATGGGGGTGAAGTGACTGGCCCAGGGTCACTCAGCTAGGAAGGGTCTGAGGCCAGATTGGAACCCAGGACCTCCTGTCTCTAAGCCTGGCTCTCCATCCACGGAGCCACCCAGCTGCCCCCTTATTAGGAATACTTCTTAAAAAAGACAAAAGAGAATTTTAAAGTTCTTATGAATCCTCAAAAAATTCTTTTTCAATATACAATAAATGAATCTAACCAACAGGATAAATTCCAGTTAGAAAAAAGGAAATGACTCCACATGACACATGAAAGGTCATTTGGAGAGCCAAAGTGAAAGCAGGAATAAAAGCCCCATTTCATGAGTTCAAGACCAGCATTTCATCTTCCTCTTCTGCAGACTCGCCTACTTCGGAATGTGTCAGCAGGCAAAAGAAATCTCCTTATCCCCGCTAGTGCCACGTGTTTGGATGATTTCAAGACAGCGGCTTTCCTCTTAATTCCTCATTCGGTGTGCCCGAGAGCCTCACTGGCACCGGAGGGAAATTCTGGGCGGTAAAAGCGCCGGGCATGAACTCTGTAGGGTGTTCCAGTCCCCTGAGCTAACAAGGCTGACAGTATGACCCGGCGATGCCTTTGTTGGGTCTTTCGCACCAGAACCAGCTTGGGCGATTTTCCCGAAAAGCTGACTGACTACCAGGTAATCTTTTTCTTTCAATCGAGCCTCAGCAACAACAGGGAGAGCGTTCACGTTTACAGGTCGGCGGAAGAATCTATCCTGATGAAGCAGGATCTTTAGAGGTATTTATAGCTTTCTGTGGGACACGGAGAATCAACCTCTCTCCCCCCACCCCCTCGACAGATCTCGCCTTTCCCCAGTGCGCTCGCTCTCCATCCATGCGTGTTTAGTTATTGCCATGCCCCTTAGTGGGATCCAAGAAGGATGCTCAGGATCATCTTCCCAGTCCTGTTTGTTCAGTCATTCGATTGTGTTCAAGTCTTTGTGATCTCCTACATCATACTGTTCAAGGGGTCTCCTGGGTGGTTTGCTATTCTCTTCTCCAGTAGATTAGAAGGGAAACAGAGGTCAAATGACTTGTCCAGGATCACACAGCTATAAAGCGTCTGAAGCCAAATTTGAACTCAGGTCTTCCTGATTCCAGACCCAGCATTATTCACTGAGCCAACCAGCTTCCTCCACATCCATATCCAACTATAATGCTATTAGAAGAAACCCTATGGGTAAAAGGAACCCACTGGGGTTTGGGGGGGCTAAACCTTTCTCTCGGGCATGAAAGTATAATTTGTTGGCATCTCTGTGGCTAAGGCTTCCTCTCAGTCACGTGCCATCATGAGTTCAGATAGATCTTCAGTCCTCTAAACAAAGAACTCACGTAAGAGGTAAGCAGCGTTTCACCTGGGTTTGGGAGTTCATCTGTTCTCTGTCGTCCAGGTTAGACTCGAACCCTCACCTTCTGCCTCTCGCTCACTCTTACAGGGGATGAACAACCCTACAGCGATCATTCTCTGAAAACCGACGACTTCTGCAGAAGGGCTTGTTTCCTGGCACCGTGAATGGGATTTGAGCCCGAAAGCCAATTCGTTCTCCAGAACGGAGTCTGAACGCAACATGAAAGGCAACATGCGTGATGGAACGAAGCGCCATTATGAAATGGTGCCTCTTCCCTGCTGCTTCAGGTGCACCTTGTACAAGCAGGTGTGACCCACGAGAAACTGCGTGATCGCGGGGTCCTTGTCTGTTCACGAAGTCTGTAGACGTTTTTATTTCTTACTAATTATACTGCTGCTACTCAGGTGAAAACGGATTTCATCTAGCGCAGGTAGTTCTGGTCTCTGCTACGAGCACGCATTTTTCTTTCGCTTCATGGGAAATAACTGATATTTTATGTTTGTCGGAAGACATTCTTCCTGGGTGGGACCCAGTGTTAATGGCACGCAGTTCACTAAGAAAAAGAAGAAGACACTCAACTCGAGCCCAACCCTTTTTAAGCCTTCACAGCAGAGAAATTACACTATAGGAATGGTGCCACGTCAAACCCACTATGAATACGGTGGGGAGAATTTACTTCTCGAACAAAATAAAGTTCGGGCGACGACACAGACAACCACAAAATGCGAAGCTCAAAGGAAGCAAGATGAAATCAAGGTGATCTGGAAGCTTGTTCAAGCCCAGCCTCAGTCCCAGAGAATTTCAGCCCTTTCTCTTTAGATGGTAACGCTTGGAGCTTCCATTTTAGAGAGGACTACAGAAAATATCCATTATACATGCCTGCATTTGATGCACAGAATAAACCAAAACAGACGACTCCCTTAAAAACTCTAATCTTGCTGCCCCACCGGCCACGGTAGTTGTCATTGAATTTGTACCGGTTAATGGACACAGCAATAACATGTCAAAAAAAGAAAATGCTTCACTAAATGAGGTCTAAGATTTCGTGGAAAGGTCACTGGGCAGAAAGGGTTTGTGTGGACACTCCTCCGCATTCTAGCTCCCTATTCCTCTCGGAAGTACCTTCAGAAGCATCCCTGTTAAGGGTACTCGGGTGGAAACCCCACAATGACATACAAAGAACAGGCTGAGGGGATCAGAGGCTAGTGACAACTTTCTGTAAGAGTCTAATTCACTGTCTCAGTGCCTGAAGCCAGCAAAATCATTTCCCAAGTCTCCAGCCGCCAGAGATCAGGCCATGGGAAGACTGAACTGAAGCTGGGTATATTGAAGCGATCTTCAGCCCTAAGGCATCCGATGGGGAACGCTTCCCTGTCCTCGCCAGGACAGTGCTTTACTTTCTGCGTCTACACAGCATGAAAGGAAGGCAAAGAGAGGAAGAAGTTCAGCAGCACTTTGGCTATTTCTATCTGTTCTGTCCAAAATCTCTCCTTTCTTCTCCTCAGTGGGCATAGTGTACTGAGAGCCGGTCTCCAAGGCAAGCCAGGAACTTGCCCTCAAGCCTTCCTCCTGACATAGATTAGCTATGTGTTTAGGGCACGTCACTTCATCCGTCCATGCTCTGAGCACATTTCTAAGACTAGAAGCCGCAGAGAAGGTGTTGACCTGCACTGTTGAAGGCATTTCCTTACCCAGGGCTCCCCTCAGCAATTTCATCCCAGACCTAGTCCCTGTTCCTAGACCTCCCTTCTGGAACAGCCACAGCATCCCTCCAAATTCACTGTGAGAAAAGCTTGGCAGGGTGAGGAACCAGGAGACTCATCTCCTCCATGCCGAGTGTTAGTTGGAAAATCCAGCAGGTAACGGGAGAAAGCAGGAGCCAGAGGAGAAAGCCAACGGTGAAGGAAGCAAAAATCCTTTCACAGATATTTCTGTCCATTACCAGGAGTAGAGAGGAGTTACTTCACTTTTCAGTGATGGCACAATCCTAGATGACTCGTATCCATTCCCATCCCATTCTGGCACTTGGACACTCTGTGTGTGTGTGTGTGTGTGTGTGTGTGTGTGTGTGTGTGTGTGTGTGTGTGTGCCAGCATAATCTCAGACGGATTAAAAAGGAGGTATGTTCTGAGCTTGAAAATGAAACTTCGAGTCAGTCGCTATTTGTGGATTATTCAAAGAAAACTCTACTGTGGAGGACATGTGAGCTCTGAAAGGTAACTGCACTCATATGCACAGACTCTGAGGTGTCAGCACAGGATAGAAGTATCCTACCGACTCAAATGAAATGTTTTCCTAGAAAATGGTTACTTTGCTCATAGAAATGTCATGCTTTGTGCATTATATTTGCATGTAACAGGTTCTGGGTTCATTATTTGCTTCAAATGGTTACTGCCCATTGATCGATTTTGCACCTGAAAGCATTTCTGCCATAGGTAGACGTTTCAGGCTTGCAAGGAGGGAGACCAGAAGCAAGAGACGGATTTTCTGGCCAAACATAGCGAAAAATGTTTGTAGCCGCCATTCTTTGTAGAGCTAACTTTAATTGATTGACACCTGTTGATAGATTATTTGACTTGAGCGCAAATGAGTTCCACCATTCATCATCTCTCGGTGAATGACACCGTTAAGCACTAAAGATACAACGAAGCTCGAGTTGGCCTCCTCGGTTCTTAATAATCATCATTCTTAATTTCAAACTCTGCCTGCACGGCTTTTCTAGGGGGTACCCATTTTTTCAAGTAATGCTGTCAAAATCTTTGGGTCAGAGTCGTCTGCCATCACGTGAAGTTTCATAGGCAGCTCTAGATCTATTTCCTGCAAAAAGTTTGCGGAGTTCTAAGTGTGTTGGTACATGCAAGAAAGCATTTTAGCTCCATCACATCATCGTTAAAGAACACACTGGGGAAACAAAAGGAGAACACGTCAAGAGTAAGTTACGTCAAGCTGTACCTGATAGACAGCAGGGATGTATTCTGTATTTTGGGCCATTTCAGTGCAAGTTCGAGATCATTGTTCAACCCTTTCTAGCAAGATGACCTTTATAGACAATTTGCTATAATTCTGGCCCCGCTGACTTCACATAAGTGAATAATCCCATTTATTGTATCGCACGGCAATCCTAATTTAATGTTGGCAAATTTCTCTGGACTGTTTTGGAAGGGAGCCCAAGTATAGTCTTTCCTTATTGCCCTTGGGGAAAAGTCTACGGGACTCTGAAAGCTGTCTACATTCCTCTCTAGGAGACTCTGAAAGCTGTCCACATTCCTCTCTAGGAGACTCTGAAAGCTGTCCACATTCCTAATCTTGTTGACATTCCCCAGTGGGAAGATGAATAGTTGCAGTATTTCTCTAGAAAGAAACATGGGGGTCTGCCATCTCCTACGGTGGTGTGCTGCAAAGAAAGTAAAACGGGCAAATAAAACAAGCCCCGTCCAATAGAGACTGATTTAGACAGCGCTCTATTGACTGACATAATGACTGTGAACAGGCTGGAGCACAACAGAAATGCTCCCTGTACTACCTGCCCTCCGAGTCCATCCTGGCTTGCACTAGGCTCTCTCCTTTGCTCCTCGTGTCATCGGCATAAGCTGTGCAGACATCCTGCTAGGACACTTGCTCAGAACTTACTAGAAGTCACCGTAGTTTTACCTTTACAAGGCATGTACAAGCATCGAAGGTAAAACAAGTTGAAAGAAAGCAGGAAATTGTTACTAAACGCTTGTTGTCAGGTCTCTTTAAGTAGGGGAAGGGAGGGAAGGGAGTGGAGAGAGGAGAGATTCACTCCCAGGTCCCAGGAACAACAGCACCGAGGGGGAAACCTCCAACTCTTTCTAGGTAAGACCACTCAGTGAGCCTCGTAATTCTCTAAGCAGTAGGGATTATGTTCAGTTTGAAGCAACAACTTCTCTCACTTGCAACCAACTGGAAGCATCGCCGCTCCCTTCCGAACCCGTTTACGCTCCTAAGCTCAGAAGTGACTGCACTTCTCCTCGTGGGCAGGTTTCCACTTCTCAGAGTCATCCCATCTTTCCTTTTAGTTAAGGAAAAAAGAATCCCTCTCGGTCTCCTTGCCAATAAAGGGTTAGATTATGATCGGAGGGATGCTAACACACATCAAACACTTCTAGCTAATGGATATTGCTCTTAGGAGTTGAGAATTGTTCTTTAGAAACCTCAAATATAATGAAATATTCCAGAAAAAAGCAGCAAACTAACCCATCAGGGTAAATAAATGTCAGAGGAGCTAAGAATAGAATACCAGAGGGTGTCCATCCTTATTTTAAAAAACAGGCTTGAAGCCCTCAAAAAGGAAGAAAATCATTATTTCTTGAAAGAAATATCTCTTCTGTTTCTTGTCTTTCCTCTGCTTAGGATATAATCATTATGCTATAATTCCATTTCTAATTATATCTTCCTTGGAGTCCTCGTCTGATGGTTTATAGAAGTTCTCCCAAGTCTTCTGTGTTGGAAAGGCTTCAGGTAAGCTCCTGGCAACGGATCCCATTTATTACATAGGTTCAATGAACTAGATATGTGCACTTTTACCACTTTTCAGGGCCAGTTTTGTCAGGGAATAACCAAATGCCACTTGCAGACACATTCTTGAAAACTCTTCTCTTCCACTCATCTTCTAGATGGGAGCTGCTGAAACAGGAAGCTTAAGATTCGATACTATTAACTTGTAAGCATAAATCGAAGCTTTGCTGCTTATATCTACGATCTAAACTTAATCACTAATTCTTGCATTCAGAAAACTGACCTGTTTATAGAAATCAGGAAATTCTCGTATAGAGAACAACGGAGTTAAAAGCGACAGGAAAATGCTGCACAACGAATTTCCTGATAGCCGGGGGAGCCAGGAACTAGAAGATTCACTGAGAAAGGCTGAGCAATGTTCTATCTGAAAATACTTTAAACACGATGAGCTATAACGTACATGGACCTTAGGCATGGCTTGACCCAAGTCACTGAGACGCACTGAGTGCAAGTAAACCTAATTTTGTCCTAAACATCTGTTTTATCATTCGAGTTCTCGACTTCCCAAATCAAAAGGAAATTCGGTCTCTAAAGGGTTGCTGATTCTGTTTCCTTTCGGGTTGCAGAGGTGACCTGAGGGGCTGGAATGTTTATCTAATACTGTTGCTCAAGAGCTCCTATTCTTGCTCTACTTCAATTATCAGTTAGTTGAGTGGAGTGAATTTACTAAAGTGGCAGAAAGATGACGGTTGGTACAAAAGTTCTTCTGAAAATGGAGTTATAGTCTCTGACAAGTACATACAGATTGAGGGGAAAATGAGCTCCAGCTTAAAGAGCCAGCAATCCCCGGCTTGATGGGCGTCCTTTTTGCTTTTGTGGAGTCCCCATGGATTTCCTCTTGAGTCTCTTTAGACTCTTGCTGTGCTCCAAGGATCAAGACCCGTTTAGAGTCCAGAAATGCATTTTTGTCCATGTGTGTTATTTGTCCTCTTAGCTACCAAGTGGATGTACTGTCTGCCACGGGTCCAATCTCCCCAATGATATGGTCTCTGGGCCCACTGCATCCCTCACTCCCTGGCGGCACAAGAAGTCTGCCTTCAACAATATCTGACTGATACAAATATATAAAACGATATGCAATGGCTACAAGCATTTCACTAGTTCAACTAGGTTGTTTTCATCTAATTTACGCCTTTCATTGATGGATGGATCAATTGATTCAGCAAAAACTGCTGGGAATTGCCAACATCTACCTCGTGCCATTACTTGAGTGAGTCTTCATCTCAATAAAATAAGTGTTCTCAGCTAACGTAAATGTCAAGGCTTGCTAGTTCCTTCATTAAGGAGTGAGGTGTAGACGACTCTCTTACCCTGGTGAAACTAAAAGTCTTAACGTGGGAAATCACAACACAGGGTCTGGGTGTGCTTCCATTCTTTTGGTCTATAGGCATGGAAACACTAGCTTGTGCTCCTGAGAGATAATCAGAAGCTGCTGGGAGGTCTCCCCTCTAGCCCAAACTAGAGACAAAGATATGACCAGACACCCTCTTTTAGCATTATTTCAGGTCACCACTTCCTTCTTTTTTAGAGGAATTTCTCTAGTCTTCACCCCTTCTCTCTCCCTCTCTCTCTCTCACAGCATTCCTGCTTTTCCCTATTTGATCCTGGAATATTAGGGGAACTCTTAAATCTTCACCACACCAAATGGGGCGACCCTGAAGCAACTGAACTTTCACATCACCTTTTACAATGCTTGCCAGCTGCAGGATTCGGTGAAGTCAAGAGTTAGGAAGCCACGTGCCTGCTTACCATGTTAGGAACAAGCTCAGTGCACTGTCTTCTGACAGCCTTGACTGGGGGCCATGCTACTCCACACCTGACAAAGACATCAGGCTTGATTTTCACTTTCCCTGATGGACTCTGAACTGAGAATAATTGCTGGGCAGAGACTGGGGGAAGGAAAGCAACGCGGGATGATCAAGGACAATCTGATGAAGGTAATGGCAAAGACCCGAACAAGGATAACAAGGGCAAAAGAACAGAGATCACAATAAAACACTGGGGGACTAGATGATGGTACTGAAGGGCCGGGGATCCATTCTGTCAATATGTGAATGAATCAAACTGAGCAAAACAGGCAGGAAGAGAGGAGCAGTGATGCCAGGACAGCCGAAGAAGGGGCTTTTTCTGTAAAGTAAAAGGGGAAGATCAAAGAAGATCTAGGGTAGAGCATTGTTGTATCGTAGCCATTTGGTAGCTGAAGCCCTTCTGAAAGGAGCTGAGCCCTCAAAACGTTCCACTAACTGGTTAATGACAGAAGAATTTCTGGCTTGCACCCAGCCCCCCATTCATTTAAGCCCTGAAGCGATGGTTACTTCTTGCTCTGCTTGCAAAATTCCAGTTTGAGATATCAGCTAAATCCACTTTTATTTGCCAAAAGGTGGATTGTGTTACCTGATGTGTGGAGATCTTGCCACTCTGCTATGGGCTTTTTGGTTTCTACTTACCTTCCCCTCCTCCCCTCAGATGTCTCTATCCTACCTTGTTCTATCCATGGCTTGAAAATGTCCCACTGGCTTTTGTGTGCCCTGAGACTGTGCTCCACACACAGGAGGAGGCAGTTATTAAATGTCTGTGAGCAGTTACAAGCACTACGGGCAGGATATCAGCAATCCAGGACGTCCCTCAACTTCACGAGGTGGATGAGAAGATGATGGTTGATGGCAATACAGTTGAGCTATTCCCTTGTACGATCCCTTCTGTGTATCCTCAGAGGAGAATGACGTGGGAAGGACAGAGCAAAGACAACAGCAGTGAATAGCACTGCTATTGTTCAGTCCTGTAGGACTCTCTTTCTGACTCCATGGACTCTCCATTGGGTCTTCTTGGCAAGAGTGCTGGAACGCTTTGCCATTTCCTTCTCCAGTGGACGAAGGCAAACAGAGACTCCAAGTCACACAGCTCGTGTCTGAGGTGGGACTTGAATTCAGGTGTTCTTGACTCCAGGCTAGCTCGATCCACTAAGCCACCAAGCTGCTATACCAACTTTGTATAAATAGTAGCTTGGTGCTAGAAAATAGGGAGTAGAAACCCAAAATACAAGAGGAAATTGTAAGATACAATCTAACTATCTGGGCTTTTAAAAAATAAAACAAGGGGCTGCTGGGTGGCTCAGAGGATGGAGAGCCAGGCCTAGAGACAGGTGGTCCTGGGTTCAAATCTGGCCTCAGACACTTCCCAGCTGTGTGACTCTGGGCAAGTCACTTAAGCCCCACTGCTTAGCCCTTATCGCTCTTCTGTCTTGGAACCAATACACAGTACTGACTCCCAGACAGAAGGTAAACGTTTAAAAAATAAAATGAAATAAATTCTACATCCTGCAGAAATGATTAATGAACCTACGGGAAGAAGTGGTGTAAAAGAACAAATGGTTTGTTAATATTTTTAAAATAGAGAATAGGGTGGAATCTGAAAACCAAAGGTCCTTCATCTTTACTTTTAACCAGGGCAAAATTCTAGAATAGCCGTTGTTAAATAGCTGGACTCTCCCCGTTGCAGTCTTGGGCTGAGCTAGGTGATTAGACTCTGGTCAGCTCGAGTTCTTAATGCTTTCTCCAAAATGGCAAAGACCTTTAGCACAGGATTTGTAGAAGTCTTTGCAATTAGGTTTCCTCAGACAGGGTCCTCTGTTAGGCAGGAAATAAGAGAGAGATACCTGAATCCTGGGTTCCCAGCGCGCTTCTCCCAATAAGGGACATCACTTAAATGATGGCAGCCATCCAGCTCAATTTTCCTAAACTAAAGTTGAATCCTGTGCACAATGAGGCAGTACCCCCTAGGTGCAAGATGGTTGGTCCCCTAAAATGAGTCCTGTTCCTTTCAGACCTGAATGGACCTCACCCTGGATTTGCATTTCCTCCACAACTCTCTTTGAAAGCCTACAATTTAGCTCCAATTCAGAATTATTCATGTCTCTGCCTATTTAACTTCATATGGCTGCAAAGATTTCAGTTCCTTAAAAAGTAGCAAGAATTGTGCTGACTTAAGTGACTAATAGTTTTGCCCAGAGAGTTAAGTTTAAAACACACCCAGGAATGGTAGTTTGGAGCTAGAAGACACTTAAGACTGTTTGGAATGGGAGTTGACATCCTAAATACTGATACTCTGGAGGTTTCTGAGACGCTGCCCCAAGCTGAAAAGATGGCAGCGCTGGTGGGTGGTTTTTCCTTTGTGATTACTTTCTACATCACCTGAGCTTTCTATCTAGTCCTGGCGGTGTTTTGTTTTGGCTGCAGTCTGGTGACATGGGCACCATGATAATGGCGGTCCTGGGATCCCCAGACCCTCAGGAAGCGTGGCCAATTGTATTCCTCGGCAGAGGAAATGAGGCTCTTTGGGCCAGGCTATGTGGTTCAACTGTGAAGTGTCAGGCTTGTTGCTAACAAACACAAAGGCTAGGATATAAAAAGACCCAGGCGGGGGGAGCTGGAAGCCTGCCTTAAGGTCAGGCTCATCGCGTGTTCCCTCAGTGATTCATGCTTCCTTGTTTTCTTTCGGGCTCTCTACATGGTTTCCAGGAGCCGGAGCTCATTCTCTGCTGAAACAGTTCTGTGCCGCCTCTCACATCCACAGGGTAACAATGTTCCCTTCTCTCTGCCTGTGCTGTGGGGGGGCCGGGGGCACGTGCCCTGCTTGATTCATTGTATACACGAGATTGCAATGGGGATCAATCATGCTGAAATGTCTTTATGAAAAGACACATATTAACTATATTTGAGTTCTTGGATTCCACATCTAAGAACTTCTGAAGGTTAGAACGCGCTCTATGTTCATAGCATCCTAGATGCAGCCTCTCTGGAGCTGCACCTCACACCTGGCTGCTGTTCTCCATCACTGGCTAACAGAGACTGAGCAGCAGGGAGCTGCTCCTCCCATCCCAACAGCCATAAACCAGAGGAGACCCAAGCTCTGACTCCAGCTCAGCCAATGCAACCCTCTCCCAAATGCCTCGTGTTATTAGGACAATCTTGGCCTCCCCGAGGGAGAACTTTGAAGTGTCCCTCCTTGGAACAAGCCCCTCCGGAGTTCAGGAAGCTGCTTAGGTTCATGTGGGGTTTGGAAGAAAAGCGAACAGAATAAAAATAAATGTCGCGCCATGACGTCCTCATCATTTCCTGACCAGCTTTACCAGCATGTGCAAAATTGGAGAGAAAACCTCTTCTTGAATCCGTTTGGACTAAAGATCAGAGGTGGTTTTGCCTTTGTTCCAGATCCTTATGGGATGTAATCATACACAACTTGCATTGCTTTCCAACTTGCTGAGCTAGCTCGGCCTCCAGGATGCTTTTCTTTTCCTTTTTCAGGGGTGGGAATGTGCTGAGAAACATCAATGCGACTGTAAGGGGCAGTTAGCTCTAAGCCAGATCAGCCTCATCATTCATCATTAGCTCTCTGCACGGCTAGACGATGCACTTTGGTATTTTACAATATTTTCTTTTCTTTTCTTTTTTTAACCCTTACCTTCTGCCTTACAGTCAATACTGCACATTGGTTCCAAGCCAGAAGAGTGGAAAGAGCGAGGCAACGGGGCCAAGTGGCTCTTAAAGTTAACAGAAGTCTATGGTAGGAGCAGCGGTGCAGGAAAAGGAAGACAGGTAGACATGAAGAGAAGACTCAGTATTCCAATATTAGAAGTGGGGGGGGAATCAAGTATTTTCCCAACACAGGGGAGGCACTTATGGGATCAGAAGAACAATTCTGAGCTTTCAGTCTGGTGCTGCCTGGCTTCAGAGTCTGTCTTTTTTAGATCCTAGTTTTGTGACTGGACCATTCATTGAACCTTTTTCCTTCCATTTCCTCAATGAAAAGTGGGGGAAATGCCAGCTCCACCTCCCAGCCAGCCCTGTCGTGGGGCTCAAATAAGGCCATACTTATACAGCACAGAGCTTGGAACATAGTAGGGGCTTAATACAAGCTGGTTTCCTTCCTTCCCATGTCTAAAATGGGATAATCATTTCACCTGCGAGAGTGTCAATTTGGAGGTGAAGCAGGCTAATGCGATCATGCTATGGATGAGAAATCTAAGGCCCCGCTAGGTGAAATGGCTTTGCTGGCCAGCGCTCAAGGCCAGCTCGACTGACTCTGGATAGTGAGCCTTTTCCAAAGCACCGCCCTTCCTTTACGCAGGTCACTGTACCGTGCACTGTTTGGGAAAGAGTCTATGTTCATCTCTTCTTACACTGAAAGTGGAAGATTCCAAAAGGGCTAGGAAGGGGCGGTGTGGTGGGGAGAAACATGTCATTGAGAAAACTTTGCTCATCACAGGATATTATCTTGACGCCAAACTTCCCTAAAACCTGTGCATCGGCTCTGCAAATGTGAACAAATCACATATGCACAGGAATTGGGTAGGTGACCTGCAGCATGAATAATAGTAAGAGACTAGAGACGTTTCATGAGGCTGGAGCAAGAAAAATGGGCAACGGAGTGAGGATCTGAGATCCATGCTCAGACACACTTTTCCATTAATATTTGTTTTCATTTTTGTGGGGTTCTTAAATTGTATTATGCCATGGAACCCTGAGGAAGGCTGGCAAAGCCTATGGACTATTTCTCAGAATGTTTTCAAATGCACAAAATACCCAAGATTACAATGGGGATCAATCGTGCTGAAATGTCTTTATGAAAAGACACATATAATACAGATTTAAATATATTTGAGCTCTTGGATTCCAGATCTAAGAACTTCTGAAGTTTAGAGAAAATACCTGGTGACCAAACTACCACCCAACATGGTACTGATTAAAGAAATGAATCCATGAAAGCATTTACAACCCAAACCATGATGCCTTAGAAAAATCGGCTGTCACTTTCCATGGGACAGTATTATTCTTTTCTATAACGACTGATATTACTTGAGTAATACATGAAGAATACATGGGTCATTATTATCTCTCACTTTTATATTCAAACATTCAGAGAATAAGATTCTGCCAATCAAATTGAGTCCCCCCAACAGTCCCGACACTCCTTCCCCTGGGGAAATGAAAAGGTTTATAACAAGGGCCAGGGAAGATCTCCAAAGGAAAAAGGAATTGGATAACAAACCAACGTGCATCAAATTCTAACGACATTCCATGAGAGTAAAATGGACTTTGTAAGAATTGTTTAAATCATGAAGTTGGACTTATTTAAAAAATACTCGACTTAAGGTTGGAAAACCGCATCAACAGTATGTAGGTTCTGGGTTTACTTGTTAGGCATGTGTTGAAACTACTACTGGAATGCAAGCAAGATTGAATTGGGCCCCCTTTGCCACTTTTTAAAGAGAATGCCTCCTCTTTTTGAGGTTTCCTCTTCTTGGTCTTATGAAAGGAAATGTCCACTTAATTCAGGAGGAGAGCATCTGTGACTTGGGGGGGGGGGGCATTAGGGATTATTAACTCAGCCAGGCTTCTTTCTCAATGGCAGGACTATTTCTACAGATGGGACTTAATTGCTCCTTAAATACGCCTGGCGCTTATGTCTCCACAATATTGCCCACTAGCCATTTGGCACTTCTGCTCACTTTTCCATACTTAAAATTCATCAATTATGCTATAAATGTGTGTTGCCGTTGCTGTTAAGTTATTCTCAGCTGGTCACAGGGAAACAACATGATCCATAGTTTGTTCCTGAGGTAAAGGAAGTCCTAAAATTTAAAAACGTGCTTTCTTTGAAAAAGAGTAAATAAGGGAATATATTTATAATCAACCCGAGCCTTAGTTCACGGAAAGTACAATCTTATTCTAAAAACACTAGCAATAAAGAATCGATATGAAAGTTGACTGAGGCTGTTTCCCATCGAGGACATTTTTTAAGTTATGAGTTCCATTGTGTCAAGGACAGACCAGTCTTTTCCAGACACTTACCCTCTGACAGCATGAATAAGTCTCAGTGATGGATAGGCAGTTCGCACTTTCAATTTATTCTTAAGGATTAATGCATTAACCCACTCCACATGCTTCTCTCCGCCTTTGACCATGAAAGCAGGGATCCAAAGGACACTGTCATTCAGCATAGATAGTCTATGCACAAATTTTTCTCTGTCACTCTCATTCCGAAAGCCTCCAAATGCTCTTTGTACAACTGATGGATTCATGGTAATAAAATCAGATTTAGTCCCCACATCTGCAGCAAACTCCACCACAGGAGCTAGATTGCACCTGAAGAGGAAGAAATGAATGGACAAATGAAAAATAAATATGAAACATTCACTCATATAAGGGTGTGCATGAAAAGAAGAGCTGGAAATGAACATACCAAGTTGTTTCAAATCAGGTGAAGAAAAAAGTATCAATGGTACCCGTAGGGTATTGCATGGTGCTTTAATAAACTATGGCACACCATTGACTTTCTTAAAGGTCCCGAAGATGATTTGCTAACTAATATTTTAGAAATTAGCTTCTTAAATGAGAATCTGTATCCAAAAAATAAATACTAAGCATGTCACTCATTGCTTTCATTGAATTGACTATCCCATGATATTTTCCCTCTTTCATGAACAGAACCTCAATGACTATCATCAGTTGAGTTGCCAAGTCTTGAACCAACATAGATTCTGGTCATTTTGGGAAAATAGGCGATCTGAATTACGTGCTACACTATATGAAATAAACAACAGCATTTGTGCTTTCCAAATCTGCCAGTTGTGTATAATTTACATAAAAACATTTTATGAAAACTTTTTTAAACTAAAGTTTAAGAGGAAAGAATAGTTTCAGGCAACATTGTTCTCTATTATCCACAAAGGTCTTCTGTAAATCTGCTGCGGCAGATTTAGAAAAGGTGATCAAAATAAGATAAACTTCAGATCTCAAAGTAATACGTATTGCTTTGCAAGTTTATGGAACAGAGGACTTAACTACATATACCTCAGGGCATCTTATTTATCAAAGCCCCAAGTTGGGAACTTGCTTTTTGGTTGATAACAGTTCCAAGAAAAGAAACATCAAGACATATCTTGAAAGTGTTATTTCAAACAGGGAACTGGAATAACTCTGACCTTGGAACAGAAACTCTTCATGGATAAGATTTAAATCAGAAGCAGTTCATTATGAAATCTGAAATATTTTTAAGAAACTTTTCTTTTAGAAAAAATGTTTAAATGCAATTCACCTTAAACTCTAAAGTGTGCATATATATACATTGTCAATAGGTTTTATAACAATGAAGGAAAGGATAACATAATTGTCTTGTCCAATTTTTGAGCTATTTCTGCATCTTAACATCTCCAGCTCACTTTTTATTATGAATTTCAATGCATTCATTACACTTTCAAAACACCCAGAATTCAATTTAAAGGTGAGATATACATTGGACTGGTAAAGTATCTAGATATAATGTGTCTTTTTTCAAGTTAATTAAAGCTCTTCTTCATAGCTTTTTTTCAGATCTATCTATCTATATATATATATTAAATGCAACATTAATTTCCCAACTTTCCTTTCACACCTAAATAAGCAAGGGAAGGCTATGAGATCCAGTCATAGACACTGAGGAAAATATGCACAAATTATTACTTAAAATTATTCATTTTCTCCATATTCTTTAAAAGTACGACTTCTTGCTTCCATCAAGTTTCTATTTTCTTTTCTCCAAGCCCCAATCTACAGCAACTATGTTCTTCCTATAGCTTCAGCCCAGCAAATAGAAAGCTACTGGTAAAGAACAGTTTGGCCAACAGAGACTGGATATCAAATCACTTCATTTCTTGGAATAATGAGGGCGTTAAAAAGAGAATCTTTCAATTATCCAATAAAACGCCAAAGTTTGATACAACTTGATTATATCAGACACTTAGCATGTCCATGTCATTAAAAATACATCTTCTTCCATTGGGAAAAAATTAGAAAATTTTCTAACATTTCAGTTAATGTGCATGTGACAGGAAAGCACCCCTTCAATAATTCTTTCTGTTTCAATAGAATCTCAGTAATTCCATTTCACAATATTTCCATTTTGGAAAAAAAGTATTTGTACTTCACTTCCTCCATAACAAATGAAAAGTCAACAAAACCGAAGCTCCCATGTTTTAGCATTCATTTAACCAGTAACCACCCACTTCCTTTCTGTCCTTCGGCATTAGTTCACTCTTATTTAAAGGTTCCTTGGATAGTTTTTTCTCCTTTTGTCTCATACAATTCAGTGATACAACTTATTCAAAATGAAACTGTCTCTTAACAGTGGCAAAGAATGCAACTCTGTAAGATGGAGGCCTTAAAGCAATAGGGTCTATACTCAAAACCATTATATAAACCCATGTTTCCTTGAAAGTAGAGAGGGAAAAGAAGTCAGTCTGCCACAGACTGGCTGTATGACCTTAGGCAAGTCATCTTCTCACTTAGCTTTACTTTTTTCATCTTTCAAAGGCTCCCCTATGGTTCCATGTTTGAAAACAAATATGGCTGAGATACTTCACAGTACTGCAGTGATGTCAGACAACATATAGCATCGGGCTTCTCCAGCCTCCACCTCCCCAAAAGACCATCTTAAGGTACATGATTTAAGTTCCTGCTTTGTGCAGAACAAGGAACAAGGCATCGTGAGGGACAGGTCATAGACTAAGATGTTCTCCTGACTTCTCCTGATTGTTAAATCATTGCCATGCTGAAAAGACACAGCTAGATCGCAGAAGCAATGAATATTTAGGTGCTAATGATGTGTGGATCTACCTATATGTACTTCATGGAAAAACTGAAAATTTGATAAAGGAAGGAGATTCTAGGTGAAGACAATGGGGTGCCCAGGCTTATTACATATGCTAATATCTAGAGAAATTTATTCTTCTCATGAGTGTTTATTATTGTTTTAGTACCAAAAACCTGAAAGATTTTGAGTATTTTCTTTGAAGTTAAAGTTTAAGGTCACATTACACTTCAACAGAGCCCCCCCCCCCCCCCCCCCCCCACCGAATAACTGATCCTGTGGTTGAGTCAAGTTTTTCAGTCATCTTAATAGCTGGTTGACTGCCACACAATTAATCACAGCAGTCATTAAGGCAGCAAAAATACCCAGACCAGCTGCGCTACACTCCAGTGGTCTTTGTCAAGTGTGTAGCAGCGACATGGAATCCAACACAACGAGCAAGCAAACGCGCTCATATGGAAGACTGTGAGTGGACTTATGACCCTGGACTTCTTTTTCCTTAGGAGGCACAACGTTCAGAGGCCAGCAGGAGCCAGCCTGTGCCTCAGACGCTTAAACAGAAGAGCTCAGGTGGCCTCCATCCCATAAAATAAGGGAAGCCGTTTTAAAGATGTTTTAATGGGGAAGAATGTTAAGCTTGGAGCACTCTTAGGGAGGTTTTCTGCCAAAATCTACGGAGTCCAACTATTATTGTCCTACTCTCCAGACACCCTCGCTCTGTTTCTGTCCCTGGCCATGCCGATTCAGGGCTACACACATCACGAGAAGTCAGTATTTCTATCTTCTGCACAGGGATTGGACATTCCGACTCGTGACCGAGTTCTTTCTCGTAAATGTTTCACAAACATTTATTACTCTTTAAATACAAGCAATAAATAAGAACATGTATGTAATGCTCAGATGTCTGTGAGAGGTTCTTGATGGGGAAGCTTCTGAAGAACACGTTAGTCACAATTTGCACACTCACACACACACACACAGATACAAACACACTCACACAACTTTATTGTTTGGGGGTTTGTGGTTAACTTCGTTTCCGTTGCATCTGACTCTGAGTGACTGACCCTGTTTGGTGTTTTCTTGGCAAAGATACTGGGGTGGTTTGCTATTTCCTTCTCCAGCTCATGTTAAGGATGAGGGAGCTGAAGCAAACAGAGTGAAGGGACTTGCCCAGAGTACTAACAAGGGTTTCAGACAGGATTTGAACTCAGGAAGATGGCTCCAATGTACTGGCTCCAAATCTTTGACAGATGCTGGCTGTGTGCCCTTGTGCAAGTTCAGAGAGGAGGTCACATTTTCTTAAGGTATCCCAATAAGAAAGATGGAAGAGAAAGTGCTCCTTTTACCTCTTAACTAAATGAATGAAAGAAGAATGGATGGGCTCCATGAAAAATCCAATAGTAACGATTTTAAGTTTAAAAAGAGATCCAAATTATACAGGATTACAACACTATAAAAAGAATAAATTCACGAATGTTACAGATTGATATCAAGTTTGTTTTCAAATTCTCCCATAGACAGAACTTGTTTTAGTAGCTTCGTATCCCTGACACAAAAGAATCATCTGATCAGTTCTTTTTCTCATAGAGCAATTCTGGATTTGTCCTTTTTCTAAACAATGTTTTCTCATAATATAGTTTTTCCACAAGTGACATGTTCTTTCTTATGACATTTTTAATGTAAACCACCAGTTAAACAACTTTTAAAACATTGCTATTCTGTATTGTTCACATTCATCTGGTTTTAACAAAGGGGCTAAAGTAGTCGAAAGAATCATAATTATTCCTGAGGATAAAAATCTCCGAGTGATAGTACAAGTACAGCATGACGTCATACTTCTCACCAAATAATGGCAACTATCCAGATTCTTAAACTTCTCCCCTAAAAATAACAATAAAAGGATGACTTGGAAAAAACAAGAAACAGGAGAGGAAGTGAAGAATGATGGGAAGACCTCTGGCCTCCGGATGAGATCTGGATCCGAATCCTGCCTCTGCCACACATCACTTAGCTTCTACAAAATGGGATAACAAGCTTTCTTCTCCTCTAAACAAGGAGAAGAAAGCACTTTGTAAGCCTTGAAGTGACAAATGTGAGTGATGATTCGTGCCAAATGGCTGGCAAGGTCCACTCAACACTCAGATTCTAGGACTCTAGAAAAGGAAGATGGGGATGCCCAACACTCCATCCACTCTATAACATTCCCTCTTTGGGGATCCCAGATCAGAAGGTCAGAAATTAAGGACAAGAAGGAAACTGCAAGATCACATGATCAAATGCTGAGCTCCTGAGAAGTCAACTGAGTCCCCTCATGTCATGCATGTTGTGTGAAATGATGCATTCCCAATGCAGGGTCTTACACATGATCTGTGTAATTGAGAACAGCAGTACAAACACTGTATCAAAGAGGAGGACTTGTTCTCCAATGGGAGGTGCATGTGTGTGTGTGTATGTGTGTGTGTGCGTGTGCCCAAGGCACCTGAGAAAAGACGACAGGAGGGCAGGGAAGTGGTCCAGAAGAAGCTCTCCTGGAGCAGCATTGTTGGCTTCAATCTGAGGTGGAAAAGGATTACAGCGCTGCTCCAAGATTACTGAATGGCTCGTGTAGTTCTGCAACGATGTTCTCTTTAAGGAGTTCAACAGAGAATTTACATGCCTTAAAATTAGGCTGTGTACTAAGAGGAAAGCAGCAGCACTCATGAAATATTAGGGCTGATGCTTTAATCAGAGAAGTTGGAAAATGATCGCAGAACAGCAATAACTCTGTCCCTTTGCATGAATGACGCTACACGGTGTTAACTCTACTGCATTAATAAGTGCCTGTGCACTGCGGTCATTGCAGTGCTTGGAGGAAGCCTATCCTTCAGGCTCCTGACTTTCAATGATTACACGAGCAATCTAAAGAGTAGAGCAGCTTTTGCTTGACATTTCATGTCCTTATTTACAGACATCGAGAAAAACAAAACCAAAGAAATGCTCTAGTTCTAATTAGATGATTTTCTTCAAAAGGGTCATCCAAGGTCCCAAGAAACTTGCTGACTTAAGTTTATGTAATTTGTCACTCATGCAAATGTGTGGAGAGATGTCATTTTCAGGTGGTGGTGGTGGGTAAATAGGTATAGATTGGCAGTAATCACATATTCAAAAAAATAAAGAAGAAATCCCTTTGGGAGAATGAACTGAGAGTAGAGGATTCTAAGCCTCCTGGATGTAGAAAAGAACAAGATGACTAATAATGCTATGAGAAAGAAAGCACTCTACAAGCTTCCCTTACAAGTCAAATGTGTTCCCAATTTTTTTTAAATGGAGAAACAAGTTGACCAAGATCACTAATGAATCCACCAAATTTGAAACAAAATCGATCAGACTACGATAACCTAAAGAAAAAAAAATCAGTAAGCCTGATTGGAATTCATACTAGTAATATAAAAATGGCTCAACATTTAAAAAAGTATAATAACCCATCACATTAAAATATTTATATTAGGAGGCAGCTAGGTGGCTCAGCTATTAGAAAGCCAGGTCGGGGGACAGGAGATCCTGGATTCAAACTCAATACTTCCTCGCAGTGTGACCCTGGAGAACTCACTTAACACTTCCTGCCTAACCTTTACCATTTTTCTGCCTTGAAACCAATACATTGTATTGATTCTAAGATGGAAAGTATTACATCAATAGATGGAGAAAGGGTCGTTTACAAACACAAAAATCACTCATTTCTGAAAAAAAAAAAGACCACAAGTCTAAAATCTTGGAAATGTCCTTTATTAATATTGTAAAAATATATGTATAAAATATAAAGTTATTTGATTAAACATGGGTAGAAACTATCCTTGAAAATAATGTGACAATGCAAGGATCCCCCTCTTCCCATCATTATTTCTCATTATTCTAGACAAGCTAGCAATAAAAAATGAAAAAAGAAAGTAAATGTATAAACATCAACAAAGGAGGCAAAATTATTCCCCCTTAGAGACATGATGATTCATTAGGAAATCACCAAAGAAATAGCGATTCTATATACTAGGAACAAAACAAGGAGGAATTAATAGAAAGAGGTATAAAGTTCACAAAGTACATTCAAAACCTGGGATTAAATCTATAAATATACACTCAAGTCAAAACTTTTTAAAATGGAACACACATAATATGACACATATCCATTGCTCATTACTGTCAAGTCAGTAAGATAAAATTGATGAAACTATCTATACAGATTGACAAATTAATTGTCATATCAATCAATTTATGAAGGGCACATTTTATAGGACTGGACCAAGAAAATGAAAAAAAAAGCTGATAATCTTCAGGAAAATAATGACAACCCAAAGAAGAATGAAGAGGGAATATACTAGCACTTCCAGATTTCATATATTATAACAGAGCACCAGTCATCATGACTATTTGACACCGTTTTAAAAGAACAGACAAGTAAATTATCTGAAACAGATTGGATAAGAATCTGTATCAAACTGAATAACAGTATAGTCCAAAACGCAATAACATAAAAACCATGGGGAAGTGTTTGCTTTCAACCTTCCTCTTTTCAATAAAAAAAGCCCTTTGGGAGAGAGGAAGAGGAGAGAGAGAGAGAACAACAGAAAGGGAGAGGGGGAGAGAGAGCAGTATTTTGCATTATACCACCACCACATACCACAATAAATTTCAAATGGTTGTTACCAAAATAAAAAGATCACATTATTTTTCTTTAAAATGAGAGGCAATTGGGGACACCTGGGTGGAATGAGAGCCAGGCCTAGAGACAGGAGGTCCTAGGTTGAAATCTGACCTCAAAAACTTCCTGGCTGTGTGACCCTGGGCAAGTCACTTCACCCCCATTGCCTAGCCCTTACCATTCTTCTGCCTTGGAATCAATACACAATATTGATTCTAAGATGAAAGGGTAAGGATTTTTTTAAAAAAAAAGAGACAGAAACTTTCACAACTATGGCTACAGGTAGGATCCTTAACTAAATAAAAGATAGGAGTGATCATAAAAGATAAAACTGTTAATTCTATGTAAATGAAATTGAAAAGATTTTGAACTAATAAAATCAATGCAGTTATAACAAGTGAAATTGTCAACTGGGTCCCCCCAAAAAAACTTTTTTAGCTAATATTTCTTAAAAGGTATGATATCTAAGATATAGAGATATCTAAATATGGACGTACATACATACATATGGAATAAATCAAACATTTTAAACTAAAACCTTCCCCCAATATGCAAATGGTCAGTGAATATGAAAAATAACAGCTAACAACAAAAAAAGGAATTGAAGACTATTGACCACTATAGGAAAGGTTCCTCCAAATAATTAAAAGAACTGCAAAATTTTAGTCCAAACCTGATAAATTGGCAAAGGGGGTGAGCTATGAACCAAGGGTTGGACAACACGACGACAGACATTCTAACACATGGATCGAGAAGCTATCAATATTTCCATCTATTCTAGGAAACAAATTTGAATTCTGTGCCCCCCAAATAGCTAACCTGGGCTTACTCTTCGAAACAGAGACCCCCAAAGAAGTCAAAGGCACAAAACGTAGTCTATGGACCAAAGTATCCAAGGAAAACGTTTTTGTGAAAACAGCAAACTGAACACAAAGCAGGTGTCCCCGATGTGGGGAAAGCTAAATGGCCATGTGGACATGTATTCAGCATTGTGAAATTGCCAGCAAGGTTTGCCCCTCTTTCATTTCTAAAAGGAAAGTTTCAAGATCCCGAGCCATCTCGGTCCCATTCTTTGCCTGGGTGTGCACACCTCCGATGGCAGAACACCAGGAATCTCGTGGTTCCTTGGCTTCCAGAAGAGCAGCCTTCAGCTCTGTCCAGCCAGGGAGACCCGGTGAACTCAGATTGAAAGATAAAGAGGGGCGTGGAAGCGTCCACAGGGATCTGGTCTCTTTCAGGAAGGTCTCTGAACTAACTGGCTAATGAGCCAACCCTAAGCAAGCTACCAGAGCTTTCAGTGCCCAGGCAAGTGTCGAAGGCAATATACGGCCAATAAGTCTAAATTGGTGAAAGGAGTCTTTCCTTCGGGAGTTCCCTGTGAAATCACAAGTTCCGCCACCATTTCCATATTTCTGATGGCTGAGACACAAATCATTCATGGTACTATTAACAATATGAGAAATAAGCCAGGTGGTGGGTCTGCCCTCAGCCTGGTAGGAGGGATTCCTGCTAAGGAAAATCCCTGTGCTGGGGCACATCAGTCCTTTCTCTCTCACTCAGAGTTTTAGAGGACTGCCTACGGCACTGCGCAGGTGAGTGACATACGTATCCAGGATCCTACTTCCAGTATCTAGCAGAAGCAAGACTTGAACTCAGGTCTTCTGACTCAGAGATAGATTCTGAGGCCATACTATACTACCTCTGATGGGAAACGATGCAAAAGGAGTTCAGAATGAGAATGCTACGAAAAGGGATCTTAACTAGGAGAAGTATAATTCGAGAAGAAAGCAAGTATATGTTCTGTTTTGCTAGTTGTGTTTTTTATTTTTAATGAAAACTCAGATTAAAAATGAAGAGTTCTCTGTGGAGATCCCCATACCTGGGCGACTTGTTCATTAACGAGAGTGAAGCTAACTGTTGAGAGGGAGACAGGAGCCGTGACGGGCTTCTGGGTCTTTGCTGAGTCCGAAGAGGGTCTTCATCGTGTCTTCAGTGCCTTGCAAAGCACCTGTTGGGGCATGGCTGGATGTATGGTTTGGGGACGTCTTTCTGTCCTTCTAACTTGGCACAAAGCTGGATGCTTATTAAGAGCTCCACAAAGACTTTCAGACTCGTTTATAAAACATCTGTGTTCCACCCAGAACTCTATGTAGCCCGTCATCGCTCCTCCTGCTTCATCTTCACTAAGTGCACCATCTCCAGCTTGTTCAAAGGATCCCCGTATGGAGAGGAAATGGAAGCCGTGCACGTGCTGCTGTCCTCCTCAGGACAACCCCACACTGGCCAAAGCCTCTCCTAGAAGCGCAATGATGCTCCAGACTGACCGAACACCACCAAGGGGGCCGACAGACGCCAGAGGGACGTCAGTGCTCAGTTCCTGAAGGGACACCTCTCCGTGCAGCCACTCATCGTGTTAGCTCTTTGAGGGGTGCATCCTAGTGCTGAATTGAAGCTCCCAGATCTCTGACAGACTAAAGGATGGCAGAACTACAGGATCTCTGAGGCAGAAGGGAGGGAGCTTGGAAGCCTTTTCACCCCAAGCACCTTCACCTACATAGATCTCCTCTTCCTACTCCCTGATCAGTGTCTGCTGTCCAATCCAGGGGAGCCCCGTCAGGAAGCAGCCTTCGGAGTTTCATGCCTCTCCCTTTAGGTGTTCTCTACTGCAGACCTGCTCAGACCTACGTCTTTCCTCTGGAGCTACATCAGACCATCGACTTTGTCCCACATGACAGCCTTTCCATCCTCTAGAACATCCTGGCCACCCTGCTCTTCTCTCCAATAAAGCCAGCAGGAATCCTCCTGTCCAGCCTCCAACAACACAGCTCTGAATCTTCTCGCTACCTCCTACAAGCTCATGAGCCTGCCGCGGTCCCTATAAATGTTGTCTCGAGAATGGTCCGATCCACGTGCTCATGGTCCAACCTGTACAATAACATCATCGTTGGGTTCGTTCTGTTCACTATGCTTAGCCCAAGATGTGACTATCAAAGGCAGGAGGCAAAGAAAACACCAAGAGGGGGCAAGACCACAAGTGACACAGATTAAGGGAAGAGAATGAGCGCTGCAGGGGAAACTGCTATCATCTCGCTCTGTTTGCGATGATCAAACAGGTAGGAAACAGGAAGCACCTGCAGTGCGGCCTCTAGGTCACAGCTATCTGGTCCAACCGGAACCGACCCTGTTCTGTTTCCATTCCTATTGAGTAATGGGTCACTACTACTGCTTTCCAAGGTCATCTCTAACTGGCCAGTGCTACTAGCTTCCTCTGGAGCCTCGACCTCTCTAGACCTTCTCCATCATTTGACACTGTTGACTACCTCCTGCTTCTCGAAGCTCTCCCCTCCCTCAATTTCTGGGCTCTTGTGCTCCTTCTGCCCCCCAAACTTGAGAAGCCTGGGCAAGAGACTGGGAGAACCCCAGAAGCTGAGGGTGTGCTGTTCCTAGGACACAGCTGAAGAGCGCAGGAGACTCACACCCTCACCCTCATATAGAATTAGCTCCAGATTCATTCAGCACCCATTTATTCAAAGTTGGCCCTTGTGTGTCTGAATGAACAGTATGTTGGAAGAGAGCCCATCTATCATGGTCCTTCCCACTGAAGGTGGATGGCCAAGTCCCATTCCTGCCCCTGTATCACAGCCCAAGGTGTCCTCTGCTCCTGCTCACTAGCCTTAGGTGAGACTTGGAAGATTTGGGAGATGAATACGTGGGTCCTCTTCATCCAGGCTACATCATGAACATGAAGAATGTTAGACAGATATGCAAGGTCTTGATGGAGCCAGTCCTGTTGGCTTAGACAAGGGACAACCTCAGTTCTTTTCCTGCCATTTTCTGAGCAGCCAGTAGGAAGGGTTAAATCCTAGGAGTCTGCAGAAGTCCATCCTTAACTAACTCTATTTGTGTGTGTGTGTGTGTGTGTGAGAGAGAGAGAAAGAGAGAGAGAGAGAGAGAGAGAGAGAGAGAGAGAGAGAGAGAGAGAGAGAGAGAGACAGAGAGAGAGAGAGAGAGAGAGACAGAGAGAGACAGAGAGAACGAGAGAGAGAGAGAGAACAAGAGAGAGACAGAGACAGAGAGAGATAGAGACAGAGACAGAGAGAGAATCCAGAGTATTAGAAGCCCAAGGGTCGGGAAGGAAGGAAGTGGGGAAGAGTGTTGGAAGCTGGAATCTTCCCAGCACTATCTTTCTACCATTACTTGAAGCCCAGTGGTCCCATCTAAGCCTGTGGTATGAGTTTGGTTGCCTCTGAAATGAAGCCATATCTGGACAAAATCCTGCCTGCCTTAGACCAGTTCTAGTTCTGCTGACTGCTCCTTCTTAGGACCCTTTTATATTTACTTCCTCCTTCTTGTCTCCATGGACAGATGTCATTCAAAGTTCTCACCCTTGCCCCTCGCCTTTCCCCTCCACCCACTTCTGTGTCTTTTAGCTCCCTGAGGCTTCTGTTATCACCTCTACACACATAGTACCTACCTCTATTTGCAGCCTCAAAAAGAGTTCCTTGAGCTTCGGACCTCCTTTCCAAGGGCCTGAGGACTATTTCTACGTGACGATGACCCCGACACCTAGCATGTAGCTCAACTAAAAGAGAACGCTTTAACTCCTCCACAAGACACAGTCTCTCCACTTCCGGAATTTGCTTTGCTTTCTTTTCAACTTTAATCTGACCGAGTTCCTTTGTGCTCCTCCATGTTCTATTTACAAATGTTAAATCATGGGTCGCTCTCAGACTGCTGAGAGGATCCATCACACACAGAGGGACGCGATCACTGCACCGTCATGTTTCCTTTAATGCTTGGCCAGCCACATCTTTCACCCTAGTAACATTCTATCATGCTACACTTATGTGAATGACTTTCCCATCCTTCCTGCAAAGTACACTGCAGAGAAGGGACCAAACTGTCTTCCACGTTTACATCCCCAGCTAGCATCACCTAGTAGGAGCTTGCTTACTAAACACTAAACTGCATTTCACTTCACCAGTGCTAGAATTTGTTAATGTGATTGAACCAAATTCATCATTATTACACTTGCAAGCAAACTACTCTATAGGGAAGAGAAAGGAAGAAGTCTGCTCATAGGCATAACTGCAATATATACTCTAGCAGAAGAGGGATGTGGCAAGAAGTTGGACATCATGAACTCTAAAAAAGATGGGGAAAGGGGCAGCTGGATAGCTCTGTGGATGGAGAGGCAGGCCTGGATAAGGAGGTTCTGGGTTCAAATCTGACCTCAGACACTTCCCAGCTGGGTGACCCTGGGCAAGTCACTTGACCCCCATTGCCTAGCCCTGACTGCTCTTCTGCCTTGGAGCCAATACACAGTATTGACTCCAAGATGGAAGGTGAGGGTTTTAAAAAAAAAAAAGATGGGGAAAGAATAGGACACACACACAAAGCTCTATGAAGCAACAATGTAGAAGTTTTAAGGGGGGGGGGTCCTACCTTTGTTGGGAAATTAGTAGTAATGCTTTTGGAATTCTGAGGAAACTGGCATAATACAAATATCGGATGATATTATGTTCTTGGAAATCCTCAAGGGATTAAATGAAAAGTTAGAAATGATGTTGACAAAAATACTTAGAAGCACATTTAAAATGATATTTTAAAACACTATCAGATAATTCTTCCCTTTAATATATATATAATGTATCTAATATGTATAGCAAATGTGTCACAGTAGCTTTTAACAAATAGGCAAAGAAAAATGAAATAAAGCATAAAATGGAATATGATTTACGAATGAATTGACCATGGCATTCACTCTAAACTGTTGATTTATACCTCACTTGTGCTTTTTCTCTTTATACTCCTCCCACCTTCTTCCATTCCTGGGAAACAGGCTCCTACTGGAAGGTACTATATCCCTGATTTTCTTCAGTACATCAGATGGGTGTTTAGTCTTGTTCCCAGGACACTTGAGCCAAAAGACTGGACGCACTTCTTACTCCTCATTGCCATTTCCTCTGACCACTGTCCATTTAGTGCCCTCCCCTCCTTAAAGCTTCCTCCTTTGAAATAGGTCGCCTTATCCAGATCTTGGTTGTTTTCTAGAGAAGACTCTATAGCCATCTTCTTCCTCTTGGAGCCCAGTTCTCAACCTGTTTTCCTCTTTACCCTAATCCTGCCCTTACACTGCTTCAAGGTCACTACACATTTATCTCAAATAGGCTTTCAATAATGCATGCCCATTCATTCATTTTTTCTTTCCTGATATTTTATTATTCTGTTCCCCACATCGACTGCTCCAAGCCTCATCTCCTCAGGACATATATTCAACTTTTATTCTCCCACCTCTAAGCACAGCATCTCACATCAGAGAGGAGATGCAGGGAATCATCTTCAGCTCCCTCTTCTCCTTAGTTCTACACTTCAAGTCACCTGAACACCAATTACAATTCAATTTCCTCTGTTCCTGTATCAGAGGAAAAGGTGGCCCTTCATCATCTGAATCTCAGTCCTTCTATTGGGGACGTTGTTCCATCCCTTCTCTTCTCCTAGAGAAGCTTGCCCCAGCGGCCACAACCTTTCATAATTTTTCAAATTCTTCCCAGGCTCCAATTTTTCCCTACTTACAAATATTCCCAATTCATAACAACACTTTTTAAAATGAAAGCTTTACTGAATGCTGGCATCCTCTTAGACCATCACCTGATGTTTCATCCCTCTTTTAGAGTTCAGTTCCTACAATACTGTCTCTATACTTTCTCACTTTTCAGTCACTCCTCAACTCCTTGCAATCTGGCTTCTGACTTTAAACACTGAGCTGAAGCTGCTTTTTCCAAAGCCTCTTTTCAGTCTTCACTCTTCTTTATTTCTTCATTGCATCAGGCACCGTTGACCACTTCCTCTTGGATATTCTCTCCATTTTTTTCTGGTTTCATTTTTTTTAAGCAATACCTCTTGAACCTGACTAGAGCTCCTCTGTTTCCTTTGTTGACTCACTATTTATGTCCCACCTCTTAAGCAAAAATATAGCACAGTGTTTTTACCTGGCACTTTCTGGTCTCCCTCTAGAAGTTTTACAGTTGTAATGAGAAAAAGACAATTTGCTCCTTATTTCTTTGTTTCCCAATAAGCCAAACTAACATCTCTTTTCAGATGACATTTAGATCTATATTGCTAGTCATCATCTCTTGAACTCCTTTCTAGGGTTGCCATTGTGCAATAGGCATCTCAAACTCAATACATTCAAAACAGAACTCATTTTCTTCCTCCTACACACTCACCATTCTTCCCAGCTTCCCTATTTCCATTGTAATCACCATTAGGTCATCCAGATCTGCAACCGTAAGAGTACTCCTTCAATCATCCCTTTATTGTACCCTTTATATCCAATTAATTGCCAAGTCTTTTGCTTCTATGTTCACAAAATCCCTCATATCCATTCCTTTCTATTTCCACATGAGCCCTCTAGCCTGGATCCTGGTCTGAAGTATCAACCTTGTATTTGGTTTCTCGGTCCCTGATTTTCTCTCTTCTCTCAAATCCAAACTCCACATAGCTAATATTCAAGCACAGACAAGACCATATTCTCTCCCGTGTTCAAACTCCTCATTTTTTTCCAATTTGGCTCCAGCCTGCCTTTGAACATAGATTTCATATTACCTTCCTTCACATGCTCTTCTTTCCTCACTAAACCACCCTATTTATTGTTCCCTGAATATTGCATGGCATCTCTTGTGTCTCTGCATTTGTACAATCTGTCTCCTGTTTTTAGAAAACGATCCCTCTTCACCTCCAGCTCTGAGAATCCTTTGCTTACTTCAAGTCTCAATTCCGGCGCCACCTTCTCCGCAAAGCCTTCACCCGCTTCTAGGGACACAATATCGAGAATAATTTGGTCGTTTCCTATTTGGGTACATGTTTTTCTCACAGTGGAAAATTAGCTCTTTGATGGTTGATGGCAGAGACTCCTTTATTTTTGTCTTTCTATCCACAGAGCCTAGCAAAGGTCATAGCACATAGTATATAATTTAAAAATACTTGTTAAATGAATAATCACAACAGCCTTTATTCACTTAGTTTTTCCTATGTAGAAAGTTTTGCCAAAATTTTTTTGGTAATTATGGATCTCATATAGAAGTCTCTGCAGTACTCTGGGCATGATACACCCAAAAGATTCTCTGTAGGGATTTAAAATGCATTAAGAATCACAGTAGTAGGTTAACAATCAGCATTCTGGAAAAAAGAGTCCATATGTCACACCTGTGAATTTAAATTTTCTAATAAACACTTTTCATCACTTTCCAAGAGTCTAGAAAATCAACAAAGCAATAAATCAAGCCTTGATTTCTAGCAACTGCTGAAAATTTAACAATCAGATGCCAACTTCTGACACTGTGCCCGATATTCTCATTGATAATAACAAGCACTACTACTGTTGAGCATAAATGTCCTTAAGAAATATTAATAATTTTTATTTTATTATATTATATGTAATATATAATATTATAATACTTTAGTATTAAATTTTTTGCCTATATTTCAAGGAATCTTCTCTGATTTTGATTTGAATAGAAGACAGCTTGTGGAGAATACAGCAGCTTCGCTGAATTAAATGCCTTTTATAGTTGAGCATATAATAGCATCTTGTATTCTCTACATTTTCAATCAATTATTTGGATGTAAAAACATAATCTGATATATAATATTAACTTGAAAGGCTGTAAATCTTCATATTTTGTAATGCATGCTTCCATGAATATATACAACACTCCCATAGTTACACATATACAATAAATACATGTAGATACATATGTGCATATACATATATAAGAGAAAGTAGACCTATGGATTTTGGCTAGTTATGGTGATCTTCTTCCTCTTTCCATTTTTTTTGCTGTGAGAAAGAATGGCCCTCTGGAAAGGGGAAAAGCTAAGATCTAGTAGAAAATCTAGCAATGCAAAATATATATATATACTTGTGTGTACCCCAATGGTTAAAAAAGAAGGTACGAGACTTAATGGTTGCTTATTTCAAATCCTTCTTTGAGATATGGTGAGAATCAACCACTCAACATGCTAAAAATTGTGCCCACCAGAAAGTTCATCTGATGCACATCATGTGGTCTAACCCTGGGCTCTCGAAAGGGACTCCTGTGAAGAATAAGCACTGCCAGGTTTTACCATGCTGGAAAGGTTTCCAGCATTATCCTATCAATAAATGATCTGTTTCCTAAGGACCACACTAACAGGATGGAGAAATGCATTGCCAGCAGTCTGGTCTCTGGGTGGTGATTTTAGGGAGCTGTAAAAAACATAAACAATTCCCGAGTCTTCTGCAGCCCTCCTAATTCTGTAGCATTGTAGAAGAGTATTGGAAAAGGAGGCAGAAAGCACCAAGAATCACTCGATTTTTACACACCTTATAAACATTAACTCATGTTTGTCCTCTACAAATAACGTGTGTGTTCTAGTGATGCCCCCTTTTGTGACTCCAGAAAGAGAACGAGAGCTCAGTATAAGATCATGAGGAAGTCGAGGATATTGGTCCATGGATTCCCCTTTTCCCCTCTCCACTGTGTAGTTCACTCTTTTATTGCAAACACTCAGAATGCAGTAAAAGTCAGCTTATCATTAAATGGAAACAAAACACAAGATAAAAGTGTATATAGCCAATAGATAAAGCATAAAGAAAGGCAATTCCCTAAGGTTGCTAGGCAACAAGGAAGCAGGACCAGGGATGGACCTAGAAAAGGGAATGAATTGATGAGGTCCCCAAAGTGGGGGCACTCAGGAAAACCCCAAAATTCTTAACTGTTACACCCATCTATTCCACTCCTCATTCAGGTCAGGGACCAGAAAAGGCTCCAACATCATTATATTCCATTAGGGAGGAGAGGACCCTTTGTTTGCTACTCCTGACCATCGGTGCTTGGTGTGCATCCACACTCTTGCACCCTTTTATTTTCCACCAGACTAAAAGGTTCTGAGCTTCCCCAGAAACGAACATAAGAGTTTTAGAAGTGAAACTTGAACCTACACCCTCTGACTTTAGATAAGTTCTTTTTCTGGAGTTAGCAATGTGAAAAGCAAATTTTGCAGATCATGCAAAAGCCTCGTGCCTCTCCGTCACGATTTTGGAGATATACAGATATGCACATCGTGTACATGTATTCTAGAAAAATATGTGAACACGGTGAACAAAAAAACCAATAAAAATACAGAAGAATATTTTAAGAGATAAGAAGAGATATAAGATAATATGCTAAAAAAACAAATTATATGGGACACACATCCTCTGTCAAGAAGATGTGGTTTCAAGTTCTGCCTCAGACACCTACTCTATATTGCCTGAGACGAGTCTTTAACACTCACTATAAGTCAAAGAAATTCCTGATCTACCCTGCTGGAGAAATTACCCCAGTGGAATTTACCCTTTATCCACAGAATCATAGTTTATATGAGGAAAAATAAAGAGCAAATGTTTATTACTAATGCAGAAATCATGGCTGAATAAGCTTTCCGTGTACAATCAGACTACCAACTCATGAGAAAGACAATCAAGATCAATAAGAAATTAGAAGAATAAAAATGAGAAAAATACATTGAATACGATTGAGGCAACTCTAAGATGATCTATTTAAATAGATTACTGGAGCAAAAAGCTAATTAATTTATAAAAGAAGAAATGCTACCAAACTATCACAACTCCCCAAGGAATTGTGACTGATGAAAATCAACTGCCATAACAAGGATATCAAGTCTTGAAACCACCTACAGTAGCAACCACAAAGTTGACAGAAATGCCAGGTAAAGGGAGTATCATTTTAGATTATAGTTTAATTCATAAAATCTTTCACAAAAGGAAGGATGGAAATTAGGATCAATATTGAGTTATAAAAATGTGAAAATTGATGGAAAGAACAAATTTACAGGAAGCTTTGCAAGATACAACTAAAATAAAGTTCTCTCAAGGATGTTAAAGGCAAAACTGGAAGGACAACTACAAAGAAAAGGAAAAAAATGTTTATTATACAAATAATATAGTGCTTTATAGCTACCTAGAGTATGAAGCACTTTCACATTACCTGATTATACATCTCTTCCCCTCCTTCACTTTTGATTCTACTCTCCCAAATGAGTCAATCATGAAGCATTTATTACGCACCTCCACTATGTTTAATAATGAAATCTCAATAAATTGAATTGTTCTCTTAGTTTAATTTAATGCTTTAGAGGGAAGCTAAATATAGATACATTGAGGCTGTTCTCTCCTCCTTTCTCTATATACTAGGCAACTAAGACCTTAGAGATATGCCATAATGGCATTCATTGAAAATAGACAATATGGAGGCATTATCTAGTCTACAAAAAGCTAAGTGAGTTGCTTGCATCTCTAACGTGTCCTGAAAATTATGGATAGGCTCATTTACTTTTCTTCTTCTTTCCTCTCTTCCATGAGTGAAACCTCTTCTCCATCCCCTTCTAGGAGGATCTGATGCCAAATGTTTAGTTTGTATTTCTCATCTTCAAAGCTTACTATTGTTTCCAGGCTTGCTTGCTTTCTTGTTCATGATGACGACTGAAGGGTGCAGTCAGCCAAGTGACAGTTGAGATGATCAGCCCTACTAAGTAATGAATGGATGTACCTCTTAGGTCTGGAAATGAATTTCACCTAGAAATTGACAAAACTGTACATGCCAGTTTCAGAAGAAGTAAGGGAAGAGAGAAGACAGACAAGGTAGCGTGGAGAAAAAGGGACACAGGCAAAGAACAAGAGGGAAAACACAACCCTTAATAGTTCCATGTATGTACACCTGAACATGCATGTGCATGTGTTTGTGTAACTTTATCTATATGTGCGTACACATAATATGTATTTCTGTATGTCATTAAAATGTGTTTTATGTTATATATTATACACATGCATTTATATACATACCAGGAGTACATATTAGCATCTAAATGCTGATCCTCTGGAACCCAGTTGTAAATCTCATTCCCTAAACCCTTTGTAAGGCAATCTTGAAGGCCTCTTGACCATCATAGATTTCACTGTGTGGAGAGAAAACTCACAGAAGAAAATGAAATTCTTACTCTTCAGCTGCTGGGAATAGCACGGTTCCAATTGGCCAAGTTCTTGTCTCCCAGCTGTGAAGTAGCCCAGATCCAAAAACATCCTGCCTAGGGAAGATGAACACCCTCTAGAATGGAGCTGCTAAAGGAATGTGATGTTGCCTTTTCCTTCTCTTAGAAACAGTAGCATGGTAAGACGCAGACGGTATGTTCAATTCAAGTGTTCATCAAACTCATTTTCTGCCATGATCCCCGTCCGGATCCTCTTCCAGGGCTTAAAGGGGTCACTAAATGAAGTTACCCGCTTGGTTTCCCAAAGGGCAGGTGTGTGCTGGACCAAGAATTGCTATTATTTGAACTCTCTGAGCATACATTTATGACAAAAAAAAAATCTCTGCATCTTTTCCTACATCTTTCTTTCCAGTATAAATCAGCGTACTCATCCAAGGCTCTGCTTTTCAAACTGAATTTTACCCATGCCAACTGCTATGAATGATCAAGACTAGCCATTAACCAATTCAGAGTCTCTCTTCAATCATCCAAAATACTGACCATTGGCATCCATTGGGTGAGGCGCTCCAGGACAGCAAGCCCAGGAAAAGAAGGGCAATCTCAGTTCTCCATGGACCAAACAAATACGATTTCCTTCATGAAGGTAGATGGTGTGTAGACATGTGGATGCAAACAGGTAGAGCTTGTGCTTACGTACACAAAATGGAGCTTTTTCAGAGATTTGTTTTAGACCATTGCCTAGACGATGTCATAAACCCTCATTTCACAAAACTGCGTGTATGAAGAAGAGTAGCATCAGTGCTTTGACTTTCCTCCCAGTTTCCCCTACAGGGCTGCCATAGGCAGTACCATAGTCCTCCTGGCTTATAATAATACATTCGGGTCACCTTCCAGCAGGAAAGCCATCTCTTCATGACTTCAAAATACTTCACAAAGAAATCAAGATCTAGTTGGAAATCTAACCAATGGTGAATGCTGCTTCTCTCAACAATGATACATTGATTTAAAAGGCTACAGGCCAGTTTGAATAGACTACCCAAAGGATAGAATCAATAAGACATCATTATATGAGGTAAAATATAACTAAAGTCCAACAAACACTTAAGTACCAACCAATGTGCAAAGTGCCATGGGAGACGCGAGGGATACGTATCCATCCTAAGCTTCTGCTCTCAGGGGATTTAGGTCCTCTGAGGAGGGCAAATGGAAGCATCAATACCAGATGATAAGGTAAATGGGAGACCTAGACAAAGAGTTTTTAACAATTTGAACACAGGACAAATATTCCAATCACTGGAGCCACTACCCAAGTACAACAAGGTGGGGAAAGGGTTTTTTGTTTTGTTGTAAATGGTTTGGCAAAGGATTTTTTTTTTTGCCAAGGAAAAAGCAGAGACAAAGAATGCCATGCCATGCCTCTACTGAAGAACAGCAGGAATGCTTCCTAATTGGTACCCAATTGGAACTTTAAACCTCCATGCTTGATGTTAAGGTCCTTAAATTCCAAGTTGTAAACATCAGTTAGTTCATAGGGTGTAAGTCTAAGTGTTAGTTGCTCTGAAAGCAATGACTGCTGGACAATGTCTTCAAAGTCAATTCTGCATAGTTACGAATCCCGTATATTCTATTTCCCGTAAGTAGGAGCCATTTATATGGCCATCAGGAGAAGAGATGTTTCTACAAACTGCACCATGAACTCATTATTCAGTCAGGAAACATTTCCTATATTCACTGTACTTTGGGTAGTACTTTCCATTTGCTAACTACATAGGTATAACTTTAAGGGGGGGGGGTCTCTTAGAGGCCACGTGCAAGCCTTCTCTATTTTCTTGCACATAATGGTGCTTTGTGACAACAATACTCCCCACGGTGGTTTATTAACTTCCAACACAGACTAATTTACAATCAAGCCTGGGTTTAGGCTTAAAGAAAATCAGTCTCATTATTATCTGGTCATGCTGCTCATGGAGATCTAGCACCAAATGGGAAAGGTCCTTGCTAACGTTTGTTGTGGGAAGTCAGTATTTTCTTGGTTAATAAAGTGAATAAGAATACATTTTTCAAAGTCTCTCAGCAACAAAAGGAAAACCCTTATCCAAAAAACTTCAAACACACACAAACAAATACAGAGGCACACACGCACTCTCTTTCTTTCTCTCTCAAAACATAGGGCACATATTCCTGAAGTTTAACCTCATTCTGACTCGGGTAAGATTATTTCCCTTTAGAAGGTGACAAGATAATAATTCAATGAAATACTACTCTTAGGCTTTAAGTATGACAAAAAAAAATATAAAGTGTAATGTAACAGAGGCAAAGCAGAGAGTTCCAGAAAATGTGGTCTATTGAAAAATTTGAGAAAGAAGAAATAATTTTTACTCGGGGAATCGGGAGAAACAAAAGGGCTCCCTAAACTGAGACTTTAAAGAAAGAAGGATCTTTTGTTTGGGGCCAAGGGACAGAGTAAGTCTGCTTAGAGGGAAAAGCCTGAATACTGGATTCTAGAGAGAATTAATGCGGAAAATCTTGTTTGGATACACTCTAGAATGGGTAGAAGAGAAAAATGTGAACTCAAACTAGACAAGGATGCTACAGACAGTTTCTTGACGCTATTATATACACTGGGACTTGTATTTTATTTTAAGGTTTTGAAATCAGTAACCAGCATGGTCCTATGTGCATTTGGAGAAGATTATTATGGTTTGTATAGATAATAGAGGGATGGAAAGTATTTAATACTAAATGGTGGGAGCAAATGGGAGCCTTAATCAGGAGTGGAGTCAAGGACGTAAATAGAGACATGTGAGAGATGTGGGAAACACAGAATTAACAGAAGTTGACAATTCATTAAGTGTGGAAAAGAAAAGGATTATATCATCCTATAATGCAAAGTTTAAATTCTTTTGAGAGTAATATTAGCATAAGAAACTTGGTACCTCCCCAAATCCAGAAAGTGAACTGTCTGGAGAAGCCACCATGAAGATGCCGGCACAGACCACACACGGCACCAGAAGCTCCAGAGTGAACTTTGGGATGTGGTGATCTGACCTGTGTGGGGTTTGAATGCATTTGTTTTGTGTGAATACTCTTATGCCAAAGGGGACTGCCCCCAACTGGCTTTTTGTCAATGCACCTAACATTGATTTTGTTCTCTTTCTCTTTTATTTCCTTCTCATCCCCACACTACTGTAACTTCTCCTTAGAAAGTGAAATATTGTATGTATCTCTAGTTAAAGATCTTTACAGATAGAAGTTGGTTATGTGCACTGATTCCATGGGGAAATGAGGCATGCAATCTGGGAGACTTCTACAAGCTTGTTTTCCATTGGAATCACAGGGAGGATTGTGGAATTAGAATTTTGTACCCCAGGACTCCATTTCCCAGAATTCCACTTTTGTCCTCATGTTACGTCCTTACGTTTTGGAGATAAAGCTTCTCTAACCCTGCCTCTCCCTCTCTTCTACCGCTAAAATGGTCAGGAAAACTTCTTGTATTCAGGCTTTTACTTTTGTCTTTTATTTCCTCTACTTCAAGTGATTATTAACAAACCTTGTAAAATATAATACTTGGAGTTATTGGATATTAATTGTAATCTTACAGGATCAAAGATAACAATCCTATTAATGCTTTGTAAATTTTCAGATACACGTTATTGCATTTTATTTTATCTTTGGGCTTAAAATGTTCTAGATGATGAAGAGTTGATTAATATACCATCTACAGTAAAGGAATCAAACTTTCAATACCTATTTACTGATTGATTTTGGTATGTCCAGGATTGAGAGACACACAAAAAAATAGTAATTAATAATGAAAGTTATTTTAAAATTTAAAAATGGACATGAATTCATGAATAGAACCACATAAATTCATAAGCATGATCATCCAGCATTACAGGATTCTCAATAAAAAGTCTTCTGGGGGCAGTTATGTGGTTCAGTGGACTGAGAGCCACACCTGCATTCCTGGGTTCAAATTTGACCTCAGATACTTCCTAGCTGTGTGACCCTGGCCAAGTCACTTCACCCTCACTTCCTAGCCTTTACCACTCTTCTGCTTGGGAACCTATTGATTCTAAGACGAAAGATGAGGGTTTAAAAAAAAAAGGCTTCATCTGTTTATTTGGGTGAACTGAACCCTTACTGGTTTGTTTTTTTTTTAAGGGCTGTTGAATTTAGACTTGGGCCATTGTGTAATGGGTTTCTGGCAGGTACTGTATAAGTCAGCAGAATTAGAAAGAGCAACCCCAAAGCGCAGATGGGATGAGGTGCCAGTCTCAACACCTCGGGGTGAGTTTTTCTCAACTCCTGTCTTTGGGTGAGTATATGTGTGACTCATGACAATGACAAATAAGGAACAATTGGTCATCATAAATCCTATGAACAGACTTAAAATCACTGAGACTGGCCTGGTGGGGCCTGCCTAGAATCCCTCTGATCAGAGCTCGCTCCAGTGTCCTCAGTTAGAAAGAGCTCAGCCACCTGGGTGTCCCCACTAAGTACAGTCCCAACGCCGGGACCCCTGGAGGAGGGACTCCACCAATTGCCTAAAGAGAGAAAAACCAGCCCCAACCCAGAATGGGTCCAAACATCCAGGCTGGTCATTAGAGTGAGATCTGTAACAATCCCTGGGAGTTAGGCTGGCTACATGAAAACTCCAGAGCCGAGCATCCCCTTCTGATTCCTGCTCTCCCTCTACGTCAGCCCTACCTCCTCTCCAACTGCTCTCTGTCATCCCCGTTACCGCCTTTAGTGTTAACAAATTGCCTGTGTGGAGTGAAATGGGGAGGCAGATTGTACCCCAACATCACTCTAATGAGCGGACAGGAGGCTTAATGCTGGCAGAGTTCCCCTGGCTTTATAGGGTGGGGGGGGGCATAGGTGAGGCACTACCACCTGGATCTAGGTAGCAAGCTTATGGGGGAGGGGGCAAGGGGCCATGGGTGAAGCGTACTACCTGGGTATAGGTAGCAAGCTCATGGGGGAGGGGGCAGGGGCCATGGGTGAAGTGTACTACCTGGGTATAGGTAGCAAGCTCATGGAAGAGGGGGCAAGGGGCCATGGGTGAAGCGTACCACCTGGATCTAGGTAGCAAGCTTATGGGGGAGGGGGCAAGGGGCCATGGGTGAAGCATACTACCTGGGCATAGGTAGCACGCTCACAAGGGTGGGGATATAGGCTGAGGGAATAGTGACCAGGGCATGGCCAGTATCCTTCACAGGGGCTGGAGGTGGATGAGAGAGAGAGAGGGAGAGACAGAGACACAGACACAGACACAGACACAGACTCTACAGTCTGAGGTCCCAGAAACCATGGGCATCTATGCCTAGCTTTGCTCACATTGTATGGGGACCCAACACACTCCACGTTCGTATCCTCTGTATCTTACTCTACCTTCCTTCCTTCCATCTTCCTTCCTGACCACGGATTTACCAAGGTGCAGCCATTGAGGCCTTAGGTTTGCATGTGTTGAGTCGAGTTGGGGTTTTAGGCCTGTCCCAGGATTTTCCAGATTCAGCAGACACTTTTTTAACATTGCTCGGGCCACAGCATCGCCACATTTCTGGGGCCATGGAGTCAAGATTCTAACTTGTAAGTGTTGAGATTTCTCTCACAGGAAGGAGGTCACCCCTAAACTTCTTCCCAGGGGCATGGAAGAAAGTGGGGAGCACTCCCTTAGCCACATTTGAAAAAGAGCCTATTAAATGCCGATCTTAATAGATGTGCATAAAGCTGCTTGGGGAGGGGTTTCTTCTACTCTTCCACAGGAGAGATTGCTCTCTCCTAGTGGAGGGCGCCTAACTTCACTCTTTTTCAATAGGTCGTTGCCAGTCTGTGATCATTAGTATGAATCAATATATGTTGGGGAATACTGCACAACTTCCATCCCACACACTTCCCTTGGCACTAGTCCTCTCTCTCCAAAGGCTCTTCCATCTTCCATCTACTTCATTTGGGGCTTCCTGGAGAGGACGTTGACTTTCTCGTCACCATCTACACTACCAGATGTATCTCCTACCATGTACCTCCTTTTTCCTGTCTCTATTAAACACCCAGAAGCAGCCAGAAGAGGTGTAGCCACGCATCCTCTCCTTTTCTGACCAATTCCTTCCCGCCATTACTAAACCGTGTCTCCCTTCCGGAAGGTACTGTACCACTTCAGCCAGGTTCTGGTGCCAATTTTTGACCAGCTCCCAGGTCATTATGCCCTCGCACCCTGTACCTGGCTAACAGTCTGCTTCTTCACCCCAACTCTGTCCTTGGACCAGGAACTTCAACATACCAGTGGCATCTCCTCAAAAGCCTCATGTGGCAGCTCAACGTACTCCAGGTCAGTGACTGGCACCTTCGGCCACGACTGCCCTGGACAACTCGACTAACCTCCAGCCTGAAGGGCTGCAACGGTACCTGACTTAGTCCCCCTTCCTTCGATCTCTCCCTTCATCGGACCATCCTCAATGGAGCTGCCAAATGTATATTCTTAAAACAGGTCTGACAACGCTACTCTCCTGCTTATGGAGATACAGGACTTCCCTATTGACAGGAGGCAATTCCCTTTTGGATATTTAAACACTTCTCAGTGCTGCTGCACCCTAACACATCAGGCTAATCCACATTGCTCCGTCTCACATTTTATGCTTGACCCAATTGGTCCACTTGCTTTTCATCTTCCATCTACAATCATAAAATCCCACATTGAAAACTGGAAGTGATTTTGGATGCCACTTCATTCACAGCTACTCCCATCTGACATCCAGAGAAAATGAGGCCCAGAAGGAAAAAGTAATTTGCCCAGGGACACAAAGCAAAGTCAGAAGAGTTCTGAAACCGTGTCCTTTGCACAGAATATCCCTCAAGATTATAAAACAGTCTTCCTCCTCCCTTCGGCTTCTGGGATAGAAGGGAGACCTAAGGATGCTTCTCCTTGAAAAGATTTCCACTATATTTTGCATTTAGTCATCTGAGGATTTTTTTCTCCAATAGAATGCAAGTTTCAGAGCCGAGAAAGCCACATTTTGGTCTCTGTAACTACAGTATCCAGCGCATGGATCACAGAATCACAATTTCAGAGTTGGAAGCGACCTCAAAGATATCTAGGCTAACTCATGTAATATAGTTTCTACTTAAAGGGGAACCAGTGCTGTGTTTTCACTAGCTCTGATAGTTAAGAATACTTTCCTCTTTATTAACATATTTTTCTATCTATCTCATCAGAAATTAGGATTTCAGTCCTGGTTCCTCAACGCTCAGAGAACACGGGATTTTGTGTAAGTGCACTCCGCATTGATGCAAAGAGTCTTTGTAGGGTCTCCAGGGATTGTAGCGGTTGGAAAGCTCTTCAACGAACGAGGATCTTCACTCCTGTCTGGAATCCCTACCAAATTCCTCCACTGTCACCTAATCTGAGCCATTACCACCCAGGAGAACTTTTTCCCCCAAGATCCTCCTCTCAACTGGTGACTCTCTTCAGAAGGACCCCCATTTAAAGAAGGTCACCAGCCATGCTTCCCTTTTCTACCAGCTGGATTCTCCCTCTGAACCTCACCTGCCATATTGTACCTCCGCCAACTCCCTGCCCCAGTTTCAGCTCTTCTTTATGTGTATCTTCCTCATCTGAATATAAATTGTACCCTCAGCATTTAGCATAGTTCTTGGTACAGAGAGAGTTTGTTTCCCTCCCTCCCTCCCTCCCTCCCTTCTTTCTTTCATTCTTTCCTTCCTTCCTTCCTTTGGAGCAGAGTAAATGTAATCCCATAGTAGATGCTTAATAAATATTTTGTAACTGAAATCAATTGCACTGAAATCAGAAGAAGAAATATGATTCAGCCCATGATTACAAACTTCATTATTGGCCACCATGTGTCATTAGGAGAAGAGCAAAGTTAACTCAGTTAGCCAGTCAGTCAGAAACTATTAAGAGCCTATTTTGTGGAAGACACACGGGACAAGTACAAAGAATAAAGCAGGCACTAATCGCAAACTGCTTATATTCTAAACGACTTCCGGTCCTATAAATTAGAAACCGACATGTGGGATCATGTAAAAGTAGCCTCACTTATCTCCTAGTTTGGTACCCCAAGACTTTTAACGTGTTTCCCCCCTTTTATTAGCTAGCTCTGTCCACATCCAAAATTGCCTCTATATACAAATTAGCTCTGGGTAGGGAAAGCAGTAGCAACCCTAGAATTCAGGAATATCAATGAAAGTCCCCAATTCCATCACAGTACCAGGAACAAAAATACACCCCACATTGCCAACAACTTGGCCCTTTCGGTCAAATGAGAAAGCAAATTGGCAATTGGACATTACACAAATAGCCATATTTTAAATTTAGGCATCTTCTTTTACAAATGGGATATGTATTTTCCAAGTCTCACCAGCTGCTACTCTCTCTAGTAAATTCCCTCTTAATAGTCTCCTCGGTTTAAAACAATCAAAAAACAAACAAACAAAACACCTCCAAGAACCCTCAGGTAGAGATGTGCCCAATTACTGGAAAGGGCTAGAATATCTCCTCTCTTTTTCACAGTCCAGTTCCTAGGGGGGAAAATGGCAGCAGTTACTGCCTCTACTTTCTCTGTTCACACTCATTTCTCAGCCTCTTGCAATTTGACCCTCCTGACATCATCATTCGATGAAAGCCTCTTTCCAGGATTCCTTAATAGCCCCATCCACTGCCACCTTCTCAGTCCTCTTCCTTCTTAACGTCTCAGGATCACTTTAGACTCTACAATATTGACTTCTGGGAAAGAGTCCCCTCCCCGACTTCCCATGTCATTGGCTGCTTGTTCCGCTGCTTTTCTGTCTCCTTCACCACATCATTATCCAGGGTCTACATAGCCCTTCCGCAGAGTGAAGTTCTCTCTCCATGTTCCGTCCTTCGTCTTTTCTCTCTACACCTCTCTGGATGATCGCGCCCGCTTCCACGGATGGCACTATCATTTCTACCTCAAATGACAGACAGTTTTATATGAAAAATCAGTCAACAAGTACTTGTTATGCTATATTACAGGCTTTATGATAGGCATTAAGAATAAAATTATGAAGAGCGAAATGAGCAGAACCAAAAGAACATCATATACACGGCAACAGAAATAACATTTGAAGAATGATGCGTTTGTCCACCTCCAGAGGAAGAACTGATAAACAGAACTAAGCAAGACGGAGTTTTTTCATATATCTTTTTGTGAAATAATTCCTTCTCTGAGGAGAATATGAAATATAAATATAAATTAAATAAAAATAAAAGAATATGAAGATGAAAATATAATAGTCATTACTCAGAAGGAGCTTACATTCTATTGAGCATATACATGTCCCTAATCTCTCCATAATTAATTAGCAAATATTCATTGAGCACTTATTGTGTGTCAGGCACCGTGATAGGCACTTGGGATAAAAAAAGCATAAGCAATCCCTCCCTCAAAAAAGTGTATAGTCTAGTCTGTAAACACACATGCACACTCACATACACTGCATACAAGGTGAGTGGAAAGGGTCTGAGAAATGGTGGGATGCTACCAGAAAAGGGATTCAGGAAAAGCTTTCACAGAATCACCGAGTTTGCAGGAAAGGAAGGCAAAAGATGGAAGGATGAAAAATCGTGCACGCTTCCTCCCCTCCTACCCTGAATGTTTTAGCCACTTGTTTACAACAGCTAAGAAAAGGCAAAAGTCAGGCTAGACCTGACCCCAATACACTTTAAAAACGCACACACACAGGAAAAAAAAGAGTTAGAAGAGAGTTTGGTGACCATCTAGTTTCATGCATACAAGAAAAAAAAAATCAACACGTGATTATCTAGCCTCTACTTAAAGATCTCCCAAGATCACAAAGCTACCACCTCTCAAGACACCCCAGTCTATTTCTGTATGACTAATTGTTAAGATGACGTTTTTCATGACATGAAATATGAATTTGTTTCTTTGTAAGGTTTGCCCATTAGTTGTTGTCCTGGACTCTGAGGAGAAGCAAAACAACTCTTCCACTCAGCATCTCTTCAAACACTTGAAGTCATCAGGTCAACTCTCAAACTCCCTTCTGAAATCCCGAGTCTCCTCTTCTCCAGAATAAGCATCCCCAGTTCTTCGACTGATTCTCCTGACATGGGTTCAAGGTTTCTCACCATCCTGGCTACCTTCCTACGGATACACTATTCATCTTACCAATATTCTCTTAAAATAAATTGAAGTGAGTGTATCAGAGAGGTTCAGGGAGGTCAGAACTTATCCTGATTTGAGCTGAACTTTGAAGAAAAGGAGGAATTCTGAGGTGCAGAGGAGAGGTGGGAGGACACTCCTGGTGAGGGAAATAGTGCAAAGGAGCAGATGCAGGAAAGGGAACGTCATGTCAGAGCATCATGAAGAATGCTGGACTAGAATAAGGAAATGGGTCTTGATCACTAACCCATGTAAAACCCAGTGGCGTTGTGTGTTGGCTATGGGGGGGGGGGAGGAAGGGAAAGAACGCGAATCATGTAACCATGGAAAAATACCCTAAATTAATTAATTAAATAAAATCTTTCAATTTAGAAATAAATGGACACACACACATCCACAAAGAATGCTGGATGAGCTGGACAACACTTTGGAGAAGAATAATGTGAAAATAAATTTGGTCATTCAGTACCTGGATGAAGACTTCCCAAGGAGAGCACCTGGATGATGGTGCCTTTGGCCGAAAGAAGGAAGTTCAGAAAAGGAGTGAGTTTTGGAAGAAGGGACATTTGGTCAGTCTTACACATATTTAGCCATCGTCAGTCTTGCATCAAGACCTACCTATCAGACAACTCCAACAATGTCTCCTCTGCATTGGCTTAGATTTAATGGATCTGACTTATACCAAATTTCCAGAGTCATGAGAATAAAAGGAGGTGATATTAGTAAAACTGCCCAGGAAAAAAGCTTCCAAAGTGTTGCGATCTGCAGACCTAAAACAACAGAAGAACTATCCTCACCTCAAAATCAACACATCTGAAACAGAGCTATTGTTCTCCGCACCACCCAGCTTTGGACAGCGTCAGTAGCTAAAAACTAAAATGGAACTCAATTCATGTAAACACAGGAATCTGCAATGTCTGGAGAATGCCTGGCATCCAAACGGGGATGCATCCTATTCCTTTGTTTCCACTAGGGATAGCTCTAGAAGTCTAGGAGTCTACCAACTGCAGCTATGACCAAGACAGCAGTCTCAGGGGAAAGAAAGGCAGGATACGAATACGGCGAGCCATTGTTCCAATAATAACAGTCAGAGGTACATGTCCAAGCAGAGAGGAGGTCAAAGTAAGTGAAGACCCAACAGAGATCCAAGAAGAGACAGTCTGGCTGCAGCAAGTAGGAAACTAGTCATGAGGAGCCTGGAGCCCATTGAGCAGATCCTCTTGACTTCGTGTCCGGCGCGTCCTGCCCCCTGACCCGCAGTGCCTTTTCTGGGGAGGCTTCATCTGGAGCATTCAGTGGGAGGAGCCACATGTTAGGAGCTGGAGAATGCCCCAAAGAGGGCCACCAGGACTTTAAAGGGCTTCTGAGCTGGAGGATGCTAGGAGAGAGCCCTGGAGTCCGAAAAAACCAAGTTCAAATGTGACCTGCGACTCCCGCTAGCTGTGTGATCCTGGGCGCCCCTTAACTCCATTTGCCTCTGTTTCCTCCTCTATAAAGAAATGGCCAACCACTCCAGTATCTTTGCCAAGAAAACCTCCAATGGGGTCAGAGAAGAGCCCGGCGTGACTGAACAGCACGACCCTGCTATACAGGAACAGAAACCAGTTAGAGGAACTTGGGAAGAAGGCTGGGAACAAAATCAATGTCAACATGTTTTTCCTCTAGACAGTGGGAAAAAATGAACCCTATTTCTCTTGACCCTCCCAGAGGACAGATGATTAGCAGCAATGATGGAAGCTGCCAAGATGCAGAGTTATACCTGATAGGAAACTTCCTCACAATGAGGGCCATCGGAATGCGAATGGCCTCCTCCAATAAGTCTCGGATTCTCCCTCCTTCGAGGGCTGTAATCGATGACTGAAGGACAGCTTGTTGATTACGTGCTGGACAGGATTCTTTTTTTCCAGTACAGTCTGGAGGAGAGAGCCACCAAGGTCTCATCCAACTCTAAAACAACTACTGTTCTTAGTCGCAGAGAGGAAATAGAGCCACCTAGAGGATTCCATGAAATAAAGCAGCAGCTCCATTATCTGGACTCTAAGGTGCACTTCTGAAATCTTGTGGCTACAGAGATGCAAGTCCTGAGACCAGAGAAGGTCAGCTTCTGATTTAGGCCCCCTTAACATGCCTCTGGAGTCAAGATTGGGTGCCAGACTTCAAGGGAGCTTCAACTACAAACTGGTGCATTAAATACGTTTGGTCATCAAGAGCAGAGCCTGGAAAACCATCCTATCCCATATTTACCCCACGTCATCTCAATTCTATTGACTTTTAGTTTCTTCTCTTTTTGTTGTTGTGATTCAGTCATTTTTCATTTGGGACTCTTTGTGGACCCCATATGAGATGTTCTTGGCAAAGAGCCTGGAGTGGTTTGCCACTTCCTTCCCCAGCCCACTTTGCCAATGAGAAATTCAAGCAATTCTGCCCAGGTCACACAGTTAGTAAATGAATTTGGATCTTCCTGACTTCCTGGCCGTCACTGTCCACTGGAACCTTCGCTGTCCTTGTCCTTTTCGGTCCCATCTTCATTCAGCCTGAACACTCCCCTTCCAAACCTTCATTCGACCTCAAATTACTCCATTTGTAGAGCCCTCAAGATTTTTGCTCCCTTTTGAGCCCAGGATCCACGCTTTCTACTGTCTAGTTATCCAGCTGTTTGAACTTTTTCTACTCTTTTCTCTTTCTAGTGTTTGCATCCTCTGACTATATTGCCAAGTCTGCTGATTACCCTTTATAAATGGCAAATCAGTAGTACATTTATTTGTTTTAAGGTTAATTGCTAATGACTGACTTGACCATAATAAGTCACGGCAATCATTCATATCCTCTTCCTTTGTACAACTTCCAGGGGAAAAAAAAAGCTATTATAAGAACACAAATTCTGGTCCTGGAACCAGAGCTGGAAATCAGATCTTACTCTGTTTTAAAGAGAAATGGACAGTATAAGTTAAAGTTTAATGCAGATTTTCAAATTAGAAAAGATTTTATAGCAATTTTCTTAAGAATTTTAGAAAATTAAGCCTAACTATAATTTTTCTGTAGTAAAAATAGATATCAAGGGGCAGCTGGGTAGCTCATTGGACTGAGAACCAGACCTAGAGACGGGAGGTCCTAGGTTCAAATCTGGCCTCAGCCACTTCCTAGCTGTGTGACCCTGGGCAAGTCACTTAACCCCCATTGCCTAGCCCTTACCACTCTTCTGCCTTGGAGCCAATACACAGTATTGACTCCAAGATGGAAGGTGAGGGTTTAAAAAAAATAGATATCAGCCTATTTAGTATATATTTATGAGCAACTATCATACAAAAAGGGCTTTTAATCTTTAGATGTCAAAGTTAATTTTAATAATATAAAATAGAACACACTTCAACACACAAAGAACTAAAAAATTGCCATGAGAACTGACAATATGGCAGACCAGGATTCCTTTCTATTTACAAAATAATAATAACTCTTTTTGGGGAGGGGGCTTTAAATTTAATGTTTATGAAATATTTCCTTTAAGTAAGTCCTGTGAGATATGTAATACAAGTATCACTGCCTCCATTGGACAGACAAGGAATCTGAAGCTAAGAGAAGGAATGGCTTAGCCAGTCATGGTTACGCATCTTAGTTCATACTACAATCTGGATCCAAAGCACAGATCGAGCCCTTCCTCTGAGGCCAGCCAACTTCCCGTTAGTCTATACTGATTGGAGAAGTTCTATGTGGCAATCAGAGGACAAGGCTCATCCTGCCTTTGTGCTCTGTTATGGCAAGTTGAACCATAACACTGCCAAATTTTTATGCCAATCTTACTACTGTTTTTTTGTTTAATCACCCTTTCTCCATTAACTAACTCATCAAATGGAATGATATATGACTTGTTATGGTCCTAAACCAAAATAACTAAAAAATGCCAGTAGCATAAATATACAAGAGCACATTAAATGCAGTTGGGCTCCCAATAGGAAGGACAGATGGGATGCCCATTGCCCAGTAACGCACATATGCAACATAGAATAAGGGAGGATGAATGAACTTACTGCACTGGCTCTGGAGTCAGGGGGGTTGGACTCAAATGCTACCTCTGATGCTTAACTCCTCAGTTGATAATAGGAAAGTCACATAGCTTCCCTGGTCCTCGGGTACCTCACTGGTAAAATGAAAAATGAGGCAAGATATTGTCTGAGGCTCCCCCCCAGCTTTGAATGAATCTCTGATCCTCTGATCTGACATTTTATGGCAGCATTGCCCAATACAACAGATACATAATGTAACACCTTCTAATCAGAAATGAGCAGACAACATTTTCCTCTATACTCTATCACATCTTCACAACAAAAAATATAAATTTTGAATAAAAGACATGACATGAATCTTACTACCCCAGCTGGGAGCATCTCTGCTTTCAATGACAAGATAATTAGAGTCTTCTGTGTAAGAATAAATGTGGATTTCAACAGCACAGAGCAAAAGATATCCCTTCAGATAAATATCTCTCTGAGCCCAATCATCTCTGAAACTGATATTAGACTAACCATTTTGGGGCCAGTTTTTCTCTTTCCAAATAACCATGTTTAGAATAAGTTCTAATCTGGAGAAAAGAAAGAAAGCTCACCTTATCACAAAGTCATGACTGTCAATCTCCTTTCCACATCCGCTGTCCAGCAGGATCCCAGAATTTCCAACCACAGCACATGTCTTAAATCGACGGTTCTTCATCGGTGAGACTTCAGGAAGGAGGCTATGCAACTCCTGAGAAACATTGAGAGTACGACGTCTATCTAACACATAATGCAATACATCTCCAGGCTTAAAACTACTCTTGACCACAGAGATGTCTCTTTCTGCATCCAGGAAGCGAAGTATATTTTTCCTGTATTTGGAACACAAACAACAGTTCCATTAGTGACAGTAAATCCAGTTTACTGTTATTGCACTTTAAAAGTAAACATCACACCACGGGAAGTAGCTAGCTATAAATGCTATACTATTTTTTGGTGATACCATTCAAATTTGCTATAAAAACAGTTTTCCTATAAAAATAATCATTGAAATAACACTTTGCGCACAATAAGTCCATTGACAGCAGAGTGTGTTGTCTTCTCCATTTTATATTCTTCAGAGTTGGCTTGCACATATAAGACAATAAAAATGGGGTGAAAGAATAAATTTTCCCAACAATTCCGATGTCTGATAAATATTGGGATGAAATGAAAGCTGGTTGATCCAGCTTGTAACTGTACTTTAAACATTATTGTCTATCACATCAGCACAAGCTAACTAGTCTGTGTTATAAACGAATGGTTACAATAGGCATTTAGATGTTTATTGTTACTATTTATGTAAATAAAACTAATTTTGGAACTTTGACAAATTGCTGTCTGAACTGACAGATAAATGAACAATTGTAAGCCCAGAGCACTAAAATGTCCTCTGTGTGCATGTGCACATGGAAAGATGTTTGATATACAAGAGTGATATTTTCTTATAAGATATTGATGTGTGTGCAGGTGTGCATTTGATATCAGAAGGTAGTATAAATGGTACTTTGTTTGTAATACCTACAACCCTAACTAGGGTGGAGCATCAGAGGCTTTGGAGCTCCACAGCTCCAAAATTTAAAAGATGCTGAGGGCAGTTTTACTCATTTGATAGTGTCAAGTCAGGGAGAATAATTTACTAAAGCAGGTTATAATATTGCATGTCCCACCCCACTGAGGGATGAAGAAAAGCTCCAGCCCAGCCTGCTCTTGACCCCAAACTTCTCAGCAGCCTCCCTAATGGCAAATCTCTTTGTGTTCCATAATATTTTTCCCACTTGTGCTTCCAAGGATTCTCTTCTATCCCACTCCCAAAGCCCCTTCCCCAACACACACAGAAGTGGTATTCCAGAGGCTCTCCCATACATGGAATTATTGGGCTTTGAGACCTCAACTTCAAGCTTGAATTTTCTTTTTTCTTTTTAGTTGATTTAAGAGAGCTTTTATTGCTTCTTGGCCCTGGGCTTGTTTCGTGGTTTAATTGTTTAATTAACTTGTTTAATTCTCAGAGCAAGAAGAGTGCTAGTTATGATTCTAATAGTATCTTTCCTCCAAGCTCCCAAGTCTTTTCACAAGAACTTGTGAGCCAAAGATGAGCAGACAAGACTAAGGAAGACATATATGTATAGTTGTCTGCAGTGCTGAGTTCAAGGTCTGTATTAACACAATGACCTTGCAAAAGTCAACTATCTTCCCTAAGCCCCTTGATTTTTTCCTATATTTTGGTTTACAAATCTGTCACTCTTATAAACTTGAAAGTGTTATGGATTCAAGTTGGCATAATACTAACAATAGCAATATTATTAGCAATATTGACAATGGCAATAACAACATACTAATAATAACAATACTAGCTAGTAATAGAGGGTGGCTAGGTAAATCAATGGATTGAGAGCCAGACTTAAAGACAGGGGAGGCCCTAGGTTCAAATCTGTTCTCAGACACTTAAAAAATTTTTTTTCTGACACTTCTTAGCTTTGTGACCCCAGACAAGTCACTTAACCTACTTTGCCTAGCCCTTACTGGTCTTCTGTCTTAGAATCAATACACAATATTGATTTTAAAATGGAAGGTAAAGAATGCTTGAATAATAATAATAGCAGCTAGCATTTATGTAGCACTTTAAAGTAGGTAAGGTGCTTTACAAATTTTATCTCATTTTATCCTCATTGCTCTGGGAGAAATTACAATTATTGGCCTCCATTTTGCCATTAATGTATATATAATAGCACTTTGAAAAATGCCAGGTTCTCAAATAACAAGGCATTATCTGAAACTCCATGATAGCATACTATTGACCAGTCAATAAAATCTAAAAGAAATTAATGTTCTTCGCATCTGATTACATCTTTACTCTTAGTTGGCACCAGTGAGCAAGAATGAGTTTAAAATTTCAATAGACGGGCTTTAAGAAATATTGATTTTCTTCTGAACTTTTAGATAAATTCCACAAAACTGGCCCTACTATGGTGAAAATGGCTGGCCTGCTTTATACTATGTCTTATAAAGTCACAAGACATTCTTTGAGAAAATATCTGGGAGGCACGAGAATAGGGATGATTCTCAAAGATCTGAAGAATGAATTCCTCAGACACTAACACACAATTATGCACTGCTAGAACTATGTAGAGATGTGAAGAGCTTATGAACTGATAAAACCCATTCTGAGCCAGCAATACTACTACTGGCTCTGAATCCCAAAGAGATCAGAAATTGAGGAAAATCCCTTCCTTGTACAAAAATATTTTTAGCAGCACTTTTCGTAGGGGCGAAGAATTAGAACCTGAGGGGTGTCCATCAAAGGAGAAATGGCTGGACAAGCTGTGGTATATGGTTGTAATGGAACACTATTATGTCATAAGAAATGCTGACCAGCATGAGTCCAGAAAAACCTGAAAATGCTTTTAGGAACGGATGCAAAAGTGAAGTGAGTGGAACCAGGAGAACTGAGTATACAGTAAAGGAAATATTATATGAGGATCAGCTGTGAAGGTCTAAAATATTACTAACCAAACTACGTTCCAAGACAACTAAGAGAATCATAAAAAAAAACCTTTTTTTAAGCACTATCCATGGTTAAAGAAGGAAATGTCAGAGTCTGATTGTAGATCAAAACAAGTCATTCCTTCGCTTTATTTCCTTCCTGAGTTTTCTTATTGTATGTGATATGTGTCTTCAATGGCAACCTGGGGAACATGGATATACGTAGTGTATGAAAGCACTGAAATAACCTATTTGAGACTCTGTACCACCTTGGGGAGAAGGGGAGGGAGAGAGGAAGAGAATTTGAATCACAAAGTATCAGAAAACAGTTGTCCAAAATTGTTGCTAGGGTTAAAATTTCATGATTCTAAATCCAATCGAGTCACTTCGAAAGGCCGTTTACCAACACTCCATAACATTAATCCTGATTTTCTATATAAGCCCTCTACTTGCTAACTAAAATTCTGATCATCTTAACTCTGAATGGTGTAAGTGTGCTAATTGCTCATTCCATGAAAGAATGACTCATTCTCCATAGTGATTCTGAAGCAATACAGTTTGGTAAGTGAAAGGAACAAAATCAGGAATTACTTACTTGAAGTGCTTTTGTGGAAAAAATGGCTAACTTAAAAGCCTGAGCGCCATATCAATAGTATAACTGCCGCCTGAGTACCATATCTTCTCATTTTTTCTGGCTACATATTCCGTAGTTTGAGTACTCACAACTGATGACCCCTTCAACAGAGTAATCATCCACTACACAGTTATAAAGCAGTCAATACTAGTGCAGGGTAGACAGAAAATAATCACCATAAAAACCCATCATGCTCTACTATGGTTTCTACTCTTTGATTTGCTTAAGTAGGTCACAGGTTAGGACTCAATTGGAAAAGAAAATGATTGGGAGACTCTTTTGACCAGCATTCTACATAAAAAAGGTACACTCTTCCTCCATATTTTACAAATGTTTCTCCAAAATGCTGTTAAGAATTCTTTGAATGCTGATTTTATGTAGCAAAGAATTCATAAACAATAATCAGTAGCAGCTAGTCAAAAAAAAGTATATACAAGGAAGAAATATGGAGCATAAGAAATCATCAGTGAAAGCAGAGATTCTATAAAAGTAGAATTGGGTAAAGAATGTCTGAATTACATAAAATTCCATCTTCTGCTCTGCCTATCCTGAGGGTGATGGAATGGCACTATCTACTAAATGATGAACATCCTACTATCTTAGTATACTCTTCCCATTTGAGTGATTGTGAACTCAAGTAAATGATTATCCAAACCACAACCCTCCACTACCTGATCATGGTTCAGTTCTGGGTCCTCTTCTCTTCTGCCCGCATACTATCTCACTTGGTGATCTCACCAGCTTCCATAGATTGAATTATAATTTCCTTGATAATGATGCTTGAATTCACTGTCCTGGCCCAATCTCTCCGCTGATCCCCATGAACGTATCTCCAGGAATGCTTTTCTTCCTCTATACTAGCTACTGACCTCCCTGGTTTCCTTTTAAGTCTCAGCTAAAACCCCACCCTCTATAGGAAGTTCTTCCTCATTTTTTCTTAATTCTAGTGCCATATAGCTTGTCTTATACATTTTTCTTTACCTGTTGTCTCCCTCATCATATTAACTTGGCAAAATGGAAACACAGAGTAGATTGAAATGGGCTATAGAATATTACCCCAAATGATCTGCATGCAAGAAGCATAAAGAACAGCCTAGAAAGGGGTCAAGTTGTGGAGCGAAAGTGAGGGAAAACAAATAAAAAGGCCACCTGCTACATGGGTGCCCATAAATGAGAAATATGATAAAAGAACTGTAGAAAAGCTCCAGAACCTACTGCCTCCCCTCTGTCACCTACTCTGCCTCTTAATCAAGTCCCATGCTCCCCCAGACATACCTTCTCCTGGTCATGGCTACCAAAAGACACAGCAGTACCACTGGCCAATACTGGTAAGAACCTGGAGGAATGACTTGGAAGCTTCCAAGCACGTGCACTCTTCAACACACTTCTTCCTCTACCTTGTTTTTCTGTCTGGACGCGATTCTCAATGATTAGCTTACTTATAACGCACCTTAAATCTCCCCAGAAAAAGTGCTGTTCTCTGAGTTTTAAAGAACAACTCTCCCTCGCCACCCCTTCCTATTGTTCCCCGTTACCATTCATCCAAACTCTCTCCCGCTCATGTCACTCCAAATCATCCCACCATTCCCACTGTGCCCTCCAGAGTGCCTGCTCTGTCATTAAGACGCTCCCTCTTAGCTCGCTGTCTCCTTCCACTTCTGTGCACTAAGAACTGGTGGCTCCCTTCTTGGTGACATAGCGTGCATACACGGCCAGTCTCCAATCCTCCATCCCTCAATATTATCAGAGTATCACCCTGGACGGGTCATGCTCTTCTCTCTTGCCAATCTCAGTACCTGAGTATGTTCAGCTCTACCCTATTCTTTGCTGATGAGTCTCTTGGCCCCTTTGTTTTCACTTGCAAAATGCCAGTCTTGGATTACTCACACAATATGCTTCTTTGGTTCCTAACTCACAAGCTGCTAAACAGAACCGAAAGACATTGCAAGTCCAGGGTGAATTTGTGTCATGACAACTCAACTAGATTTTAACTGAATCAAAATAACTATGTCATTCTTGACGAATCAGTATTATATCCTACTTACGACTACATCTTAACCAAAAAAAAAAATTCTGTTCCAAACCCCTCATTTCCTCAAGTTTTCTACAGCACTACACTGCTTGCCCTTTCAGCTAGTGGCTGCCTCATGGTTCACCCCCCCCAAAAAAGGGTGTCAGGTAAGATCTCTCACCTCCTTCAGAAATTTTCCCCACTCACAATCAAATATAATTTACGCCTGTACTAGCAACCATGCAATGATCCAGGATGATTCTGAGGGACTTATGAGAAAGAAGCTCTCCATATCCAGAGGAAGAACTGTGGGAGCAGAAACCCAGAAGAAAAGCAACTGCTCGATCACATGCGTCGATGGGGACATGACTGGGGATATAGAACCTAAATGATCACCCTGGTGCAAATATTAATAACATGGAAATAGGTCTTGATCAATGACACATAAAATGGTAAAACCCATTGTCATGGTGCCTCTTCTCTCTCTATTATCTTGTTCGGTTATCTCATCAATGTCCCATAAATTAAATTATTATCTTCTAAGCTGATGATTCCCACATGCTTATATTTAGCCTTAGCCTCTGTCCTAAACTTCAGTCCCAGATCACCTGATCACTGAACATTTCCAATCAGATTTCCTTAGTTATCCCCACCTCAAAATATCCAAGTTAGAATTCAATATTATCTTCATCCCAGACGCTCCCTCTTCTGAACTTCCCTGTCACCACTGAGGACATCATCCTCCTTTGATGTCATCCTCAACTCTAAACTCATCCCATATATCCACTTGGTTGTCAAATCTTGTCGTTTCTACATCCGCAATATCCTTCACTCTTCTAAAACAGCCCCCAGGAGTGCTCGGTCTCCATGTCTCTCCTGGAGGGCTAAAAATGGCTCTCTATTTGCTCTCTCTGCTACAAGTCTCTTCCCTGCTCCAACCCATATTGAATAGAATTGCCAAAGCCCCTTTCCTAATGGGTGAGCCCAGCCACCTTCCCTTGTAGGAAAAATATATCAACTTCTTTTTTTAAACCCTCATCTTCTGTCTTAGAATCAATGCTAAGTAAGTGTTGGTTCTAAGGCAGAAGAGCAGTAAGGGCTATGCCATTGGGGTTAAGTGACTTGTCCAGGGTCACAAAGCTCGGAAGTATCTGAGGTCACTTTTGACCCCAGGGCCTCTCATCTCCAGATCCGGCTCTCTATCTACTATGTCACCTACCTGCCCCTATGATTTTAACTTTTTGACCGTTAACATTCCCCATGATTTTGACCCATTCTATCACACAGTCTATGATTTAGCCCTCCTGGCCTGCCTAAATTTCCTGAAACATGATAACATCCCCCAGATCAGCTCTCTGCCCACACTGCCTACCCACTGCATCCCTGAGAGAGTCTCCCTTCTCCTCTCTGCCTCCCTGAATGTCTGACTTTCCTCAAGGCTCAGCTCTAATGTCATTGTCTCCTAAAGGCTCTTCCCAGTCCTCCCAAATGCCACTACCTTCCCCCCATAGATTGCTTTCAGTTTATTGTTTTCTCCTGTGTAAACATTAAAATTTTTAAGGGCAAGTAAAATGTATGTTTGTTTTTATTTCTATCTTCCTCTCCCCCTTCTTACTAAGCAGACAGAATTAATTAGAAGGAGAGAGAATGTGTATTTCTATAGTCTCTATTATGTGCCAGGCACTGCAGCACAAGCTTTTTTACAAATATTGCTTCATTTGTTTGCACGATATCCCTGCCTGCAAGGTAGGTGTCATTATTATCTCCTACTTTATAATGGAGACAAACAGAGGTTAAGCAACTTGCCCAGAGTCACACAGACTGTACATTTCTGAGGCCAGATTTAAACTCAACTCTTCTCTATATTGGAAAGAAACCAACTTCCAGGCTAAAATGGCCACCAAGTAGAGACAAGGGAATTCCTCTCCTCACCACTTACTGATATAAAGAGCCTCAAAAGGACAAAATCCAAAATCAGACAAAAGAAGGGGCTCATCCATAGGGCACAGTCTTGAAGGCAGGCAGGATTGGGGCATTTCCATGCTATAAGGCGGTAAAATTATTCCTACCAAAGCACGAGTAAAGATGGTTCAATATTAGGAAAACCATCCACATAATTGACCATATCAAAAATCAAACCAACAAAAATAGACACAGAAAAAGCCTTTGACAAAATACAGCACTCATTCCTATTAAAAACACTAGCAAGCATAGGAATAGAAGGGTCGTTCCTAAAAATAATAAACAGTATATATCTAAAACCATCAGCAAACATCATCTGCAATGGGGATAAACTAGATGCATTCCCAATAAGATCAGGAGTGAAACAAGGATGCCCATTATCACCCCTACTATTTGACATTGTACTAGAAACACTAGCAGTAGCAATTAGAGAAGAAAAAGAAATTGAAGGTATTAAAATAGGCAAGGAGGAGACCAAGTTATCACTCTTTGCTGATGGTCTATTTAAAGAATCCTAAAGAATCAACTAAAAAGCTAGTGGAAATAATCAACAACTTTAGCAAAGTTGCAGGTTACAAAATAAACCCACATAAATTATCAGCATTTCTATATATCTCCAACACATCCCAGCCACAAGAATTAGAACGAGAAATTCCATTTAAAATCACCCAAGACAATATAAAATACTTAGGAATCTATCTGCTGAGTCAAGCACAGGAACTATATGAACATGACTACAAAACACTCTCCACACAACTAAAACTAGATCTAAACAACTAGAAAAACATTGACTGCTCATGGGTGGGACGAGCTAACATAATAAAAATGACCATCCTACCCAAATTAATTTACTTATTTAGTGCTATACCCATTGAACTGCCAAGAAACTTCTTTAGTGAATTAGAAAAAATCATGACAAAGTTTATTTGGAAGACCAAAAGATCAAGAATATCAAGGGAAATAATGAAAAAAAATGTGAAGGAATGTGGCCTTGCAGTCCCAGATCTCAAACTATACTATAAAGCAGTGGTCATCAAAACAATTTGGTACTGGCTAAGAGCCAGAAAGGAGGATTAGTGGAATAGACTTGGGGTAAATGATCTCAGCAAGCTAGTGTTTGATAAACCCAGATCTCAGCTTTTGGGACAAGAACTTACTATTTGACAAAAACTGCTGAGAAAACTGGAAGACAGTATGGGAGAGATTAGGTTTAGATCAACACCTCACACTCTACACCAAGATAAACTCAGAATGGGTGAATGACTTAAATATAAAGAAGGAAACTATAAGTAAATTAGTGAACACAGAATAATTTACCTGTCAAAACTATGGGAAAGGAAATGTTTTAAGACAAATCAAGAAATAAAGAATATTATAAAATGCAAAATAAATAATTTCAATTACATTAAATTAAAAAGGGTTTGTGCAAACAACCAAAATCAGAAGGGAAGCAATAAATTGGGAAAAAATTGTATAACAAAAACCTCTGACGAAAGTCTAATTACTCAGTTTTATTAGGAGCTAAATCAATTGTACAAATGATCAAGTCATTCCCCAATTGATAGATGGGCAACGGACATAAATAGACAATTTTCAAATAAAGCAATCAAAACTATCAATAAAAACATTAAAAAGTATTCTAAATCTCTTATAATCAGAGAGATGCAAATCAAAACAACTCTGAGGTATCACCTCACACCTAGCAGATTGGCTAACATGACAGCAAAGGAAAGTAATGAATGTTGGAGGGGACGTGGCAAAGTCGGGACATTAATTCCCATTCAGAAATTCCATTCAAAATCACCCGAGACAATATAAAATACTTGGGAATCTTTCTGCCAAAACAAACACAGGAACTATATGAACACAACTACAAAACACTCTGCACACAATTAAAACTAGATCTAAACAACTGGAAAAACATTGACTGCTCATGTGTGGGAATAAAATAAGAGAAATTCCACTTTGGTGGTATTGCTGGTGGAGTTGTGAATTGATCCAACCATTCTGGAGGGCAATTTGGAACTATGCCCAAAGGGTGATAAAAGACTGTCTGCCCTTTGATCCAGCCATAGCACTGCTGGGTCTGTACCCCAAAGAGATCAGAAGGAAAAAGACTTGCACAAGAATATTCATAGCTGCACTCTTTGTGGTGGCCAAAAACTGGAAAAGGAGGGGATGCCCTTCAATTGGGGAATGGCGGAACACATTATGGTGTCTATTGGTGATGGAATACTATTGGGCTGAAAGGAATAATAAACTGGAGGGATTCCACATGAACTGGGACGACCTCCAGGAAGTGATACAAAGTGAGAGGAGCAGAACCAGGAGAACATTGTATACACAGAGATGGATATATTGTGGCATAGTCGAAAATAATAGACTTCTCTACTAGCAGCCATGCAATGACCCAGGACAATTCAGAGGGACTTATGAGAAAGAATGTATCCATATTCAGAGAAAGAACTGTGGGAGCAGAAACACAGAAGAAAAACAGCTGCTTGATCACATGGTTCAATGGGGATATAATTGTGGATATAGACAATGATAATCCTAGTGTAAATACTAATAATATGGAAATAGGTCTTGATCAATGATACATGTGAAACCCAGTGGAATTGCTCACTGGCTATGGGAGGGGAGTAGAAAAAGAACATGATTCATGTGATTAGGGAAAAATATTCAAAATTAATTAATTAAATAAATGAAGAAGAAACCTTTTCTAAATCCTTCAAGGTCTTTCACTCTCTGTGATGATAACTATTGCTCCTGATGGTGTTAATGTTGGTGACATCTGTCTCCTTGCACTTGGAAACAAGGAATGTGTTCAGACTGAATTTCTTGGTCATACCCTATGGGACTTTTATAAAATCAACAAGTTAATTTTACATTTAAGTTTGAGCATGTCATAGCTTACAGATGGAAACGAACAGTTACACTCCTGAGAAGGAATCACTAGAAGTAGGGAGTGAAGGAGAAGACTTCTGCTTCTATATCTTCTTCCTCCCTTCCTTTGATTATATAGGAATCCTGTAACTTCAGAGACCAGAAGATCTGGACTTTTTCATTGATATCCTGATCCTAGGTATAATAAGGGATTATTTGAATGATAAATGATAACTAAAGATGAGATCTGCTAATCTCCTCCCTTCCTCCCTCTTTCCCTTCAACCCCCGGTTACCTCCCTCCTCCTTTCTTGTCCCTCCTTGTCCCCCCTTCCCTTCCTCCCTCCTATTTCCTGTTGATTCTTCAGTTGGTCTCTCTCAATCAACTCAGAGTGGTGTATCAAATAAATCACTCTTTTCTCTTTTCTAAAATAAGTAAAGGATTTATTGGGGAGAAAAGTAAAGATAAGAAAATGGAGGGAAAAGGGTTTGGGGTTTCCCTAACACTAGAATAATTCCTAGGTTGTAGGATGGTGGAATATAGTTCAGAATGAGAAAATGGGTTAACAGGTCTGGAAATTTAGTCACTGTAGCACAGCAGAGAAATCAGAGAGAGCTGGACTTTGTCTTTCTTCTTTCTGTCCCCAAGCCGAGACCCCTTCTTCCTTTCTGTCTCCAAGGCAAAAGAGACCCAGATTTCTGTTTGTTCTGATCCTTCTCAACAGTCTTTTCCGGTCCCCATTCTAATTAGAGTGTTCTCCTTGAGTGACAGTTCTGGAGTCTTTGCTTTTCCAGCCTTTTCTGCAGACTTCTTTTTCTCTCCTCCACATAGGAAAGAAGGATTCCAAGTAATATACCACATGTACTCTCTAATCTTAAGCTCACTTTCTCCTAGATTATCTATATTTGTACTTCCGGAAGAATATGCACACACTTCTGAGAAAATTAATACCAATTTCCAAAAGCTAATTAAGTTTGGATATTATCAACTGATAATGACGAGAGGAAGCCCACTGGTGGGGGCTCATGGAACATTAGAAAGATAATAATCCCCTCCTGCCTCACCCTCTAGGTTGCTCCTAAAACAAGATGCAGTATCTGTCCTCTGGGGACCATAAATAAATTCAGCTTATTTTTCCTACATTGTAAACTCAACAAGAAAACATCCTATCTACAACTTGGGATCTTCAGCCTTGGATAAAACAACTGCCAAGCAGAGCCGTATGAGGTAGCATGCATAAGGAGTTGAAACTGCCTGGAAATGAGAAGCATCAAGATGTAAGGGTTTGAGTTCTGATCTAAAAGATAAGACACTGGAGTTAAAAGCACTCATTTCTCAAATTAAAGGAAGTATGAAATATTGTGCAGATTCGTATGTCTGATCTGTCTGTGAGAACCAGCAGTTAGTCCTAGGGAAGGCTATAAAAGAGCAATGCTTAAAGGTCATGATTATTAAGTATGGAGGACAACATCTCTGCCTTATTGGCCTTTTTCACACCAGAAGTAGCAGCATTTGCCAAGGGAATGGCCAAGGAATCACTTAGCCCAGGTAATGACTGTCCAATTGGCATCGTGCATCTTTGTTCCTCTTTGCTGTTCACTTAAATGGACATGAGAGGAATTCAAAACTAAAAGCTCCGGGAACTCTGAAGTCAGAGCTCTTTGGTGGTTGGGGGAAACCAAGCATTTCCTGAGTCATGGCCTGCCGTGCAAATTCATGAAGGAGAAGCTAGTGGTCATCAGACATTCGGATCAGGTCACTGACCAAGACCAGAGTCATGTCAGGAAGACTTAGGAGGACCGTAAGGGAGGGGGGGAGACCATACCTGAGAGCAATGACTTCTTAGACAACCCACCCTTACTGTAAGAGGCTGAGCAAACCCAGCCATGCTGCTGCTGCTTCTAGACTGATGGGGTGGTTTTGTCTAAAAGAACGGCTCAGAGAAGTGAGTTGGCAGCATCTGATTGAGACGGAGACCCTCAAAGGTCCATGAAAATGGTCCGAGAACCTCAAAGGCACAAGGAGCCCCTGCTTCCATGCACGTGGGCTGCTTCTTTTCCCTTCACGGCTGATTTGCTACTTGTCATTTCTCTGCTGACACTGTGTGTCTGGATATTGTTTATAAGGGAAACGTTGGTTCGAATTCTGCCACTTCAGTGAAGGCTTTGGTCTGTGTCCTGCCCCTACTGAAAGAGGAACAATCGGTGAAGGGAGGCAAATGCCTCCACTCTAACCTCCAGAAACCACCTGTAAGTGGGAGCAGAGGGTGGTTTCTCAGAGAAGGTGCCCCAATTAAATGTCATCGAAACAAGGACAACCTAAAGACCAGACTTCAACAGGAACGGAGCCACTGAATGGCTGAAGGGGAAGTTGAAAATAAAATCCGTCTCATTACAAGAAGCCAAAGGGGGAAAATGCTCTGCGTCAGACCCAGCAGCAACAGAAGGAAAACTGATCTAAACATCAGGACTCTCCGAAGTCAAGACCATGGAAAGGTTTGATTTTCATGGGAAAGAAAGAAAGAGGAAGCTGCACCGGTCCGATTCATGATTTCAGTTTCCAACAGACCTAAAGCAGAATGTATTTCCTGTGCCCCACTTCAGAGAAGTGATGGCTCTCCCCAACCCCCACCCACAGCCCCAAACAAAATGAAACACAACCACCCTAAAACCATTATTCAAACTATTAACTGTGTACTTGATCTGTAGTGCTAGCTGCATGTATCTACACATAACTGCATTGAAAAGGCTTTTTTATGCCAATCATTTCTTAATAGGTTCTCCCTGCACCCCCCAAGACACCTCCAAAATTCCTTGGGCAGGTAGGCAATGTTTCATTGCCTGGTCTCGACCATTCAACCAAGCCAAGGCAAAATGTTTCTTTATCTGCTTCTGGGATCAACTGAGATTCCTTTCTGCATTTAATCTGAGATCAGCTCCCTAAAAAGCAGCTTTTATTTACATTGCTGTGTGTGCCTTGGTAACTCGCTCTCTGCTCTCTATCAGGTCATCCGAACATCCTCCCATTTCTATTTAGTCTTAATAGTTGTGGTTTAGGGTTTAACCCAGTTTGTCTTTGCTACGACAAAAAAGGGCTGTTCAGATCGTTTTGTGGGTGGGGGACTTTCCTTTCCGTCTGACGTCTGAAGAGCGTCACATTAATGGTGAGCATGATGGGCCCCAAAGTTTGAAGGGTTTGGTGAATTGGGACACATTTCACATTCTTCTTTAAAAATGATTCGTCACCTCAACGGTCTGCCAACAAGTCCGTGTGCCGGTCCCTCTCTCAGTATAACCTAAGACTGAAATCTATGTGTTATCGTCTTTTTGAATAATGACCATTTCTTTAAAGAGCTTACCAGAAGAACCTCTGATTGCAACTTGGGCTAAAATTAGCCCAAAAACAGTTTGCCTGAAAAATAGGAATGGGATGGAAACCAATGAACCCGATAGAATACAGGCAACCCCAAAAAGAATATGATCTTGGGCTATTAAGGGATGTGGAGCTTCCTGGAATAAAATTATAATCCAATTGTACGCTCCTACGTGAAGAGGTCAGACTATTTCTGAATTACTGAATTTCATTTCAGAATTTTCGTACTGGTAAACTCGAAAGTATTCAGAATAAGACAGTGAGGATGGCAAAGCATCTTGAGTCCGCTGCAGAAGTGCAATAAGTGAAGTAACTAGGCATTGGAATTTGAAGAGAGAAAAGAGTCATGGATACAGGATGGAGTCCAAGTATTTGAAAGGATATGAAGAAGAATATTCTATACGATTCAAGAAAGCAAAACCGGGATGTATAGTAGAATTTTCAGAAAGGTCGTTTTGGGCATGACATCAGGAGAACCTTTCCAACAATGAGAATGATAATTAGGAAGTAGTGAGTTCCTCCTCACTTAAGGTCTTCAAACAATCTCTTTAGAGCCAAGTGAATTACTTTAATTTTGAAATTGCTGTAGAACGTGTAAACTTTTAACTAGAACCTTCAAAGAATAACATACAGCCAATAGAGAAAAATTCATGGTGATCATATGAGAACTTCTTCTTGATTAGTTAATGGGAGATGTAGTGGAAACACAGGTAGAATGCTCTCTGAGAAATAAATGATAACGAAGAGACTCTCTTAAAATATATGGGTAGAAACATATTCCAAAATTGTGGAAGGGCACTGGTGAACTAGAAAGGACTTGGAATGAGATAGCAAAGACGATGGGAGTTTCACATATCAACTTTTTGGTAATATATTGAAGATGTTATAAAAGGATTATAATGCTAGCTTTTTATTTTTACTCCAGAAATTATTCAAATATGGATTAATGGTACAGCAGAAAGAATATTGATCCTCAAGTCAGAGTTCAAATTCTATCTCTGATTCTCATTGCTTCTTCATCCTTAAGTAAGTCTCTCAAACTCTGCTAACTGAGTCGGTTTCCTAATCTATGAAATAAGGAAGTTGGTATACTAGTCTTTGAGATACCCATCAACTCAACTATAGTGCTATGATCCTGTATCTCAAAGACTGATGATCAATGCAACATTGTCCATTTCAAAATCTTCCAAAAATCAATATTAGCACCAACTAACAATCCTTGCAACCTTATAGAAAATAGATTTCAATATCCTTAACAAAGATAAAATATTGCTGAGTAAAATAAATCACATGGAACTGTGAAAGGAATACTGCCTCTTGAATTAGAAGATTTCAGTTCTAACCTTGCTTTTGATGCTCATTATATGTGTGACCTTGGGCAAATCACGTCACTTCAATGAGCCTCAGTTTCCACTATTGTGAAATGAAGGAGATAGATTCTGAGGTCTCTTCAAGCCCCATAATCTTGGATCCTAATGTTCAAAATAAAATTCAGAGTACTCCGTTTTGGAAGTAAGTGTGTCTTAAAATCTACTTGGAAAAAGTCAAACCAACTTTTTTTTACATTTTAAATATTTTATTATGAAGTGACACGCTGACTTAATAACCACTACTCACTGCCATTTAGTAAGTTTTATGAACTGTTTGTTCGTTGTACATTTTTAAACAAATTATTTGTTCATTGCAAAGACCTGACAACTGAATATATTATTCAAGATTGGCTCAGTATGTTATTGTGTGTTTCCTTCTCGGTTTAATTGTTAAGGAGAAACTATGGAATAACAGCACCAATTTTCTATTCAGACTATCAGTTGCAATAAATTAGTACCAATCACCTTCTAATCAGAAATTTGAAAACAATCTATTCTAATTTTTAAGGTGGTAGCAAAGGTATAGCAGGGAATCATTTGAGTCAGTTTATAATTAATATTTTTATCTTCAACATTCACAAAATAGCAAGCCATATATATAAAGCATAGTGCAAATCGACAGATCTCTAATTATTTAAGCTTTTTTAAAAAGGAAACATTGAAGAGCTGCACCACGCCCCCGGAGAACGTGTGAACTCATTGGTTTGGAGAGTTCTTTGAACAACATAGAACACACACCATCCTGTCTGATCCATGTCCTTCCCTACGTTCAACCCCTAAGCACCCCCCAACGCGGAAGGGGACCAGGGGCTAGTTCTTCCATTTCTGATGTCACCAGGACACAAGAGTACGCAAGCTAGCCACTTGTCAGTCCTGGCCCTCTTTGAGTGATCTTCAAAGCTCGGATTTCCCATTGTACTGATTAGATTTGTGTTGATTAATAACTATGTTAGTCCTGCTTATAATATTCATGTTACACTCGGTTCAATAAGGCACCGACTATATAAAATAACTGATAGTATTGCAAAGATCCCTTTTGTGAAGTTTCTTTTATTTATATAAAGAATGTTTATTGATATAAAAAAACTAACCTACAATAATGTTAGCAGGTCATCTGCATATAGTCTACTATTAAACAACTTCAGGATTTAATATTGTGACATTTCTAAGTATAGAGAATGAACAGAGAAACAACTCTGCCACTATGGACAACTCATACATTTCCTGGGCTCCAGTATCCTCGTATTCCTTAAAAATGGGGTATGGAGTAGGCATGACAAAGTAGACAGATAACTGATGAGATCTACAATTCTGTATAACATTTAAGTCCTTTGATCTTTGATCTTTGACTATCCTTGTCTAAATTCATGCAATATGCATGTTTGTAGGAAAAGTATTCTATAAATTGAATAGTGAATATTGTAAATACGTATACCACATCCCGACTGTCATCGAGTCATTTAATTGCTTTGTCTCCATTGCAGGATTATATACAGCCTGTCACACAAGACTAGTGATAAAAAGTCTTATAAATCTAGTACTAAAGAACCCTTTAAAAAAAACTCTAGCACCGTAGGTACTTAATCAATGTCTGACGATTGCTTAAAATAGAATCATCATCATCATCATCATTAGCTACCTCGTGGTAAAACTTTGAGAACAAAAGAACCCATAGTTACTGCTTCTCTAATAATGCATTATCCACCTCTACTCCCAGGCCACCGAATGTTCCTAGAGAAATACCAAATCTGTATCGAGTGGCCCTGCTCTGAATCTAGGCTATCTAACTTTAACTGAGCTCCTGGAGCTGCTCAACAATACTGTTATTTAGGTCTGGTCGATTCCCTAAAGGACTCTCCACAGTAGCCCTTGAAAACTTTCTCCCTTCCTACAAGGCTCCACTCCCAACTCATCTCATTTTCTGTAGATACCATCACCTACTTGTTTATCAAGAAGCTCCTGATTCTCTGACTTGAGCTCTACAATTCCCTCATCATTCCCTCTAGTTTGCCATGAAACAGTGTCCTCTTCACAAGCCAAAATCCCGATCTGCCCTTATAGTTCATGTTTCCTACTCTCATGCATCACTCCTCCTTCATTCCAATGCGAGTATTCCTTAATCTTGAGATTCTCAGACTATACTCACAAATCAGTGAAGATTACTCCCACATACATATCCACCCCCTTTGGGGAAGGCAGAGAAGGAATCCTAAGTCAGGGAAACAACTTTAAAAGCAGAAAGGCATTTAGAGATGAACTGCTACATCTATCTTAGTTGGTCAAAATACATAATAACCATATTAAGCACTTACTATGTTTCAGCACTCTGTTAAAAGCTGAGGACACAAATCAACAAGAGCACAAAAAGGTACTCTGTGCCCTCAAGGAGCATCCATTCTAACAGGGGAGAAAGAAGGCAGACAGATCTTTATAGACATGATACATAAAGTAAACAGGAGCAAAGCTAAGCACGCTCATGGCAGCTTGGGGGAAGGAAGACAAGAAAGGTCTCTTGTATATGGCATGATTTGAGCCCAGTCTTGAAGGAAGCCAAAGAAACCCAGAGGGGAGAGTGGGGGTGAAGAGCATTTTAGCTAAAGTGGGCAGCCAGTGAAAATGCATGGAGTCAAGAGATAGAGTATCTTGTGTGAGCAACAGCTAGGAGGCCAGTGTCACAGGATAGTAGAAGATGTAGTGGTGAGTAAAATAGAGGAGGGGCAGCTAGATGGCACAGTGGATAGAGATCTGGACCTGGAATCACAAAGATCTGAGTTCAAATATGGACTTGGGACACTTCCTAGCTATGTGACCCTGGTAAAGTCATTTAATTCACCTTGCCTCAGTTTCCTCATCTGTAAAATGAGCTGGAGGACATAATGGCAAACCACTCTAATATCCTTGCCAAGAAAACCCCAAATGGGCTAGGTCAGGGCTGAAAAACAAAATGTAAGAAGTCAGGAAAAGCAGGAGGAAATCAAGAAGGTCTTTAAAAGCCAAACATAGCATTTTATATTTCATCTTGAAGGTAATGAGGAGCACTTGGCATTTATTGATAGGATGGATGGTGACATGGTCAGGCATCACTTTGGCACCTGAATGTAAGACACTGGAGTGAAGACAGACTGGAGACAAGGAAAACACTCAGCAGGTTCTAGCAACATGCTAGTGTGAGGTGAAGAGAAGAGAAGCTATACAATCTGTCACAAAGTTAGAAAGTACAGGATGGCCACAGATTAAATTTGTATGGCGTGTGTGCTGACACTAACGCTGAGAGTCAAGGAGGCTGGACCAGTGGTAGAACTCTCCAGTGCCTTGAACCATACATAAGAAGGAACCTGAGAAGTGAAGGTTTGAGGACAGATAATGACTCGGTTTCGGACACGCTGTATTTCTGGCATCCTGGGGAGATTCATTTCCAGAGGAAGAGGAAACTGGAGGTGAGGACAGAAATGAGGTCTGAGGTTCATATGTATTCAGTGAGAATTGAGTCCATGGGAGACGATGAGAACATCAAGTGAAATAGTAATAGAGGGAGGAAGAACCAAACAAAAATCCTTGAGACACTCATACTTAGTGGTTGTGATCTGGATAAAAAAAAAATAGCAAAGGAAACTGCGAAGGTAAAGGTAGGGGTAAAAAAGAACTAAGAAATAGCAGAGAAGTCCAGAAAGCAGAAGGGCCATTGGATTGAGGAAAATTAAGCTTTTGTTTTTCAGATGAGGAAACTCAGTCTCAGAGAGGTAACTCCTCCTCTAAAGTGACATAACTAGCAAGTCTCGAATCCAGGTCTCTGGATTCCTTGATTTCCCTTCCATGATCCTGCTTCTGGTTCTATATGCTTCTCCTCCTCTTACCACCTAACATCTATTCCAAGGCTCCAAACCATTTCAACCTAAAATATGGTAATAGCAACATAAGCAGGAAGCAACATCTCATCATCTCTCTGGCCTTTTAATCCACTTTTATGCATTCATCAGATGAATCCTCTAATGCACACGAATGACAGACAGCACACAAGCTCTTATCCAAAATCTAGTTTTTCCTTCATTGACCATAAAATAAGCTACACCTTAACTAGCCATTCAAAGATTTCCACCACTTAGAACAAAGGCTTTTTCAGCCTTATTCCACCCTCTATTTCATATCCTATGCAGTCCTGCCACCTTGGACAGCGCCTCATTTAAAGAACATGTTTCACATTTTTCTACTTCCATGCTTTTGTTCTTGTCATTTTTATTTTATCCTTTTTTCCAATGCTTTCTGTTAACCCCTACTCATCCTTCAAGATTTCTGGGTGGCTCAGTGGATGGAGAGCCAGGCCTAGAGATGGGAGGTCCTGGGTTCAAATCTAGCCTCAGACACTGTGTGACCCTGAGCAAGTCACTTGACCCCCATTGCCTTGCCCTGACCACTCATCTGCCTTGGAACCAGTACACAGTATTGATTCTAGGGTGAAAAGTGAGGGATTTAAATAGAATAATGATGCTTCCTCCTTGAGATTTTCCTTGATCTTCCCATCAAAAAATAATGTTTTCCTTCCTCATCTGATCTACTCAATTTAATCCACCCAATATTGATGTGTACAGAAAGCACTGTGCTTATACCTGATCACATACTCCCTTTTATTGAAGTCATGCTTGTACATAGTGGGAAGAGTTTTTGAGTTGGAGTTAAAAGGCTCGAGTTTGAGTCCAACTGTGAAAAAGTTGCAAAAACCGATTAAGTCTTAGTTTCATCATATAAAAACAGGAATAAAAATATTACCAATATCAGTCTCAAAAAGTTTTGTGGATCATGTAAAACCCAGTGGAATTGCGCATCAGCTCCAGGAGGAGCCAGGGGGAGGGGAGGGAGGGAGGGAAAGAATAGGATTCTTGTAACCAAGGAGTGATGTTCTCAATTGACTAAATAAAAAGTTTTGTGAATTAAGTGCTTTGTAAATATTAAACATATAAATATGTCCTATTGCTGTGTTTCCTCTTTTCTACCACATAATAAAGTACTTTTTTGGTGTTGTTTTTTTCTGTTTTTAAAATTATTGGAACTTATTTACAAGTGTCTCAGCCCTTCTCCCTCCCCTCCCCACACCATAGAAAGTATCATTCAAGAGAGAATATGTATATCCAAGTTATACTTTTCATGTTTCATTTCTTCACTCATATATTTTCTTTCGGGTCTCTCCCGTTTTCAGTCCGTTCTCTGGAGGTGACATTCACAATTTATTCTTCAAGTATTCAGTCTTCATCTGTGTACAGTATTCCTTCTCTTGGCTCTACTCATTTCTCTGTTCATATCCTGGGTAATTCTTTCTGTGCTTTTTCAATCTTAGCCAGCTCATTATTTCTTATGGCACAGCAATGACTCCGAGGTTCTTGAAGAGAATGGCCTCGTCTTATTTATCTTCATGTCTCCATCAGCATCTACCAGACCGCTATGAATACCCTCATCAGACACTGTTTGAATCATCTGTACCTGAGGCTACCATGTTTTGTACTGTTCTTCTTCAGCTTCTATCCCTCAGACTGGGACATCCTTGAGAGGCAGGAACTCTTCTGCCTTTCCTAGAATTCCCAGAGCCAGGCGCCTGGCACAGAGCAGATGATGAATAAATGCTTATTGATTGACTGACTTCATGAGCGCTTTCTCTTCCCCATTCAACATCCTGACATAAGCATATTCCAAGGTTCAATCCTTTTGTTGTGGTGGTTGTCCTCTACTCTTTCCTCACAAAATCTCACCTTCTTCATACTTTCAACTAAAATGGACGAGCAAATCACTTGAATTTCTGCCCTCCTCTAAGGAGCAGTTCTACAGCTGCAAAATCCCACTACATAGTCCCAGGGTTTGTCCTACCATTTTCCAGGGAAGACCAATACCATTGGCTCATTTTTACATCCGAGCCCCGGATTTCTGAAGGCTACATCGACAGAGCACAAATGGCGGCCTTCCCAGGATAGAAAAGTTTTGCATATGGACCCAGGAATGGGTTGTGTCTATTGGCCAAGGACCGACATTCATGAAAAGGTGCATCAGAGGGTGAGACACCGAATGAACCGCAGTGCCGTGTACAGTATCCGTTTAATTGAATTAAAAGTTTTGGGGGAGGTCTGGGGGATCTGAAGGGAGTTAGTTTGGTTTGGTTTTGTTGTAGCAATTCATGAATCATTTATATAAAAAAGCATCTGAGGAGGAGTTCCTATAAAGATGTAATCACAGATCCTTGTTTAGGATACCGAATGATGTCCTGCTATCATCTCACTCAACATTTGAAAAACCTCTGACACTATACTCTATCATTGATAAAAATTAGTTCTCCATCTACACTTCCTATTCCTGTTAATATCACAATTATTCTCCCCGGTTACCTTCCTAAAAGGTTACTTAGATCATCTCCCTCCTGATGAAAAGCCCGCATTGATTCTCTCCTCTGAATTCCTTTCATGCCATCTGGAACAGTACTAATTAATTTTCATAATTACAAGTCTATCACTTTATAGCATTAGAGCACCTTATCATTGACTTTTACAAGCCATCCCTGTATAGGTATTACAGGTATTTTTATCCCTATATTAGAGATGAGAAAACTTGGGCTGAGAGAGGTAACTTATCCAGCTTGGGGAAGTTCCTACCAGCTTTTATGCAGCTAGTAATAATAATTGGAAAATCGGATATTTTCATAAAAATCTAAGGTGTTCCAAGTGCTTTACATACATTACCTCATTTGAGCCTCAGAGTCTGTCAATGGAACGCACTATCTCTGCCTGCAATGAGAAAACCAGGGGCCAAACAGTGATGAGGGCAACAAGATGGCACAATGGAGAGAGTGCAAGGACCCGAAGTCAAAAAGACGCATCTTCCCAAGTTCAAAGCTATCCTCAAACACTTACTAACTGGGAAGTCATTTAACCCTGTTTGCCTCGGTTTCCTCATTTCTAAAGTGAACTGAAAAGGAAAATAGCAAATCGCTCCACTATCTTTGCCAAGAAAACACCAAAGGGCTTCACAAAGAGTTGGACGTGACTGAATACTAATAAACAGTTACTAATGGGCAGTCAGGACCCAAATCCAGGTTATATGGCTCCAAATTGACTCTTTTCTCATTATTCAAGGATATATTTAAGTACTTTCCCCATGCTCTGATAGACATCATTCATCTTACTTTAAGGGTGGAGCATAGAAGGGATTCCTCAGTCACAAATTATGTAGTAGCAAGGTATTAACACTCCATGACCCCTCCACAAAAGAGGATACTTCTCTCTGCCTCTTCTGACTCTGACAGAGGTATTCACGTTTCCTTTAAAAGGAGCACCAAGTATTAAAATCTTTTTATTATATTAATACTTCTCGTGGCTAAATCCACTGGCACTAATTGAGGAAAGAGAAAATCAAACCCTCCCCTCCCTTCCTGTGACTACGTCTTCATCTCCAGCTTCCCTCAGCAAGGTCAATATTCAAAACTATTCATCGGATCATAATCCTAGAGCTGACATTCCTTACTAGATACTTATTTTGCAGATTAGAAAACTAAGACTTGGGCCAGGTCTGATTAAACCACCTGCCCAAGTCTAAAAGGAAGTAAAAATCAAAGGTGTAATTTGTACCCATTTCCTCAGATTCTCTGATTCTAGAAAAAGTCTTCCTGTATGCTGCCTCAGAAGTATTTTGGGTCCACCATTTCTGAGGCCTGGAACTCATTTCAGGAACAGTCAGAACAGTGAGGTATCACAGGCAAACAGAAGGAATTATTTGGGGCAGCTGAATGTCAAAATGTATTGAGCACTGGGCCTGGAGTCAGGAAGACTCACCTGTCCTTAGATATTTACTAGCCGTCACCCTAGACAAGTGATTGAATCCTGTTTGTCTCAGTTTACTCATCTGTAAAATGCACTGGAGAAAGAAATTGCAAACCACTCCACTATCTTTGCAAGAAAACCTCAAATAGAGTCATGAGGAATCAAAACAACTGACCACACCACCAAGGGATTATCATCTATGGTAGTTTATTGAATTAGCAACAGCTATTTGGTTTTGAGGAGGAAAGTTAGCTTCTTAATTTAGGTATGCAAATTTTGCTCTAAACATATCATTCAGCAGCTAACAAATATAGGTGCTAACTTGCACTATGCCAACCACATGACCATCCAAGCCAAAGATAAGTAAGATCTATTCCTTGGCTTATAAATGTTCCCCCCCTCCAAATTCTGTACTACATATGAGCACCGCTCATCGCAGACTTAGCATTTTTTGTAAGAGTTAGTGCAGTGAAATGATGACAATTCAGCTTTGAAACTTCACACTTATTCTAAAGTTCTATCTAGGCTTAGCAATCAGAACAAAACAAATGAGAAATCAGCCTTCCTGCCTGTTTCCTACTTCATTTACATGATATTAAACCACTTCCTGATATTAGCAGAAGGGTAAGGAAATGCATTTTGGTGACATGTACAGACATGTACAGCTTGCAATATGTAATGGCAAGATGTAAAAAGGTGCAAACCAATAACCAGGTTGATTCCCCCATTTTTTGAGAGCAGACATCCAGGCAAAGAGGAAAAAGATACCTTTGATGACTCCCTTAGGCATGAGAAGATGGGATTAAGATAATAAGGAGAACCGGAAAGAGAAGTCTTATCTACATCATCTTTTAAGGTTTATAAAGCCCTTTTCTATGTATTAGACTTTGTGCAAATTGCTGGGGATAAAAGGAGAAGCAAAAGATAGTCTTTGCCCTCAAGCAGCTTACAATCTGATGGAAAACACAACATGCAAACAAATACATGCAGAGCAAGCTCTATATAATATAAATAGGAAAGAATTACCAGAGGAAAGAAATAAGAACAGTGGGGAAAGGCTTCCTATAGAAGGTGGAATTTTAGTTGGGATTTAAGGAAGCCGAGTAAGTCAGGAAGCAGCCTTGAGGAGGAAGAGTGCTCTGAGCATGGGTGACAGCCAGAGAAAACACCCAGAGCCCAGAATTTCAGGGTCTTGTTCATGGAAGAACCAAAGTCATTGGACTGAAGGTTAGATACAGATGTTGGGGAGAACGGCTTAATGGTTCCCGAGAGGCTGAGGAGAGACAGGCAAGGAAAGCCTTGGAAGACCAGTTATTCTGTATTTGTTCCAGGTGGCAATTGAAACCAACAGGGACCTGCACTTCAAGAAGTCTCTTTAGTGACTGAATAGAGGTGGGACTGGAATAGAGGGAGATTCGAAGTCATCAGGACTGCATCGGACCAGTCGAGGCATGCTTTGGGAGGGAGGGTTTATTAGAACGGATAATGAGTTCTGTTTTGGACATGTTCAGTTTAAAATGTCTGCTCAACATCCAGCGCAAGCAAGATTAGGAGTCTGCACATAGTCTGGGGCAGAAGAGGTAAATTTGAGAATCATCAGCATAGGAACTGAATTAAATCCATGAGGATCTGATGAGGTCACCGAGTGCCGGAGTTTAGAGGAAGAAAAGGCGGCGTCTCAGGGCAGAAACATCCTGAGGATCCCCCACAGTCAGAAGACATGCTCGAGAGGAGGCTCCAGCAAAGGAGACCAAGAAGGAGCAGTCAGAGAGGGAGGAGAACTAGGAGAGCGATGCCTTGAAAACCAAAAAGGAAGAGAGTATCGGAGGGAAAGCATCATCCAAAGAGGCACAGCCTACAGTGAGGAACTAGGGAAGGATTAGGAAAAGAATGCGGGAGCCTTGAGGAGGCGGAAGGGCTGGTGGAAGAAGGGCAGAATCCAGAGGAGGAGAAATCTGGAGGCGCCTACTGTGGATGGCCTTTAGGAGACATTGAGTTAAGAGAACTAGGGACATAGAGGGGACGGAGGGACGAGGGAGGGATCTTCAGAAGAGGGCAGACCTGCAAGCAGTAGGGAATAAGAGCAGAAACGGGGAGACGTTGAGCTAAGAGAACTAGGGACATAGAGGGGACGGAGGGACGAGGGAGGGATCTTCAGAAGAGGGCAGACCTGCAGGCAGTAGGGAATAAGAGCAGAAACAAGGGAAGCACAAAGGATCACCAAAGACCTATAAAGACTTCTCTGGAGGGGAGCAACATCAGAACACTGGACACGACAGCCACAAGAAGGTATGACTGGACGATTCCTAGCACTGCAAGGACTCAGGACAGCAGCAGGTCATCTGCTGCCACAGAAGGAGCCGAGTGTGAACAGACTGAAGCTCACTTTATCTCCCGCATGAGTTTTTCTCTCGTGTAATTAATGTGTTTCCTTTGACACGAGGACCATGGAAATATGCATAGTATGATGACACGTGTAGAAGCCATGACGGGGAGGGAGGAAGGGAGAGAACATGGACTTCAAACTGTCAGAAAAGGCTGACTCAAAATTGTACTGACGTGTAAAAGAATGCGTGAAAGGGGGCATAAAGGGGTGCACAGTGTGTTGGAGGAAAGAGAGCGGAATGGGACCACTGGAAAAAGGAGATGGTACTGACGCCCTGCTAGGATGCCCGTCAGCACACGCACAGTCCTAAACAATGCACTTGGCCCTTTTCAGCCTCCTCCTCGCTGCCCCCGACTCAGAAAGGAGACGATCGTCACTGAAATTCCTTCGGCGTTGTGTGGGAAGCACTTTATAAACTGTAGAGGACTCTGAAGATGAAGTTTCTTAATTATAAAAATGGTCATGCTTAATCTGTCTCTTCAAGGGTTTTATAGTCCAGTAGGGGAGACAAGACAGGGACAGAAACAACTGCAATGCAAATTAGGATTCTCTGAGCACACAGGAGAAGTTCAAAGTGTTGATGAAAGTTCTGAAAATGGATATTCATTCTGAATTAACAACTACTAAAGGAAAACTATATGGAATATCTGAAAGTCACTGAGATTTTAATTTTAGTCTTTTCTTAAGAGGAACATATCGCATTAAAACCTACATATCAGGGGGCAGTTGGGTAGCTCAGTAGATTGAGTCAGGCCTAAAGACGGGAGGTCCTGGGTTCAAATCTGGCCTTAGCCACTTCCCAGCTGTGTGACCCTGGGCAAGTCACTTGACCCCCATGGCCTAGCCCTTACTGTTCTTCTGCCTTGGAGCCAATACACAGGTAGGGGTTGTTGTTTTTTTTTTAACCTACATATCAATCATTCTTTAACATGCAGATGGCAGACTGATTTGACCTTTATAAGCTTTGTGCCATTCAATAGGCATACATCTAACAGAGGCATTACAGTATTTTATTACAACATACATTTTCAATTCTTCATCTAAAGGTCTAGATATTTTTGCTAACAACAAAGAATTAGATGAAATGTGCTGTCTTACTTACCTTATCTCCAAAACCAAAGAGGAATTGATTTTCCAACCTTCTACAGAGTGCTGAAAGATTGAAGATCCACCTTTTCGAATGATTTTATTAGAATTATTGACCAGTGGTCTATTGGAACACAGCTCATCATCTCTGAAACATAACACAGAAAATAAACTGTTTTAAGTTGGAAAACACAGATTTCCAGAAACATCCCAAAATAACATAATTCGAATATGGGATCAAATAGATGCACCAGCAAAGGTGACCCCCACACTCATCCTATTGTGTTTCTTAGGGATAGGCTAGACTGGAGGGACCAGTAAAAGTGAGAGATAACTATAGCAGAACAGAAATCCATACGGAAGAGAGGAGGGAGGCAACTTCCCTCTTTCTTCTATCCTAATCACTTTGGTTGATAAACCATAAAAAAGGATTCTCTTCCTGAGGAGGTGTGGACACCTAGCCAGTTGGGTCCAAGAAGCAAGCACATTTGCCAAGCCCCGGGAATATGTGAATAACTGACTCCTCCATGAATATTTAGAAGTCAGGAAAGTAAACTCTGAGGGTGGGGACCAGAAGGAATTCTGGGTACCGCCACCTTCCTTGATGAATAAGGAGCTTAGCAGGGGAACTACTCAACTAACAGAAGACCCAATGTTGATTTCAGAGTACTCACACACACACACACACACACACACACACACACACACACTCACTCACACACACACACCCTCACACTCACACACACTCATATGCACACACATACACACCCTCACACTCACACACACACACACACTCACACTCACATACACACTCACACACACACACTCACACGCACACACATACACACAGATGTAACAATGAGCCTCCTGACAATCCCTGCAGTATCAGTTGTGGGTGCATCCTACATGTGTGTACCGCTACTGTTCTCTTTAAGTGACAGCCCACTGCTCCCCAGATGCTGGGTGCTTTGTAGTACTCCCTGGGTTTAGGGGAGGAATGGCTTGTAGTCATGGTTTTCACTTTGCCATATTGTTACAAGCCTTTTCCAAGAGTGGGTTGTATCCACTGGTTGATCCTTAGCGATGGTGGAAGTTCAGGAGCTACAGAGGTTTAGGAGGGCCACCTGGAACCTGAACAAGTCACCCCAACAGGCCCCCAAGCTGCCAGTCTGGAGAAGAGCTCCGAGTGGGTGCTGACACACAGTTCTTGGAATAAACCATGTTTGCATGAGGCAAGGTCATAGTTCTGACGAGTCATCTCGGGAAGTAGCTACACTCTTCTGTCTACACACCAGGAAAATGTAGCGACAGGTTTTTCCTCTTTTCAAGCTAACTGCACAGTGCTACAATGACAAGGCTGGTCCTGAACTGAGTAGGTGGGAGCTACTCCTAGCAGTTCCCTCTTCAGTACTGAAGGGAGAAAGCATCAATGCTTAGGAAACTAAAGTGAATCCATGCTTTGCTCAGATGTTTTCTTGCTTAGTACAAATATGGCCTGAGACGGTTAAAGATGCAGCTGCTAAAGTGAGCAACCAAAAACTCTCCAAAATAGACAGTAACTCCTTCATGCATTTGATTGACTTCTAAAAGGTTTGGGATTTTCAAAGTCCTTCGGAAACAGAACATAGATCTTTACACAATCTTCTAGTCATTCTCGAGTTATTATGCAGGCAGATCTCTCCCACTATCAATGGAAATTCTGCCTGGGCAACAGCTGCTGGATGAATTCTGTCATTGGAGGCTTGCAGTACAGTATTTTCTTTTGCATTCTTTTAAAATGATGTCGCTAGAATCTGAAGCTTTGCAAATGAAAATCTGCAGTCAACGCCCCCTCCCAAATTTAGGCTTCTTTTAAAATTAATATCCTAAAATATCTTTACTGATGAAAATGATACATTAGCATGCCCATCCGGGGCTAATAATAAGCATCTTACAAAGGTTGCTGGAGAGAGAAGGGAACATAAGGTATAATTTAGCATTCGGCGGCAGGGAAGTCAATTTTTATCTTCTAAGCGCAATGACTGTGGATGTCCACAAATGAAAATAGAGAGAGAGGGAAGAGAACGTTTGAACTTTAGTAGCTGTTTTTCGATACTATGAATGGCTGAGTGGAAACATGCCATCAGTGTTGGAAAGGCACCAAAGCACAGGTTGTCCTAACAGGAGGTGAGCAGCAGCCTCTTTCCCTCCGTGGAAACCGGGTCACCTAAAATAAAGCGTTTGTAAAAGTGCTCAGAATGATGGAAATGTTCTGTTTTATTAGCACTCTGTGAAAAAGTGAAAATGGCATCCGAGACACACGTATGTGGAAGAATTGATGGTCTGGGATGACCTGACGGGACACATTTAACACCCAGAGTGCACTGAAATGCAGATCTTTTAAAATGAGAAAGACTTTTAAGAATATGAGCAGTTATTGAGCATTATAATATGGTGCTCAGTTATATTTCCCCCCAAAAGAGCATATTGTGTTTATTTGGTAGGCAATTGATACAGAGGGCCGGGGAAGGGAATAAACACTGATGTGACATCCTGCGGACCAGGCACTGTCCTTACAGTATCTCACTTGATCTTCCAAAGAGTCCAGTGAATTAAAGACTACACTGAGGTTGACAGAAGTTAAGTGACTTGCAAAGGGGAAAATAGCCAGTTTAGTGTTTCTGGTCAACTCTGAGCCCCACCCCACCCCCAGAATTCTACGCATTCCGCGGCCCACTGTCCAGGGGATGATGCTTCCAGCTCATTGATGAAGGGTAACTGCCTCACTAGAATGTCATCTTCTTGAGAGGGGGCCTCCTTGGTGTGCCCCTAACACCTCTCACAATGCCAGGCACTTCATAAATGCCTCTTGGTTTCCTATTTTGCTCATAGACTTTGAGATGTGCCTAAATGGAGGACCTACAATGTGCCGGGCCCTCTGCTCCGATTTTCCAGGAGGGGCTGGCTTCTGAGTCACAGCCAGGACAAAGGTCATGATCAGTTTAGGTTGAACAAGCTTCCTCACCCATCTTCAGCCACTCCAAGCAATGAGGTTTGAAGCAGGAGCGGACTGTCTGAGGCCAGGTGACACGGACTTTTTCTCTGCACATCTCAGTAGCTCCGTGAGAATTTAGCTCCTGGCCATGGTAGCATCCTGCCTTGTTAAACAGGACTTCCCTTCCAGTCTGTGCTCTGTACAGGACGACTCCTCTTACTTCTTCTATCCAGAGAAAACAGCCTCTAAACAACTTCAGGGAGCAGAGTGCTTTGCAAAGCCTCTCCTCGCCTACCCCATGATGCGGGACACATCGAGATACATCCAAAAAGCACCCCTTGTACTGCTGGGAATCTTCCCTCATACTAAGCGAGGAGTACTTCGCTCAACTTATCCTCTGTGGCACTGGTGACTGGGGCCAGGCATAAATGACACTGCTGGTACCCAAGGATAAATATCAGTTACTCTGTGAGAGCTTCTCGCGCATCTTCACGCCTTCTTTGTGATCGATTACAGAGAGAAGGCAATAACACGCTGAGCCAGGCTTTCTGAGACCGCCTTCCCCCAAAGGCTGTGCAATAGGGTCTATGCCAAACGGCTCATGAACAGTGTAAGTCTTGACCCTTGTACTGGGTGTGAGTCCTGCCAATGATCACGTGAGCCCATTCATCACACAGAAAAACCAAGTGGTCTGGCCTGACCACTATATACTGTTGAGACAGTGGCATATGGCAGCATGTTACTGTCTGTAAGAACTCTAATAACCATTAGGAGAACTTCATAGAGAGAGAGAATATGTATAATGTAAGTCTACATACATCTGTGTATATATAAGGTATGAGTGTGTGTGTGTGTGTGTGTGTGTGTGTGTGTGTGTGTGTGTATACTATATAAACCAAATTGGAGGACTAAAGTTTGGATTTCCTGAAATTCAATCATAGGAAGCACCCAGAAATAGCCCTGAGCCAACGATGGGCTACAGGAAGGCCACTACACGAATGGAGAATGCCTACACTAGTGCTAATTCGTCTGGAACATGAGATACACACACATACTTTGTTTAGCTGACTTAGCCGAATGTGAGAGAAAACATCGTAAAGTAGCTGCAGGAGGGCATCCTGGCTAAAGAGATGGCCCCAAACCGGGAAGACCATGATTCAAATCCCTACAGATACATATGTATGCTGTCTGTGTGGTCCTGTGCATTCTAGGCAAGCTCTAAGGCTCCCATTGGCAGCTCTCAGAAGGTACAGACAGGCATTGGTAGAAGAAATGTCCTCAGAGCACTTCATCAGAGCTCTAGTCCATTTCCCAGTTTCTATGCTAAGGAAGGGAGCGTCTCTCGAAGAAGTCAAGCTCCATGACAAAGGCAGACAGCAAACAGTTCCCATCACCAAATACTCGAGCAGCACATGCCATCCTGCCATTCATTTCCCTGCCGACAGTATTTGTGCTCATTATTTGTTAGCTTCACTTCTAGGCATGAGTAACAGCACAATCATGGATGCTGCCCATAAATACGGTATTAGAAAAACCATCTCATTATAGACTTTGGCCAGTCAACAATGACAAGGAAATATGTTACATCTTCCCAATTGGTCACTCGTTAATGGAAATCAATCAACTCGAAGATCAGCCTGGCAGAATCTCAACCAGAAGCCAGAATTAGGCATGTGGAGCTTGAGGAGTCCTAAGAGGTCACATGAGCCCAACCCCCTCATTTTACAGATGACAGGCAAGGCGATAGAGTAGAGAGTGAGAGAGCTGGGATTTGAACCCAGCAAGCCTAGCTGTACTTCTCCATATTATGTGGCTTTGTTTCTGTTTAGAATAACCAGAATTCCCCCTTGGTCAGAATTCCCAGTGTTCACAATCACCAAATTTCAGAGTTGGAATAGCCATCTGGTTCAACCAGAGACTGAGACTTAAACTTCCTCTTCCCCAACACTCTCTAAAACATGCCTGACAATGTCTTGAAGACCTGCCCTGAGAGGGAAACCACTAGTTCCTGGAATCCTGCTCCATTTGTTCTTAGTTTTCCTGGTTGGGAAGGGCTGAGTTTTTGCCTCCCTTTAAGCCTCAAGGTGCTTCTGTGCATCTTTAACTAGCCCTGAGCTCTAGAGTTAAACAACCAACCAAAATAACCCCCGTCTGAGTCTTCCTCCATATAATGGACAATTCTTCAACAGAATGAAGGTGAGCGGCTCCCCAGGATTCTCAGCGTCAGGCCAAACCTTCTCCTTTTCTCCAGCCAATCCTCACAAGGATTCCACTTGGCCTCAGGGAGAGTAATGGTAAAAGTTGCACTAAGCACGGCTGTTCTCCCCACTGCTCTCCTTTCCCAGCTCTTGCTTCTTTCTTTAATCTATTTGGGAACTCGTGTTTCCAGTGTTCCTGCTGACTGCCTCTAAGCTGACATTCCAGGCCACCCCGGAAAAGTTTGGAGAAAGGCTGGGGACCCCCAGCACGCCGTAACTCTCAGGAAGTGAATAGATATCACTCTACCGTCTAGGGCGTCTTCCAACTGGAGAGCTCAGCTCGGAGCTGTGGACGGCTCTCAGAGCCACCTCACTGCCCACCTGCAAGGCATGGAGTGCCCCCCAAAGGCCAGCCAGGCTCTATTGCTTACCTCCTATCTTTAACACGGTCTGGACACACAACCCGACTTCTCTACCTGACTCAGTGGAAACAAACCACTCGGGATGCTTTCGGGCTGTGTGGGAGAAGAAGGTGAAGGAAAGCCTGTCCTTAAAGAGCCACATTCAAACTCGTAGCTGAGATGTACAGGAAGCCCCAAGGCTCTTCCCGGGATTCGCTCTGCATCACCCCAAGTTTCAGCTCGGAAGAATAGGGGAAGCCATAGGCAAAATGGGTTCTCTGCCTCCAGTTCCTGAGGGCAAAGCTAAGCCCGAGACCCCCGAGGAGCCAATGGGGTGTGGCGGGGGCAGAGGGGGGCTCGGCGGGGCTTGCCACACGGAACAGTCCTGGCTGGAGTTAAATGCATTGTTTTGTACAAGCCCCACGCGTGCCTTTCCCAAAGCGCAGGGGAGCCCGTCTCCCTGCAACAAAGGCTTCCTCCTCCTGCCCCCTGCTTTTCCATCAGCCTTCTCCTAGCCATTTCCTCAGGTAGGGGAGAGGAGGCTAGTTCCAGGCGAGCTCGGCGCGAAGGGAAACCGCAGCTCAGGCTCTCGAGGGTGCACAGCTCAGCACCCGCAGCTGCAAGCAGGGCCCGCCTACGTTCTTCCTCCTGCTCGGGACTGCAGCCCCAAGTAGCGAAGCTTCCGAACTGCGGATGAAAGAGGAGAGCACGCCGGCTGCACCCAGGAAGGAGTAGGTGAGGCGGCGGCCTTAGTGCACCGAGGTAACACGCTCCAGGGAAGCAAAGCCAAGAGCCTCAAGCCCCCTCAAGCGGTATCTGCCTCGGTCTCCAGACGCGCCCCTCCCACCCTATCTCCCGGGCGGAGAGAGCCGGGGTGGCCGCATGCCCCTCTAGCGCCGAAGATGCTTCGCGGTTATTTCCACTTACAAACGCCGGTCTCCTGGAAATGGCTGGAAATTCGAGGTTCCCAGGCGGAAAGCGAGATCCTCCCTCCGTCTAGGAAAGCCCCTCATTTCCATCCGTCAATGGGCCAGAGACCCCCTTTGTCTGACAGAGAGAGGTCTGCAGGGTTTACCCCAGACTCCCCGCCCACTGTCACCGCCACCGCCACCGCCACCGCCACCCCTCCTTCACCAGAAGCATCCTCTTTGTCAAACGCGGGGTCCGGTTTGCTCCCCCCCCCCCGCGCCCACATAGTCTTGGCCACCACTCCCCCTCCCCCACCTAGCTTTTACGCATTTTCGATAACAAGCCTTCCAAAGCTTCCTCCTCCCTGGAGCTACAAGGCTCACATGCCAACTTCCTCCAAGGCTAGCAGGGGAACAATCCCTTCTCCCTGGTCATCCCCTGAACTTGCGTGACTAGTCCTGAGGGAGCGGCTGCGTATCTCTGCCTAGGAATGAAGTGCACGAAGTTCCGAGGGTACGTGGGGAGGAGGGGGGGAGCCCTCTTCGGCAGGGGCATAAAAAAGTGCAGGCTGAAGCGGATTTCACGCCAAGAATAAGGAAAGGAGCAGACACATCTACGAACAAGGACTTTCTGCGCTTAGTTGTCTCCGGAGGGAGAGCGGTTTCCAAAAATGCATTTCTAAGCCTCTTTGCACCCTCGCCAAAACGTGTGCAAGCCCCACGGGAAGCAAAGTTGCATCCTCTCCTGGGGAAACTTCAGAGCATAAAGAGCGAGGAGGAAGGAAGGGCGATACGAGATAATCGGAGACCTTGGAATGTTCTTAGCCCGTGTGCCCCTCGGAACGAATGAAGAAGCTGAACTAAGACAAGGTTATTTTGTAGCGCTCTGGCAGCCAGTTCTACCAAGCTGCTACCAAGATGCCCAGAGCTTCAGCCTCTTTCCAGAAAGTGTAAATACAAAGGGAGCTACTAGCTGTAAGGGTAGACAGACGGGTAGGAAGGAGGCAGGAGGAGGGAGGGCAGGGGGAGTTGAGACTTTGTAGAGTTGGGAAGCTCAGCCTCTAGCCTGGGCACCGAGGGCGCCAGGTGAATAAAGACCTCCCCTCGATTCTGCCTGCGGCACTAAAAAGGAGTCCCTCCGCTAACTCCTTGTTTACATGGGAGTACTTACTTCTCCGTCGACTTCTTCAGGCTTCCAGACCGCACATACCCAGCTGAACTACTACCGAAAAGGATTGGGGGCTGGGGAAACCCACATTCGAGTAGGAGCCTATTTTATGAGAGGCTAAACAGACACAAAGCACACGCGCGCGCACGCACACACACACACACACACACACTCACACACACCCCTCTCTCCAGCTGTTCACTCATCTCATTCCCAGCTCTGCCAGGCTTTCGTTCGACCCACACTTTGCATTTACCCGACGAGTTGCGTTTCCTGATGCTCCTCCGTTCTGGCTATTTCTTTTGTCTTATAAACGATCAGGAGGATACTTATCGTGCAGATAGTCCACCTCTTCCGAATGGAGCGCATCTTGCCAGCCCAGGGAAATCCTTTTTTCCCCCCGTTGACAGCTTCGTTTGGCATACAGATTCCGTTCGGGGTGCAGGGGGGGAGGATGGAAATCTCCAAAATGAGAAGCACGCCCGGAGCTCCGATCACAGGAGATCAGGGACACAGAAGACGGGGGCACTGGCGGCGGCGGCGGCGGCTGCTGCTGCTGCTGCGACGACGACGGCGGCGGCGGCGGCGGCGGCGGCGCTGGCGGCGGCTGCTCCTCTCATGCTAGTGAAGAGGTCGGAGGTTCCAGTGGCGCCCTAGCTCAGCTCCGGGTCCCGGGGCGTTCCCTCCGGCTCGGCGCCTGCCTCGCTCCGGCTCTCCTTTCGTTTCAGATTGAACACCTTGTGCGTCTGAGGTGGCAGAAGCTGCAGCCGGGCTCCAGAACGTCACTGGCCCTTCCCTTTTCCTAGCAGGGAAATGATGAGCAGAAAGCAGCCAATCGCCGGACGCAGGGGGCGGGGGCTGCTGCTGCCTCCCTTTGCAGGCCCGCCGCTGCTTTTTGTAATTGTTGCATCGCCTTCCTCTCTCATTGTAACCCTGACGGAGAGCAGGGCCACCCCGCTTAGCCACAGCGCACGTGGCGACTCAACTCTCGGGAAGTTTTCACAGCAGCCAGAGGCCGGGGCGCCGGGTGGTCGTCATGTGTTCCTCCCGGAGAGATCCCCTCTGAACTTCGAAAGGCAGTGCAGGTGCTTCCAGGGCTTCTCCTCAGCAGGAATAGCCACCAGGTAGAACTGTCGGGGGGAGAGTGTAAGAGATTCCACGCGCCCTAAATGCCCATCAGATCCTCATTGCCCAGGAAAGTGAGCAGGGCCGAGAAATCATGGATGGACATCATGGATGGCTCCTCACTTCAGTGCTTTTCAAACCGTGTCCCCAGAGCAGTCGCCAGTCACCGTAGTGTGCACACTTCACTTCTCTTTCTCTCCTTGTCCTTTTCCTGGAGCTGCCCTGATAGCAGAGGAGGGCGCAGATTCCTTCTTCTCCCTGGCTCGTTGGGCTCCTCCCTGGAGTGGAAAATAGCTAAAAACAAGGCAGAAAAGGCCTAGCAGTTACCAGGCTCAGGACAGCTACATATTTGTTCTTCCCTCAAGTGAAGTGATGCATGAAAGTGCATAGTAACAACTACAGGAAGCATCAAAGGAATCCATTCTCACCCTCGTCATCACCGCAATCTTTATCATCTCCCTAGGAATACTTGGTGGGACTTCTGAAAATCTAGAGCAAGCTAAGAGTGGCCCTTTTTGCTTCAGCACGAACTTACTGGAAGTCCTCTCCTCCTAGAGGTGGGGAGGGTTTAGGAAACTGGACACCCCGAACTGACTCAGCATCTTCTCATTTCAGGAACTCTTCGAGGTTTCCACTAGGTCCAAGGCCTGGGTACAGGGAAGAAACACGAAATTGAGCAGCCAGCCAGGAGCTTGAGGAACAATTTCTGATACAGGGGAGCAAGCACAACGTCTTTCTGCCGAGTGCTTCGACAGTGGAGTGCCATTGGCACTATAGAGCCACATGGAGAAATCCCTTCCCAACCTTTCCAAAGTCTAGCTTGGGTCTCAGTTAGAGGCTCAAAAAAGCAAAGGGCAGAGCCATATCTTAGTGGCTACTGAGAGGACTGCTATTTCCTGACTCAGTACGCAATCATCTTCAACAGAATACCCAGCTACTTGAGGACCAAGAGTCCAGGCAGAAGCCACTGTGTTACAAAAATGTTTCTGTTCCCATGTTGTGCAATTCTTCCTCAAAAAATAATGCACACGTCCAGCTCTAGACATCTTGCTTTCTCTGTGCTTTGCTTTATGCTTGCAAAAAAACTAAGAGAACATTTACTACTGAAAAACTTCATTTTGCAGAGCACATCTTGCCTGCCCAAGAAAATCCAAATTTTCTTCATTATACAAGTTCTCCTCTGCATAGTTTTTTCTCCTCTTATGCTGTTTTTGTCTGTTGTTTTGTTGCTGTTTTAAGAGAGGGTAAGGGGATGATCAGAGCTAAAAATCAATGATGCTGCATGCAGTGATGACCAAGACTGCTGCTGTCAGCTGTGCTAAAAGGGGCCTAATTTTTTGCTGTTCCCAGGCTCTCTGAAGAGCTCCAATCCATTCATGAGCATTTCTTTATAGATTCCTAAGAAAAGGTAGATATCAACCAGTTCCAGTAAAGTATTCATTTGCCAATCTTCTAAAGGAAAGAATACCCTAGATTCAACCAAAAGGGTTGCTAATTCTACCAACTTAAAAACTTATTTTTGCTAGGAGTATACTGTTCCTGCCATATAGCTTTGATTTCCTCACATTATTATTGGATCTAAGATTCCTATACTGTTTCAGTATTATCCTCACAGCTTAGAGCAAGTAATTATGAAGTATTAATAACACTACAAGCAGCCCATCAGGACCTCTTCAAGTTTATTGATGCTTAAACAAATCTTCAAGCCTTGGAACATTTCTGTTGCAGTGGCTGCTTCTTCTTCTTCTTTTTTTAGAAGAAACTAGAAGGATAACAATCTCAATTTTCAGGTTAAATCATTGCCCAGAAAGTGTGACTGGTGGAAGGATAGAGGGAAAGTAGGAAGCCAAAATGTTGTGTAGATAGTATTTGGGCTTCTCTCAGGCAGCCTAACACTAAACCCTGAAATATATAAACACAACAGTTCGACTATAAGAGGAGACAAAGATCCATACGTTTTAATCTCATCAAATTAATTAAGCATTTCCCTAATTAAAATAAAGGAAGTTTGGTATATTAGATAATGAGCTGGCCTTAGAGATAGGAAGAAGAGAGGAGGTTAAATCCTGCCTGAGATTCTTTTTTATTATGTCTTCCTGGGCAAGCTATGCAACTTCTCTACACTTCAGTTTCCTCACCTGGAAAATGAGGGAGTTGTTTTTTAAGGTAATTTGCAGCTCTAATTCTATGATATTATGACACCCTCAAACACACACACATCCCCATGTGAGGTGTGACTACAGTAACTTTCTAAGGTATAGAATGTACATTTATTGAAGAATATAAAGGTTTCAGATTATCAACCTTAAAAGAAACTGGTCAAGTTGCCATCACTCATCCCCCAAATCCTACTCCTTCAAAACAATTACAAAAAAAGCTCAAACCCAGGCCTGGGATTAGTTATAACCTCTCAGAATATGCTAATTTGAGTTCCAAAGGGGGAAAAAAAGTCCCATCCCAGTCTTGAATTAACTGAGTTCATGGATATACAAGTTCTCTCCTTCCAAAAGTAGTCTAGAAAGTTCTGAAATGTAGAGTCTTAGATATTTGCCCAGGGAACAAAGCAGTGAAGAGCCCTACCCATTGTCACACAACCTACATAAGCCCTGGTTTTCTTTACTCAAAAGCTTTCCCCCTGTCCACTACCCTATGCTGCTTTGCTAAAAGAAAGAGGGATAAAGTAAATGTTCTATTACTCCCTTTTGGGGAAAATGGCATCAATTTATTCTACTGTTTTCCATTTCACATTAAGATGAACATTTCTGAATAGCTAATATATCAGCAAAACTCTCCAGAGATTCTACTTCCGGGACCAGGAACATTTGCTGTTTGGAGGAGTTTTGTTTCAACAGTTTAATATGCATATTCATAGAATAAGCACCCAGCACACTTAGGATTTCAATATGAATAAAGATGTAGTCCAATACTGAGTCATAGTTGCAGAAATCCCTGTACAACTCAGCATGCTATTGCACTAAAGGTGGCTAAGAAGATTGAGCAGTCTTGCCAGCCCACCAAATGCTCCTTTTAGTACTCACCCCCTCCAATTAGTATGCCAGTTTTCATGGAATTCATCCATTCCAGTTTGATCCTAAATTATCCTTCCGCTTTTCAGACTGCCAGATCTTCAAGGCAGGGATAAATTTGTATTTATTCAGCACAATTTCACAATTATACAACATCTTATAAATAAATGATGTGAATAATAATGGCAGTTGGATAAAAACAACAACAAGGCTATTTTATTTCTTAACATTACTTTTTAACTCCTAGCAGTACATTTCAGTACAACTGAGAAGCAGAAGCTTGGAGAAAAGGAGGATTAAAATACACTCCCTGTACCCCAAAGAGACAATAAGGAAAAAGACTTGTACAAGAATATTCATAGTTGCGCTCTTTGTGGTGACCAAAAACTGGAAAACGAGGGGCTGCCCTTCCATTGGGGAATGGCTGAGCAAATTGTGGTGTCTGTTGCTGATGGAATACTATTGTGCTCAAAGGAATAATGAACTGGAGGGATTCCATGTGAACTGGAACAACCTCCAGGAAGTGATGCAGAGTGAGAGGAGCAGAGCCAGGAGAACATTGTACACAGAGACAAACACACTGTGGTATAATCGAAGGTAATGGACTTCTCCATTAATGGCAATGCAATGTCCCTGAACAATCTGCAGGGATCTAGGAGAAAAAACACTATCCACAAGCAGAGGACAAACTGTGGGAGTAAAAACTCCGAGGAAGGACAACAGCTTGACTACAGGGATGGAGGGGATATGACCGAGGAGAGACTCTGAATGAACACTCTAATGCAAATACCAACAACATGCAAATGGGTTTGAAACAAGAACACATGTGATACCAAGTGGAACTGTGCGTCTGCTATGGGAGAGGTGGGGGAAGAAAAGAAAATGATCTTTGTTTCCAATGAATAATGTTTGGAAATGACTAAATAAAATGTTTAAAGAGGAAAAAAAAAACCTAAGACAAGGGTCTAAGGGATGTTGTTGGGGATGTAGACTCTAAAGGAACATCCTAGTGCAAACAACATCATGGAAATAGGTTCTGATCAAGGACACAAGTAATACCCAATGAAATGTCAACTGCGGGAAGGGTGGGTGGAGGGAAGGGAATAAAAATTAAAAAAATACACTCCCATTTCTTTAGTGGGCTTCTTTCTGCCTTTTATTATCATAAAAAATATAGATACCTAAATTAAAGGCTTTCAAGATCCTCCACAATTTGTCTCTAAAGGCACTTTCCAGCCTCATGTCATGACTCTTCCTTTAATGCACTCTTCCTCCCTAGCCAAACACCTTTACTTAGTGCCACTCACATCTTATTCAGGCCTCTCCCAGATCTGGGTCTCCAGGCTGTCCAACATATCTGAAATGGGTGTCATTCTTTTCCCTGATCTCCATCCATTGACCTCTGTCTAATCCTTCAAGGCTATATTTAGAGGTCATGCCCCCCATGATTTCTTCCTTGATCTACTCAGCTACAATTGTGCTCCATTCCCCTTTGAGATATACTGGCTTCACTGGCTTGATTCCTCCTATACATTTAACAACTTTCTGATATAAGATGGCTACTTATATTCCTGTCTCACTCACAATGAGATTGTAAATTTTTGTAATATGTAACTTTTCATCCTTGTATCCCTGGAACTCCCCACAGTACTGTGAATTTATTAATAAATATGGGTTAACTTATTTGTTATAGCAGAAGCACCTCTGTTCTATAAGCCGATGGATGCTTAGAAAGAGTGAGAGACAATTTGGCATCCTTACCACCTGAGGCAAAAAAGGCCCAGGCTATAAGAAGTTGATGTAAAAGTTTTATCTGAATTCCAATTACCCTGAAGGAAACACCTTCCTGACCTAGGATGGTCAGATGCCACAGGAACCACAGAAACAAAGCGGAGTAACCTTATTACCTGAACTAGTATTTCTTAACATTTTTCACGAGTAGAGCTGTTTTTATTATGCTTTATGATTCAGAAGTGTCTTATTTCATTCCAACCCTAAATCCTTCTCGATTAGCTTGTTAGTCCTAGACTGCAATTCCTTGTGACGATATAGTAAGGATCATGGTCTTCCTTCTCATGCTAATTGTAAGGAAGAGTATAATGAATGCCAAAAACATATAAGAGCTCTGTATCCCATTACAAACCACCAACTAGTTTGAAATAAGACAAAATACTCATCTATAGATATTTACTCTGAAATAATTATTTCTGCTTACTTAGCTTACTATTTACCCACTTTGTTAATGGGTTTTCAGTTGGATATAGAGATAAACGTCTAAATGCACATCCTGTTTCTATCTAACCTTATTACTTTCAGAAAAAGACTACAAATGATTGTTTAGCAAAAGGAGTCCTAATTCTCTTTATTTATTATCTGACAACTGAAATTATAAGAGCTTAGCATAGCATCCTGTCACTTAATACTTGTTAAAATGTAAATGGAGGGATAAATCCTTAAAATATCAGCAAGTATTTCTGCCTAAATGTTTATAGAGAATTGAAGAGTACTTAGGGGAGAAACAAAATGGAGATACTATTTGCCCCTAAGTTGGGGTCTCCGACGACCTAAAGCCCAAGGCCTCACTAACGCAATTTGCTACCTTAGTGACATTTTGTAGCCTGTCTTTTGAACTACTTTTTTCATTTATTTCTTGGAGTACATCAGTCTCAACTTATTTGCCCTATGGTGCAAAATTCCCTTTTGCCTCCTCTCATATTTCTGGGTAACTAGGTTAGGATCCCTTCACTTAATCCTAGGGACTTTATTCCACAAAAATGCCGTCACTGGGGCCACAGGGAAGAGATATTTTTTTAACCCCTTCATTTCATTGGTTGATATTGTAAGTCAACTCAAGACTGAAAAGGGCTTCGTGGGACTAATGATTTTTGTCCTAGGAAACTCCTTTGTTATTTGTTCATTTCAGCAACAAAATCCCTGTTCTCGTCACATGTATATGCGGTCATAATGCAATAGCAATCTCAAATTTTATTTTTTGCTCTCCTCCAAATCCATCATTATAGATCTCAAATGATAAGAACCTTGATGTGTATGCATGATTACAAGGAAAAAGAAAAGAATATTTTCCCCACGTGAACCCTTTTAGGAAATACTTTTGGTGCTTCAATGGATGCTGAAGAAGCATTACCAAAAAGTATGAGGAGCAATACCTTTGGGGACTTCATGGCTACACAAGTTTTTCTCTAAACAGAAGAGAAGCTCTCCCTGAAAGGGCCTTGGTGCAGGAGCCGGGAGCTACATGGATTGATGCCGATTTCCAGGTACTTGGGATATAATGAAGCCAGCCTGAAGGAAGTCAGTACCCCTCCAAGTTAATGGGGCTACACCTCCATCAAATGGGCTGTGAGTGTACCCAGGACATTCAACTTGTTTCCAAATGGAGAAGAGATCTGGCCTGAACCTCAGTAGGCTGAGTATCCTTTCCATGTCATCTCTTAAGTAAACATTTTATAAATCTATTGAGGCTTCGTTTTGTTGCAATTCCAAGCCTGAACCAGAAGGCTGGCCTGAATCAGGCATCTGTCTGACCCTTTCAGCAAGATTGCATGGAAATGAACTCATGGCTGACATATGGGAAGGATTGCTCCAGGAGACTGTCCAAGAGTAGAAGTTGCAAATCAGCTTCCTACCTGCACTGGCAGAGGGCATTTCCTGTACCAGTGAACAACTAGTTCAGCCTCTCTCTCTCAGTACAAGGAAGGTCCCCAGTATTCCTGTTTAATCAAGTGTCTGAAACAAATTCAGAGGAATCCTGGCCATTGGGTGGAAAGTTGGCCAACTTCTGCTAGTTTTCCTTTCCTCCCAGGACAAAGGCTTTTGGGGTCTGACCAGAACATGGGGACTGGGAAGCTTCGTGTCCATCATCTGGTGAAGAAAGGTGTCCTTTGTCATTCCTACATCCCAGCTGAGATAGCTTAGAATCCCTCCAGCTTCACTAACCAAGGCCAAGACCTGCCAGGAGACTTCCTTGTGTCTCTGAGAGCAGGCTGCAGTAGACAGCCAGAGATGAAGGGCTGTTCATCCTCCTTAGCATTCTCTGAATAGGGACCATAGCTTGCATTTGCTCATTGGCCATTCAGAAGGTGAGGCCCCCTGAGTGCTCTAATCAGTCCCTTTAGAAAGGAGGGAGGGGGCAGCTGGGTAGCTCAGTGGATGGAGAGCCAGGCCTAGAGATGGGAGGTCCTAGGTTCAAATCTGGCCTCAGACACTTCCCAGCTGGGTGACCCTGGGCAAGTCACTTGACCCCCATGGCCTAGCCCTTACCACTCTTCTGCCTTGGAGCCAATACACAGTATTGACTCCAAGACGGAAGGTAAGGGTTTTAAAAAAAAATTAAATTAAAAAATTTAAATTAAAAAAAAGAAAGGAGGGAGTCTTTTCTATGTAGGAAAAATAAAATAGGCCTACCACACCAATGCAGAAGAAAAGGGGAAGTCTCCATCCGAGTCACAGAAACCAGGAAACAAATGGGTTTGACTTCAGTGTCTTATCTTGTTTATCTTGTATGTGCTCTCTGTGTTGAAATAGTTTCACTTACACTGGGGAGCAGCTTTGAGCTTCATTTGACAATTATAGAAGGGGGAGAAATGCTATCAGAGGTAAACCATGCCCAAATTTGGACATCTTCTCTAAAGGGTAAGTTAATGCCTTCCTTCTCGTTGCTGTTACATCTCTCTTGTCTAGGAAAACTTGTATTTGATGGGTTAAAGTGTTTTCTTGCACTTCTGTAGGAACAAAAAGTGCTCATGTGATTGGGAAAGAGATCAGTATCTTCTGTACTAATGTAAAATGTAATTATCCAAGAAATCTTAAAAGAAAAAAGAAAAGCATATAACACTCACCAACTGATGCAGAAAGGTATTTTTTTTAAAAGGATTTTTTAGTTTTTCACCTGATCACATAGAAAATTAGAAAACTGGTTTAAAATTATTAATAATATTCTGATCAATTAATTAACATTCTATATTAATATAGAATATAAATGAATACTTGAACTTATTTAATTCATATTAAAATTACTATTTTATATTATAAAAGACTACAGGATCATTACACAATTCTGTTTTTACACATGATACTCTTTGAACAATTGATCCCTGTATATTCCTTAGGAGTGGTACTACAGAAACAACTCTCGGTGTGGTTCAGAGCTTACAATTGTGAAAAGAAAATTAATTTTACTGACACATTGTCGATAGTTTCATTTAATCATAACATAACTGAATCTTCAGAAATATTCAAATAAAAATCTCAAATTTCAGTGACAAAAATTTTATTTTTGCTTTACTTATTTAAACATTATGGACTGAAGCATGATGTGAAGACTATTGACCCGTACTTAGATGATGGAATGTAAAAAGCAATCTACTGGGTCATTTTTGAGATCTTAGCAGTGAAAATTGGGTACTTCTTCTTAGTGTAGTGAGCATTTATGGGTCCTGCAGGAATGAAATCATGTCTACAGAGTGCCCTGCACTGGACTGGATCAAGAACATCCAGTTATAGCAATGTTATTGTATTTGGCCATATTGGAACAAAACTGGACTAACAAGTCACTGATATCTAAAACAGGCCTTTTGGGTTTCTTTTTTTTTTTTTTTTTGCATGGAGTAAAGAGCCCAGCATTCCTCACTAGCTTGAAAGCCGCCCATGTTCTCACAAGGAATACTAAGTAAACGAGATCATCTTCCTTTCAGAAAATACAGAAAGACATTTACAACATTTTTAAATGTCCTTTAGTTTAGTGTTGAATGCTTGACTTCTCCATTTGATGTGATGGCTAGAAATTTGGACAGGAATAATAATGGCGCAATGTAGTCCTCCCAATAATAATATGAAGAGGAGGAACCTGATGCTTCCGGGAGTTTGAAGCAAATCATGAGGTTACTTTGTGCACATTGATTTCTTAACAGAGCAAATGATCCAAGGGGAAGAGATCAGTGACACTTTAAAAATAAAATAATGTACCATATTAAAAAAGGAGTTGTGGAGACTACAGTTGTTTGGTTTTGTTTTACTCTTACCTTCTGTCTTAGAATTGCTATCCACCCTGAAACAGAAGAGAGGTAAGAACTAGGCCATTGAGCTGAGGTGATTGGCTCAAGGTTACACAGCTAGAAAATGTCTGAGATCAGATTTGAACCCAAGACTTTCTGTCTACAGGACTGGCTCTCTAGCTGCTGAGCCATCCAGCTGCCCCTGAGCCTTAGTTTTGATTGTACTTACACTCTAACATGAATTGTACAATGACTGACATACTACACAGCCCCTAACTTGTCTAATCTGTTGATTATACTAGAGGCAAAATAATAGAATACTCATACGTTTGGCATATATTTTTTCAACTCTTATGCAGCATTGGGGTTGCAATCAATGGAGCAAACTCTCCATTCCATGCCAGAGAGAAGCATTCAGAAACTTGTAAGGAAAAGACCCCACCAAGTATAACAGACCACCTAGAATCCTGGTCCTTCACCCTTTGAGATCACCTTCAATGAATTCTTTCCTGCAATGGCTTAATATTATTTTATAATGCTAGAGTGCTTATGCTGAGAACCATTCCTTTAAGTACATATAAAGAACTTGGGACAGGACAAGCAAATGGGAACATAGGAATGGGAGAATAATTGGGGGAGTACTCTATAATCAAAGTACTGTAAGAAAAATTAATCAAGATAACAAAACAATCAATTAGAAGAAGAGATAAAATAATAAAATGAAATCTTCAAGATTGTAACTTGAAAAGTAAGTGGGTCAAGCAACTCAATTTGTTAAAAAATAGAGGGGAAGAATAGAGAAGAAAATCTTTACCCATCTGCTGCATACAATAAACTTCTTAAAGTAGTGAAAAACACATAAAATGAAAATGAAGCTTGGAGCAAATTTATTATCAACTGGGTGAACCCAATAAAGAGATGGAGGTTATTTAATCAGACAAAACAAAAATATAAATTTACAATATTGCTTAGCAGGAACAGATTCAGTACTATTGAAGTAATATCAGTAGTAGTCATAATAGTATGTAAATATGTACAAATATAGGTATGCATATGTATATACAAAATAGGAAAATATCTAAATTCATAAAGGAAAAGATACTTAAATTCAAAAAGAAATTTATAATGAGCAAAAAAATTGAAGAAGAGACATTCCTCTCTCAGATTTGAAGAAAGCTAAAGAAAATGGAAAATAGAGAACTGACAAACTATTGAAGAATTTAGAGATGAAATGACATCTTCTAAATGAGAATATTTAAGGAACATACGTGTTTCTCAATACCAAGTGGTAACTTTACAAAACGGAACTTGTGCTAGGGCACAAAGAAATTATAAATAAGTGAAAAAAGCAAAAATAATAAGGATATTCTTTAGGTTCTATAATGCAATAGAAGTAGCAATTAATATGAGGAACACACAATAGAAATAGATCTAAATAGAAAACCTTACAATAATATTTTTAAATTCAGAAATGCTAGATGATTTTCTTGGATTAATACTTTAGTGGAGTTGAATTACTATTATTTTTATAATTTTCATCATGTTCTTCTGTGAGAGAGCTATGATCCTTAAGTTATTTCTAAAGATCCTGTCTTTCGAGGCAGCATGACATTATAGAAAGACGAGATCCAGAGTTTAAATACTCTTGCTGCCATTAAATCCTTGAATGACAGAGCAAAATTCTTGTTTCCTTGTGTGTAAATGAAGGGTAGTTGAACTAGATTATTCCTGAGATCTCTTTTAGCTCTAAATCAATGATTCTTTGGCACTTTTTTTGGTTTGTGCTTTAAACATTGTTGCTTTCTCTCTTCTGCCAAAATATTTTTCATCTTCAATATTTTTTTTGTTTTCTAAAACTAATTCAATGGAGAGATTTCTCATCACACATATAATTTCTTCTTTTTCTGTTCCTTTTTTAAAATCATTATTTTGCATCAAGTATGCTGATTTATGACCTAAATTGCCAATTTATTATTTTAAGAGTTTCATATGTGGGATCTCCAGAGATAGGAGAAGAGGCTACAAGCAGCTCAAAGTCTACCTCATCCCTTTCTTTCCCTCTCCCCTCCTTGACACATTCCTTTCCTTTTATCTCCTTCTCCTATGGTATCTTACCTTCTTCCCCCTCACCTGACTGATCTCAGAGGATCCAGCATGTTGGGGAGAGGGTGCGGAGTGCTTTGCCATTACTTTATACAGATAATTTTACAGATGAGGAGACTGAGGCCAACAGAGTAAAGTGTCTTGCCCAAGATCACACAGCTAGTAAGTGACTGAGATCAGGTAAACTAAGGACGATGAGTCTTCCTGACTCCAAGGCCTATACTCTATCTACTGTGCCATCTTCATTTGTCTCTAATATTGGAGGGTCCCCCCCCCAAATTATGATATTTTCTATCATCCTCTTTAAACATAATACTTTGGATTGTCAATAACTTTAGCTTAAATTTTTTTTAAGGTAGCTCAATTCCCACTAGTTCTCTTCCTCTTACATCAAATGCTCTTTCTCATTTTTTATTCCTTTGCCTTTGGAGTTTTACTTATTAGTTATTTTTCATTCCTCTTTTTATTGGGTTATTTAATTTGTCTCCTCTCTTTCCCCCTCCCAGTTAGTCAAATAGATTCCCTCTTCTTATGTCCCTCAACTAATCCTGGTCATTAGTTTTAAATTTTTCTTTTGTCTTTTTACCCCTTTCCACAGAAGATTTCCCTCCTTCCTCCTCAATTCCCCATTTTTCTGCCTACTCTGTCCCTTCATTCTTTGATTCATGACCCTTATTCTTAACTAGTCCCTTCCTATTTTCTGTATTTCTTATGGAGTAAACACTTCTGTTGGAGGCATCCATTCTGGCCTTTCTACTCTAAGCAATTTCTGCAACTGGTTTGAACTTGTCCCCTAGATTTCCCTTTTCCAATGTATTCCATTTCCAGAGAAATTCCAGAGAATATATTGCCCCATTTTATTTTAATTTAAAATCCAAGATTTTTGATCTTTTGTTCAAGATTGTATTTTTATAAAAATCCAAGATTTTGATTTTGTTCAAGAAAAGATCTTCAAGGAAGAATCTTGCTAACTCCTAACTCCAGAGAATGAACTGTTGCAGAAAGATACTAGAAAACCCACACTACATCAAGAAGATCAAGAATGAATTTTGGATATGGTTGATTGAACTGAAATTTGATTGAAAATTTATTGTAAATGTACACATTTATGCCAAAAGGGACTGCCCCTAATTTGGCTTTCTGTCAATGCGCCTAGCAAAATATTGGTTTTGCTTTCTTTCTTTTCTATTCCCTCCCTCACTACTCTAATTTCCTCTTAGAAAATTGAATATTGTAGGCATGTGTAGTTAGAAGTGCATTTAGGACTACAAGATGATTATGTTAAATGATCAATGGGGAGACTAGTCTCCCAATGATCATCATGGGGGATTGTGAATCTTAAAAATTCTCAGACCCAACTTCAGAAGATTTGGTTAAGATCATTCCCCATTTTAAACAATGAAGGGACTTAGCCAGGAATGTGAGAACTCTACTCCACCCATATTTAAGCATACTTTAGGGGAAGATAAAGTTGTAAACTCTTTACTGAACAATGAAAAAGTGCTTAACTCATACTTATAGTGAAGCAAAAGCCTTAAGCTAAGTCTATTTTTAGGAAGGTGCTAAGAACCTATGAAGGTGAGGCAACTTGCAAACTTGTAAGGGACAAGCCTTAACAAAAGAGGTGTGAGGTTTTAGTCTACTCAGGTGTGAATTACTCAAAAGTTTAGTCTACTCAGGTGTGAATTAAGAATGGTCTGTCCTTTGGAAAACGTCTACTGTGATTGGTAGATGTGAGAACTTAGGGGAGGTGACATAGGAGAAAATTCTCTTTAAAAGGAGAATCAGAAGGCCTCTGAGAAAGAAATAAGCCTTGGAAGCTGAAGTGGAGCTCAGGAGCTGAACTGGTGGTACTCTCTGAACACTGGAATCTTGCTTGGGACAAATCTTGTGGTGAGTACATTAAAGACTGACTGATCTCTCTCTTAAGGCTCTGGGCTGGCCTGGCCTAGCCCTTTTCTCATTGTTTCCTCTTACTCTCTCTCTTTCATTAATTCCTTAATTTGTATTAATTAAAGTCTCTATAAAACCCAGCTGACTTGGGTATATTTCATATTTGGGAATTTTTCCCTGGCAACCACTTTATATTTGATTTAACTCAAGACAATGTCTTGAAACCATATTTTCGCGGTCACAATTTATGCCAACCACTCTTTTATCTGTCACAGTTTAAGAAAACCACTCTTTTATTTGTTACCCCATGGCATAGTCCACCCCACCCAAAATCCAAATTATGCAGCCTATTACTGACCTGTACTTCCCTGGTCTATCTTCCTTACTCATTTGTCTTAAAACCTCCTCTCTGAGTCCATGTCCTCCCATTCCCTGTGGCACTGGTAGCCTCAAGGAGCTCCAACTCTTCTTTCCTCTTCTCCAAGGGAGTAGGGGGGAATATATATATATATATATATATATATATATATATATATATAACATATATTACTTGTAGGAGGGATATCTATGTAGGTATATCTATATCTATATTTTTAAACACCAAATCTCCACAGAAAACAGTTAAAGGTCCCCGTTTCCTTTCATAGAACATCTCTCTTTATCCATAGGAATATTTTTTTACTGGTAGCATTGCCCCCTCCCACCTCCCACCAATATGAGCTCTACTTTCCCTTCCTCTATTTAATCTTTTCCTCCTCCTCTTTATTTGTGCCCTTATAGATTTTTCTCTTCATGGGAAGTCATAGGAATTATTTCCCCTCATTGCTAACCCTAGTCTTCCTCTCAATCCTCCTCCTTTCCCCCATTCCATGCATATTTTGATTTTGTTGTGCTAAAACATTTATTTATTTATTTATTCACCAGTCAGTTGGATGCCATAAGGTACTCTTCATAATGCCCTGGCCAAATTCTTTATTATTAGTTGCTGTTCAGTCATTTTCAGGCATACTCCATTCTTTGCAGGACCTATTTGAGGTTTTCTTGGCAAAGGTATGTGAGTGGTTTGCCATTTCTTTCTGTAGCTCACTCTACAGATGAGTAAACTGAGGCAAACAAGATTAAGTATATGTGGCTAATAAGTGGGTCTGAGGTCAGATTTGAACTCAGGAAGATGAGTCTTACCAACTTCAGGCCTGGTACTCTAACCATCACACCCCAAAGTTTAAAACCCTCTGTTGTTTAGCCAATTAGTTACATACAATCATTGTGATCCCTTTTGGAGGGGTTTCAGGAGAGATCCTAGAGTGGTTTGTCATTTCCTTCTCCAGGCCCTTTTACAAATAAGGAACTGAAGCAAACAGGGTGCCTAGAGTCACTCAGTAAGTGTCTGAGGCTGGATTTCAACCCAGGGCTCCCTGATTCCAGTTGCTTTACCACCTAGCTGCCCTTCTCTACTATGGATAAACATCTTCATCCCTGTTTCCTTTTGTAATTAAGAAATGGTTCTTACTGGTCTTTCTACTGATATTCTCTTGGTAATGTCGGTGATGGCTGCATTCCTTTATTTCTGTTATCTCTCTACTCAAGAAGCAAATAATATTATCAGATTATCAGATCTGGTTTTCTTTCTAAAAGTCTTTTATTCTTCTTTAGTAATGAACGTTCTTTTTTTTTCATTTATGATTAAACTCAGATTTACAAGTTAGATTATCGTAAGATACAGGCTGAGCTCTGTTGCTCCTCAGAACACATTATTCTGGACCCTCCTGTATTTTCTGGTGAGTCCAGAACAGTCTTGTTTGTTCAGATTTCTTCTCCTTTGTGCTTGAAAGTTCTTCTCTAGGTCACTTGCAGAATTTTTTTTCCCCAATCAATAGAATTGTCTTCAGAGTTCACTGGCATTAGGACTGGGTTTTTTGTTTGTTTGCTGGAGACAATCTATGGATTCTTTCCCTTGGTATTCCATTTCTTTCTGTGTTCAGATGTTCTGAGCAGTTTTCTTGCATTACAGTATTTAGGACTTTGATGTGTTGTATGTTTCCTTTTTTCCAAAATAACATATTTGCTTATTATTTTAAAGTTCCCTGCTTTCTCCCTCCATTCTTAGGCCCTGTGTGTTCTTTCTCTGGAGGTGAATAGTCACATTATTCTTTAAATGATATTTCTGTTACTGGATATAATATCCTCTTGGTCCTGCTCGTGTCATTCTTCATACTTGCTTGTATATCCTCCCCGTTTTTTTTTTAAGCAATGGGGGTCAAGTGACTTGCCCAGGGTCACACAGCTGGGAAGTGTCTGAGGCCAGATTTGAACCTAGGACCTCCCATCTCTAGGCCTGGCTCTCAATCCACTGAGCTACCCAGCTGCTCCCTATCCTCCCCATTTAAAAAATGAACCTGCTCATTTCTTATGGTTCAGTAATACTGTCTCAGAAGCATTCATCACAGCTTGTTTAGCAGTTCCCCAACTGCTGGGCATCCCCTCCATTTCCAATCCTTTGCTACCACAAAGAGAGCTGGGATAACTGCTTTAGAATGTGTAAGTTCTTTTGCCTTGTTCTTGTTTAGAAAACAGACCCAATGGTGGTATTGCTAGGTCAAAGTGTACACACAGTTTGAAAACTCTTCGGGAGTGACACCATCTTGCTCTCCCAAATGGCCAGATCCATTCACATACCAACAAGGTATTGGGGTCCCCATTTTGCCACATCCACTCCAAAATTGGCCACCGTGTTCTTTTATCATACAGTCAATCTGCTAAATATGAGATGAGGCACTTCCAGGTATTTTAGTCTTTCTCTTATGGGGTATCATTTACTCTTTCTTCTTTTATGGCTTTGTTAGTGATGTGTAGAAACGCTGATAATGTGGGGGGGGCTATTCTATATCCTGCTACTTTGCTGAAGTTATTAATTATTTCAACTAACCTTTTAATTAGATCTCGAAGATTTTCCACACATCCCATCATATTATCTGCAAGAGAAAGGGTTTTACGGCCACTTTGCCCATTCTGACTCCTTCAATGTCGTTTTCTTCTTATTGCTACTGCTAGCATTTCTAATACAGTATTGAATAATCTTGGTAACAATGGGCATTCGGCTTCACTCCTGATCTTATTGGAAGACTTCTAGTTTAGCCCCATTACAAATAATGCTTGCTGATTGTTTTAGGTAGATGCATTTTAGCATCTGAAGGAAAAATATGATCCTCATGATTTCAAGAATGGGAATGAGTGATTTATGTTGTCCAAAGTTGTATATCTACTGATATAATTCTCATGTAAACCCAAGAAAACTATAATCTTTAGGTTATCTCTGCATCCTCTCTTTGAGATCAGTATATTTTGCCTGAATAGAATGTATTCTTCTATTTCCTTCCTTTCCTTTTTTTTGGGGGGGGGAATGTCTCCTTCAAAAGAATCCTTCCAGATTTTGTTCTTTATTTTGCATTATTGTTTGCATTCTCAATCAGTCCTTCTTTCTTTTGTCTCTTTGATGAGACTCATCATCACAGGTTCAATTGGTTTCTATTATTTCTACTGTACAGCTCACCAATTCTGCTTTCATATTTCTCGTATCTCTTTTAAATCACCCAGGACAACATATTGCAGTTCCATCATCTCCAATTCCACAGGGTCCTGTATCTCATCAGGTACTGAATCATTTTCCTTTGCTTTGCTGTATTTATTCATAGACACCTGAACTTGTCGTCTAGATCTGGAGGTTTTATTTTCTTGGGCTGTTAACGTTTTCCCTGGTGGTTCATCTTTTCTCCTGGGATCTTTGATCATTTCAGTAGTTTTCCTCACTCTCCAATCTAGCTCAGTTTCTGATTCTGGCCCTTCTGATGGCTTCCCTGAGGAAACTCAAAAGATCTCAGTCTTCTCCCACAGTGGCTAATTCATGACTATTCTATACCTCTATCTTTGCCTCCAAGTGACTTTTGGGGAGGCAGAACTGGCCCCAGCTAGATACGGGGCACTTTCTCTCAGCCTTAATGGAGTTATATGGAGCTTCACACAGATTGGGTCTGTCCCCTTCCCTTCATGGGGCACTGCTCCATATGCAGCCTGGATTTATTTCTGTCATTTGGAATATGGATCTCCCAGAGCTGGGAGGAGTGTTGGTCTGAGCACTGTTTCCATCTCAAACATGCCTCCTGTTCTCTTCCCTCTCTTTCTCATCTCTCTCATGAGATAACATTAGCCTTACTCAATTTCTGCAGTTCTCTTTTAGTCCTTTGGAGCTTAGATGTCCATGGTCCTGGAAGGAGGTGGTGAAGGGGCAAGGCAAGAGCTTGTGTTTTGTTCCAAGCAGCAGGGTCGGGAAGCCTAGTGATGCCTTGCTTCTGGTAGTATGGTTGTTGGTAGGGAGAGGCGTGCTTAGTGAGCTTGAGTGAGGTGTTAGTTTGTGCATTTCCCCCCATCTTTTATGTTCATGGCATATCCTATGTCATAGAGACAACTGGAGTTGCATCACCTATGATTTATGCTTCTGGTTTTGGAGAGCTTTGAGGGGTTGTGAGGATCAGAGAACACGTCTGCTCCATTTGGCTGGTTATGTGACCTGGAAGACCCCCCATAGTATTTTAGAGCTTTAAAAATGCTCTCTTATGATGAACTTGATAATAACCAACTAGCATAAACAATTGAGTTCTCTAAATGCGCAACATTTTTGCATATGAAACTTTGAACTTATGTTGCATACAATTTGTTTTCTAAATAAAGTTTATATAATTTAAGGCAATTGTAACAACTTTCTGCCTATTCGCCTCTTCTAAACTTCGTCGGCTTTGGTTCATATTTTGAAAGTGCTTTATTCACCTTTCTCTTTCCTCCTATTAATTTAAATATAGTCAAAGACAATAAAGCAGCATATTTTCCATGCATGAAAATGTTTCATTCCGTATTTTAAATTAACCACCTGCTTCTTCAGAAGCATCAAGAAATCTTCACTTATTATTATTGCTTGCTTGCCAATATTGATCAAAGTTATATGTTTTCTTCCAAGGTGAGTCCAACAATTTCCTGATGCAGTTTTCCTGACATGATCTAACTGGCCTCAGCTTCCTTGTGCAGCCTCCTGGTCTAGGGGCATAAAAGGCACACACCACCCATCGTTGGGGCCCCTCAGATTGAACGGGTGCCTGGAACTACACGAATCACTGTATCATGATGGCCAGACCCATTTCTAGCTTGGGATGCAGTGAGGGAGTGGATGGGAGGCCACATCCAGACACGTACGGGCCTCTCCTTATTGTATATTCTTGCTATGCTGGAGCAAAGTAAACCTCTTCTTTTAGATATTCAGTGACTTACAGTGCCTCATTGGGTCCCAACATAATTTTTTATAAACAGGACACAGGGAAAGAGGGAGAGAGCAGGGAACTTAACATGATAAACATAATACAATTTACCCATTTGATAGTAACTGCCTTCTTATATTTGTCTGTATACACATATGATGTATGTATCTGATAACTCCCATGCTAGATGGTAAGTCCCTTGAGGACAGGGACACTTTTGTCTTTTTATCCCCTCAAACTAATATAGTACCTGGTACACGGTACTACACATGCTTTTTGCCTAATTCCAATTTAATTAACAACTGTTTTTTGGATTTTCTATAATGAATTTTCTTTGACTAATTAAAAAAATCTTTTGCTGCAAAATTAAAATAGAATATTAGCATTTTATTTTTATCCTTATAGAAATGTAAATGCTGAAAACAAAATAAAAATAAAAAGCAGAATAGTCAAGCTATTTCTATTGTAAACTAGAGCAATATTTTTAAATAACCCACAGAAACACTTTTTTTATACCATAATACAGCATTGAAAATTATTTCAAATCAGATCCTTTCTATAAAATACCCAAATTGTGTCAACCTATGTTTCACTTAAAGATATCTAGTGAAGGGGAATTGTGAATTTTAGATTGACTCCACCCTGCTTAGTCTTTAGAATGTTAGCAACCAGGAATGTATACACCTCCACTTAAGGATTAAGTGTGGGGGAGGAAGGTCTATGACCTGTGTGTGCTAGAAGGTGACAAATCAGAAACACTGACTGACCCCCTGGGCTGTCCAAAGCCAAGTTTAAGCCACCATTGGTACATGTAAGACACAGGATGTGACTTAAAGAACTGCCTTTATATTTCACGTCACTTCCTGTAAGAAGAGTTGGTCATGGAACTTGACCATGGAGGGGTTTGAGCCTGAGACCTCAGACTGCTTCCCTTAGACTGTCATGTGCTGACTGATAAGGCTGATTCCTGTTTCCTTGGCTTTTCTGGAGGCACCAACCTCTGGAGAGGTCCATCCCTTGGGACTCCCTTGCCCTTGGATCTCTGGAGTCACTAGGCTCTGGAGAGACCCCTCATCTTGGAGGAGGCCTCATGGCCAGAAGCCATGTTGGATTCAATCCTCTGATCCCCTCCCCCCCCCTTGGCTGAGGCCTCTGAACTCTTGCATGGTTCAGACCAGGCCAGAACAGGCATCTCTCTCTCATTCCCTTAATTTCTTCCCTCTATTGTAAACAAACCACCATAAATTCTATTCTGACTTGAGTATTTTCATTGGAATTTAGAATTTAAATCCCTGGCGACCAACTAAAAATATACTCAGTCAAAAACTAAATTTTACCTCTTACAGAATCCATTCACTTTCAAAATATACCCTTCTACAACACTGTCAAGATTTTTTCCCCCTTATGTTGATCCTCACACAGCTTCTTTGAAACTTCTACCTGTTATCTTGGCTCTTTAAGAAATGCTTGTTGAATTGAATTATAATACACTGATGAATGATGGTTTTATAACACAGATGTACTCTAGAAAATTGTCAATAAATTGCATAATTGTTAATTGAATATTGTAAGTGTTCTAAAGGAGGTTGCTATTTAAAGGATATTACAAAAGCATTCATTTGTAAGATAATATTCATCCATTAACTTAAGTATTTTATAAATTTTCATTTTTATAGAACCAAAGGGCTTTCTTAAAAAAAAAACAAAGAATTAAATATAACATTTTGGGATTGAAAGCATAAATGCGTATTTTAGAGGTAACTAATCTGCAAGCAGGTTAAAACATATGCTTTGGGAAAATGAATCAATAAATACTGACTGGTAGAAATCTCAGGGAATAAGGGAAAACATAACAAATCTAATCCATAGTTGAACAGTTTCTAGCAAATATATAAATAATTGATCTGAATTCTGTAATAAAATATCAATCTTTATTCACATCTGCAAAATGTGTGTGATGTTTGCAGAGAATTATGGGTAAATAATTCTATAGAAATCAATCTTTGAAAATGTGATAGCTTTCTCAAAGCAAACTATTCAAAAGCTCTGCCTGGTATCTCATATTTTTGAAGGCATTTCTCTAATTCTTTTGTGTCTTCATTTTGTTAGCATATAACTTTGCATTCAATTTGTCCTTTGTTCATTACCTGAATAGAAGCTGTCAATTGTAATTTCTTTTTTCTTTTCATTGTTTACACATTTTTTCCTTCTTTCACCCTCCTTATTAGCTGTATTTTTGCTCCTCTGTTTATTTGCTGAATCTGTGAGTTTGAGCTTTTTGGCCCTGAAGGGGCTTCTTCTCCGCTCTGCTGATTAACTGGATTAGGCTGATGGAGCTGACCAGTTGTATTAATGCACCCTGAGGCCAGATCTTCCCCAACTGCCAGCAGAGGTTAAAAGTGAAAGTGAAGGTGTGGAGGCTAAAGGTACTTACCCATGGTCTTCTCTTCTATTCCTGTCTGCCAGCTGCCTCCCTGCCAGTTGCCAGGTCAGAGCCCTGAGCTTCCTATGGTGGTATCAAGGTACCCCATCAAGGTTGCAGCCTTCACCCTGGGATCCCAGTCAGTTGGATTCCTACCATGGGTCTCAGAGCAGTAGACAGGAAAGGGGTATTGGATCTTTCCCTTTTACTGGAGAATTCTAGTTTACCTGCACATCTTTCACATTGGATAGAGTAGGAGAGACCTGTGAATCTGCCTTGTTGTTGAGTTTGGCTTTTTGTCTATTTTGTAGACTTCTTCTGGTTGTTTACTAGTTCTGTGCAATTGAGCTTTTCTGCCCTCTAGAGGCTTCTTCTCTGCACTATTGATAAACTGGATTAAGCCAGTTGAGCTGAATGTGCCCTGAGTCCAAAACTTCCAACATCTAGGCCTAAGATAGAGGTGTGAGGGCTGAAAGCTGCAACCAGCCTGCCCTCTTTTCTGATTCTCTCCACCAGTTTCCTCCTTGCCAGCTGTGCTCTTAGCTTCCCACAGTTGTGGTAACAAGGTACTCTGTCCTGGTTGGAGCCCTTGCTCTGGGATCCCACTGACCACCTAAGTCTCAGCACAGTAGGTAGGGAAGGAATACTGGGACCTTTCTTCTTTCTTTTCCTCAGACCTGAGAATTCAGCCTTCTCTACATACCTTTTAAGTTGAATTGAGAAGGAGGGTCCCACAGTTCTGTCTTGTTGGATTTGATTTTCTGTCCCAGTTGAAGTGCTTTGTGTGGAAGGGTTTTCACAGAAGAATGAACTTTTGTTGCTTCTAAGCTGCCATCTTGACTGCCCATGCTTTCATTTTTAAAATTAATTTGCTGCATAGAAAAAAAAAGTTTTCCCTCTGAGTTTTATTGTGTGTATTTCTTTGTTTATTAAATGAGTTTCTTATAGCTCCAGATTGTAGGGTTTTGGTTTCTTACCCAATATGTCACTTTTTCATTTATTAGATTACTTAATTTATTCATATTCATATTTAAAGTGATGAGTTGTTTATATTTTCCTATACCTCTAATATTGTTTTTTTTTTTACAAATTATGATTTTCCCCTCCTCTTTTGCTATAAACACAGTGTTAAGTTCTTTTGTTCCTGCTGCTCTTTTCCTCTCTCCCTGATCTTCTCCTCTTATTTGTAATGCTTTTACTTCTTTGGGATTTTGCTTTTTAGTTCATTTTTCTCTCTTGCTTTTATCTTATGTAATTCTACTTCCCTCTTTTTTCCCCTCTGTCAAATAGATTGCTGTTTTTTTACCCCCTTCAACTAATCTTATTAGTTATTTTTAATTTTTAAATCCCTTTCCAAAAGATTTTTCTCTCACTCCTTCCATTATTCATATTTTTCTATCTATTTTCTGATTATATTGTCTCTTTTCTGTGTATTTCTCATATAATCAAAGTTTCCAAGGTATCCATTTTAGACTCTTCCCCTAGGCTCTTTCCACCTTTGACTACTGAACCTACTTCCAAAACATTGCAGATGTTAGAAAAAGATAGTGTCCCATGGTAGGAACCTTTCTCCACTATCTCTATCATAACTCTAATTATGCAGCCCATCAAGGATTTATACTCTCCCAATCTCCCAGATGCTACTTGACCCCTGGAGTTCCAACTTCTCTTTCCCTGTCCTGAGGATAAATAGAGGATAGGAGAGATAGGAGGATAGACTTTTCAAGCACAAAATTCCCCAGGCCACACACAGCTCAACATTCCTATCTCCCTTCATAGACTATCTATCTTAACCCATAGAAACATTAATCACTGGAACCCCTTCCCGCTATACAAGCAAGGGCTCCTTTCTTTCCTTCTCTTTTTAAAAATTTTCCCCTATCCTTTTCTTTCATATCCCTGTATGCTTTTTTCTTTCTTTCTAAGACCACAGGCTTCTCACATTCTCCTCATTGTTAGCTCTCTATTTTACCCCAGAGTACCAATTCTCTCTATCCCCTTCCTCTCCTCGACTTCATATGCCTTCTCATATTGCAATGTGGAACACCTGAGGCTCAGTGATTAGACTGAACAACCTAAGCATTCTAAGTACTTCCACAAAAGCCATTGGCAAGATTTCACCAGGAATGCCCCATGCCTATCTCTTCACTATTAATTCATATTTTATCTAACTGTGACAATTAAAAGTTTTGAGAGACTGGCTTCTGGGTAAGAATATGAATTTATTGATTAGGCTAACATTAACCAATAAATGAATAGTCGATCATCCTCTTGATAATCAAAGACCTTGCATGTCCTTGAGTAGGTCCATAAATATAGTGTAGGAGCTCATTTTTCAGCCCCTTCCTTGAACATCCCAAGACATCTCTAATGGGTTGCTAGTTAATAAGAAGGTTAGCCATCCAGACTCCCAACTCCTCTCCATCCTCTCAAGAATGGCGGGTAGTCATATATCTACCTTGTGTTCCCTATCTACACAGCAGAGAAATCGAATTCTCCCCAGGTAGAATCAACTTCTATGACGATTCCCTATGAGAGATTGAAGGGCTCATTTAGGCTATGTGTGGATACATCCATCACAAACTGGTTCTATTTACTGAGTAAGGCAGATCTTTCATCCTTCTCATCATCTCCCATAATTTTTATCTGATGGGAGAAATTCTTTGAATAGGGCAGAAAAGAATGCAGTACTGAAACTGAGGAGGTGATTTAAGTTTATAATTCCAAAACTAAATGTAAAAATAATTCAGTATATATTATAAATAAATCTTGGGGTGCCTGGGTGACTCAATGGTTAGTGTGGCCAAGAGATGGTGGGTCCTGGTTTGAAATCTGGCATCAAACACTTCCTACCTGTGTGAGCCTGGACGAGTTACTTAATCTCCATTGCCTGGCACTTAAGTGCTCTTCTAATCTAAAATAGTAATAAACATTTAGAAAAAAAAAATTCTTACTGATCTCCGCTCTCACTCTGTTGTTGATGCTCACCTTGGTTGCTGTATTCATTCACTCCTGCTTCCCAGCTGCTTGTAGCACTTGAGAAGCAAATACTTTTTTCAGTTCAGGTTTTTCTTCTTAAAACAAGATTCAAATCTCTCTCCTGATTATTGAATAATAACCTTTTTTTTTCCAAGTATGATTAAGCTCAGAATTGTAGGGTAGGTTGCCCTGAGCTGTATCTTGTCCTCCATTGCTCTTTGGCACACATTATTCCATTCCTTCCTCTGTTTTCTTGTGGGTGCAGAAAAGTCTTGTTTTATTTTAATTTCCTTTTCTTTGTATTTGAAGGTTTTTCCTTTTCCCTTACAGAACTTGTTTCTGAATTGCATTGTTAAATTTAATCACTATGTGTCTTTGAGTTTAGAGCCTAGGTTTGATGTTTTTTGTTTCTGGTGGTTACCTAAGAATCCTTTCATTCTGTGTTCAGAAGTTCTGGGCAGTTCTTCTACATTATTTCCTTCATTTTGGTGAGATGGGGGTTTATGCTGTTACATTCTACTGGAAAACTAATTGTTTCTGTGAATCAAAAAAATCAAAAGTAAAGAAAATGTGAACTATTCCTTTGAAAAAAAAAAACAACTGACCTGGAAAATAAATTTGGGAGAGATAATCTTAGAATAATTGGACTACCTGAAAGCCAAGATTTTAAAAAAAGAGTTTAGATATCTTCCAAGAAATTCTCAAGGAAAACTGCCCTGATATTAAAAAAACAGAGGGCAAAATGGAAATGGAAAGAACTCACTGATCACTTCCTAAAAGAGATCCCCAAAGGATCATTCTCTGGAATATTGTAGCCAAATTCCAGGACTCCAAGGTTATGGAATAAGCATTGCAAGCAGACAAAAAATAAACAATTAAAATATCATGAAGCTAAAATCAGAATAATGCCAGATTCAGCAGTTTCTACATTGAAGGATCAGAGGGCCTGGAATATGATATTCTGGAGGGCAAAGGAAGTAGGGCTTCAACTAAAAATCCCAGCAAACCTGAGCATAGTCCTTCAGGTGAATAAAAGGAATATTTAATGAAATAGAAGACTTTCAAACATTCCTGATGAAAAGACCAGAGCTGAATGGAAAATTTTACTTTCAAATACAAAACTTAAAGGAACAATTAAAAGGAAAATAAGAAAGAGAACTCAAAAGACAGTAAAGTTAAAATGTAAACATCCCTACATGGGGAAATGATTATTGTAGTTCCAAACAACTTTATCATTATTAGAATAGTTAGGAGTATACATAGAGGGGAGTATACATAGAGGGAGTATACATAGTGGGCTGAATATAATGGGATGATATAAAAAATTAAGTCATGAGAAAGAAGAATGCATTAGAAGCATGGGGAAGGGAAAAACAGAATGGGGTAAGTTATTTTATATAAAAGAAGCATAAGAGCATTTTTAGTGGAGAGGAAGATGAGAGATTTGGGAAGCGGAACAAAGTCCATTTTACTTACTCTCATAGGAATGGACTCAATGAGGAAAGTGTGTAATTAGAATCTGTTACCCTAAAAAAACCCTATGATTCCCAGCACCGCACTTTCTTCCTGTCATTACATACTAACATAGATAGAATATAAATTCTGTGGACTTCTGTCTCTTGCTCTTTTGTCTTCCTGTCACAGCTTTGGTGGAGCAGGCTTTTTGAGCAGGTAGAAAACCGTAGTCAGATCCAACCATTCTGGAGGGCAATTTGGAACTATGCCCAAAGGATGATAAAAGACTGTCTGCCCTTTGATCCAGCCATAGCACTGCTGGGTCTGTACCCCAAAGAGATAATGGACAAAAAGACTTGTGCAAAAATATTCATAGCTGCGCTCTTTGTGGTGGCAAAAAAAAAAATTGGAAAATGAGGGGATGCCCATCAATTGGGGAATGGCTGAACAAATTGTGGTATATTTTGGTGATGGAATACTATTGTGCTAAAAGGAATAATAAAGTGGAGGAATTCCATGGAGACTGGAACAACCTCCAGGAAGTGATGCAGAGCGAGAGGAGCAGAACCAGGAGAACATTGTACACAAAGACTAATACACTGTGGTATAATCGAACGTAATGGACTTCTCCATTAGTGGCGGTGTAATGTCCCTGAACAATTTGCAGGGATCTAGGAGAAAAAAACACCATTCATAAGGAAAGGATAAACTATGGGAGTGGAAACACCGAGGAAAAGCAACTGCCTGAATACAGTGGTTGAGGGACATGACAGAGGAGAGACTCTAAATGAACACTCTAATGCAAATATTATCAACATAGCAATGGGTTCAAATCAAGAAAACATGTAATGCCCAGTGGATTTATGCGTCGGCTATGGGGGGTGGGGGGAGGAAAAGAAAATGATCTATGTCTTTAATGAATAATGCTTGGAAATGATCAAATAAAATATAATTAAAAAAAAAAACCATAGTCATGTGGTTCTGTTTTGTTATATAATAAACTTTATAAAATAGAATTTTATTTGAAGTATTAGACATTAATTTAAATCCTACATTTATGGCAACCACAGAAGTGGGGTTTCTCCTGTCATGGCTTTCTTGCCCTCCCCCTCCTGGGAACTCCAACTGCTAACTGCAACGGTGGTCTCAGCCTAGCTACTGCTGCCACCTGCTGTTGCTGATTGCTTCATCTTTTAGAACACACATACTAGGAGTCTTTGGAGTCACTGTCCAGGGAGCTGGGAAGGTATAAATCCCTCTTTCCCTTACATTACCAACACCTGAGTGCTTGCTTACTGCTTGCCTTGGAAGCTGGGGTATGTTTCTTTTAGGCAATAATTAGCCTCCTAAAGGGCTTTTACCTGAGGAGACACTTCTACCCTCTTAATTCCCTATCCACGTGGCAGAAGAAGTAATCTGCTCCCTTGTATTTTTACCCCTGGTGGGTGGGGAAGGAAGGTTACTCTTCCAAACTACAGATAGGAAGTAGAATTGCAAGCATGGCCCAGTTTCCTGCCTATCTCAAACAGCTCCTATTCTGGGAGAGCATTACAGAGCTTGCACAACTCAAAGTTTTGGGTTATCTTTTCTTACTGCTCTTCCTGGATGCACTGGTTCTTGTGATAAGCTTGAATAATCCTGAGATTCAGGGGAGAATTTCATCTCCCTATACCCCCTTGACATTCTACAACACATCAAATATGAGATTCTTCCACACTATGGGAGATCTCAGAGATGTGACCAAAGGAATCTGAATGGATGATGATATTGGGGAGGGGAAGGAACTTTAAAGAGTCTGGAGGTAAAATTTTAAACCTTTTCAGACTTTAAAACTTTTCAGACTTCAGAAGTCTCCGTATCAGAATTGGAAAAAAAAAGGACTCTTGAATTCAGTGCCTGATCCATGTCACATATTTTATATTTATTGATTGCTTGTTTTAAGATTTTATTTTGTTTATTAAGTTACAATGTATTCTGTTACACTGTGTCACCTTAAGTTACTGTGTTTTGACAATTAGGTATAAGTGCTGTTACATTGGCTTTATTTGTACCTCCCCATATGACTGGCCTGGAGAAAATACCATTGTAAAAGTACCTTTGAGTTATTTGTAACAAGAGGTAAGGGTCCATTTAGTAGCTGAAGTGAGGTGCTATAGCACTATTATAATCACTACCTCCACATTTATAGAAATGTAATGAATGAGACATATAAAGACATGCCATATATGGATGTCTCATTTGGGAATGGGAAGGTTATCCTGAGGGGTGTGGCACCTCTGAATGGCTCTCAAGAAGAGAGTATTACCCAGGTAGCCTAGTAGCTTCTGGATAGTTTTTTTTTTCTATTAGCTTACTCTTCTCCACCAGAATATTCTATATTCTTGGTGATGCTTTACACCCAAAAGTTTTTCTTGAATTAGCTGCTATACTGCTGTTGTTTTTAATAAAAACTGTTTTCATATTGAAAATTAATGTATACTGAATTGATCCATGTGTTTGTCAACACCCTCCTCAGGGAGAATTGTATAATTGTCATAAAATTCCAGTTTTATAAAATTTTTTCTTGTTTGAGAGTAATTTTAGGATAATAAATTTGCTACCTCCCAGAATCCAAGGAGTGAACTGCTTGGAGAAGGCACAATGGAGATGCCTACAAAAACCTCACACTGCACTGAAAGATCCAGAATGAACTTTGGGATGTAGTGAAATTGAACTGTGGGGGGTTGAATGCATTTGTCTTGAATGTACACTTTTATGCCAAAGGGAACTGCCTCCTAATTGGATTTTTGCCAATGTGCCTAGCAATCATTGGCTTTGTTTTCTTTCCCTTTTATCCCCAAATTATTGCAATATTATGTTTACATGACTCACTGGGGAGACTAGTCTCCCAAAAGATCCTGGAGTGTGTGTATGTGTGTGTGTGTGTGTGTGTGTGTGTGTGTGTGTGTGTGTGTGTGTGTAATTAGAATCTGTTACTCTAAAAAAATACTATGATTCCCAGCACCCTACTCTCTTCCTGACATTACATGCTGACACAGACAGGGTATAAATTCTGTGGAGTTCCTTCTCTCAATCTCTTGTCTTCCTGTTGTGGCTTTGGTGAAGCAGGTTTTTTGATCAGGTAGAAAATCTTAGTTATGTGGTTCTGTTTTGTTAGATAATAAACTTTATAATACTTAGGATAATGTCCAAAGAATACTTTAATAAATTAATAATGTTATTAATTATTATTATATAATTATAACAATCATTATTATATAATTATAATAATGATTAATATAAATAATGTAAATATAAATAATAATTTAAATCCTACAGAAGAACATAATAATCAATAGGATAGAAAAATCTATCTTACCCTATAAAAAGTAGAAATTGAAGGGGATAAAGAAAAGTGAGATGGGGCTGATAGAAAATAGGGCAAATTGGAGGAGGTGGTGATGAGAAATGGCATAGGAAGAAATAGGATAAAGAGTAATACACAAAAATCCTAATGGTGAAAAATTTTATACAATCTTTTTAAATAAAGGCCCCATTTCATTTCTCAAATATAGAGAAATGAACCAAAAAAATAAGAATGCAAGTCATTCCCCAATTGATAAATGGTCAAAGGATATAAACATGTAATTCTCAGACAAAATAATTTAAGGTCTATCTAGTCATGCAAAAATATGCTCTAAATCATGATTAGAGAAATAAAAATTAAAACAACTCTGAGGTACCACCCCACACCTATCAGATTAGCATAAAAAGTATAAAAGAAAAAGAAAATGACAAAACTGAGAGGGGATATGACTATTATAACAGAAAAGGGAAATGTTAAAACTTTGAAGGAATGTGAAAAAATTGAGATACAAATGCACTGTTGGAGTTGTGAACTGACTCGGTCATTCTAGAGAGCAATTTGCACCTATGCCTTAAAAGTTACAAAATACTTTATATCCTTTGATCCAACAATACTCTAATGAGGCTTGTATCCTAAAGAGATAAAAAATAAAAAGGAGGACATATATGTACAAAAATATTTAAAGCAGCTCTTTTTGGGGGGGGTGCAAAGAATTAAAAAGTGAGGAAATACCCATCACTTAGGGAATAGCAGAGTAATTTATAGTATATGATCATTATGGAATATTATTGTGCTCTAGAAAATGACAAGCAGAAGGAGCTCAGAAAAACCTGGAAAGACCTACATGAACTGAAGCAGAGTGAAATAAGCAGATCCAGGTGGGGACTCAGGAGAGATTTTAGGGAATTCTGGGAAGTACCAAGGACTTCTGGGGATTGAAGTCTGGGGTTCAAATCTCCATTTTATGTCCCTTTTCTGTCTTTCATAATGTGGCAACTTTCTGTAGTCCTAGCTACTGATTGGGTAAATGCTTAATTGCTTAGATCATTTTAATTGGGCCCTGATTCAAGGACCTGTTATAGATTTATTTTTCCTTACTTAGAATTTTTACACATAAAACTTTGATAGTCTATATTTCACCCAGAAATTATCTTTTTTTATTTGGATTTTTCTGATGTCTTTTTAATTTCTCTTGCCAATTGATTCATATACCTCATAACTCAGCCATGCATCCCTAAGTGATCCTGTGTTTTTCAATCACCGTCTTCAAGGAGATATTGTAAAATTATTATTGTTTTAAATTGCAAAGTTTAAATTCCTTGAGAGAGAAATTTTAGGTTAAGAAAGATGCTACCTCTGTGAATCCAGAAACTGAACTGTTTGGAGAAGACACCACGAAGATGCCTCCAGACCAGAAGCTGCATGAGAAGATCAAGAATGAACTTTGGGTGTGGTTGATTGGACATTTAATTTGTATGTATACTCTCATGCCAAAGGGGACTGCCCCCAACTGGCTTTTTGTCAATGCAACCAGCAATTATTGGTTTTGTTTTTTTTCTCTTATCCTCAAATTATTGTAATTTCCAAGTTGGCATGTTTACAAGCCCCACCAGAGAGACTAGTCTTCCTCAGGCCTCAGGGGGGTAATGTAAAGTGCACATTTTGAACCCCAGACTTCAATCCCCAGAAGTCCTTGGTACTTCCCAGAATTCCCTAATTTGTATTTAATTTATATTTAAACTGGCTGTAATGCCTAATTCCACCTCTCTCTTCCTCTACTCCGCAATTGCAACATGTAGTGAGTAAAATGTGAATGGGCTAATCAGTCCTAGGCATGTGGTTTATTATTTTGTATCCTTGATTTCCAATAATCCTTAATAAGCCTCATAAAATAAAATACTTTTATTAGTAGAGACTAAATTAACTTTTACAATTTAAGCAAATTTTTGGAATAGGTAAGGATCAATTAATGTGGCTTCATCTGGGCAATCTTCTGGGTTTGAGGTGAACATATTCACTTCATCATTGTATTATTTATATACTTAGCTATAAAGTCTTTTAACTGAATATTCAAAAACAGAGAACTGGCACTGGAAACAGAGTATCTATGCTCAAGCCTTGCCTCTTGAACTTATTGTCTAATAATAGTTATTGCTCCTTTTTGTTATTTATTTTTGTAAGACACATATATAACATAATAGCATAGTATTATTTATTAGTAATAGTTACAGACTTCAGTTGTCACTTAACCTTGTTAGACCTCAGTTTCCTTATTTGAATTGTTCATGGGTTGGGCTGGGGGATCTCTGAAGTTCCCTTCAACTCTTGATCTTTGATCTTATAGTTAGTAGGAATTAATTTATAATTGGATAGACACATACACCTTACATATGTGTATGTTTTATACCATAACTACATATCTATTTGTATATTAATAACATTTCTGTGGATAGTCTGTGTGCCTTCTAGATATTATATACATCCTTATTACATACATATATTTTATAGGTTGGAATTATGATGTCACTGTTATAGGGAACTATCAGAAATATCAGAAGAGGATGAGGAAATTCTCTCTGCATGTATCTATGTGTGTACCTATATATGCACGTATAAATACACTCAATACCTGCATATTATATCTACAGAGTGTTCAGTCTAAACACACACACACAAAGTGTAAACACACGGCTACATTGAATGCTTATATATTTGACTACATATTTGTGTATGTGTATACATTGATATATTATATACAGGACACAAAGTTACGTCCATATATCTAACACGGGATGGTAATGCAAAAACATGTTTGAGTAGGTATTTCTCTCAGAAGTTACTTCATATATGCATGCATATGTGTGTATTTATATGCTGTGCACACACGTATTTCTGCCCACGCACTTGCTGCTAAAAGGGCTTATACCCATATGTTTGTGTCTGTCCACTGCTAACCCTGTGTCTCCACACATCTCTGTAAGTATCTGAAATAGAGGACGGAATTATTGATAAAAGTGATTTTGAAGATTCAAATTCAATGAAATGTAAAAGTTGGTCACTCAGAAACAAGCCCCCTGTTTTACGAGTCGATACGATGCTCCTTTTCAGATTCTTGCTGAGAAATAAGAGCCTCAGACTTTTCCAATGAAGCAAGTTCTGTCCCTAGTGCGCTCTGTAGAAGCAGGAGGAGCCCATCGATGGCTCTTGCCTTAGATTTTCATTTCCTAGAACAGCGAGGCTATTGTTCACCGCAGGTGATTTTCTTAAGCAAGAAAAAACAGCGTTTTTCACTTCTGCTTTTAAGGAAGAGAATGGCGGCTCCAATTCAGCCCAGGTGGTTCCAGGGTTTGGAGGCAGGGTGTGGGTTTGAGTTACGATCTCATGAAGTACGGCTGGAGGAGGGCAGGAGACACTGTTCTTTACTCACCACCTGGGGGGCCGGCTGCCTTTATGTCCCTGAAAGTAGACCTCAGCAGGTGAGAGGCTCCATTCTATACAATAAAGACTCACATCTAATGGGAGACTTCCGAGAACAGGATGCTTTCTCTCTATGACCCGGATGAATACAGAATTTTCAGTCTAGCAGCACACCTACCCACATAATCATGAATTCTGCTTTACTGTAAAAACCATTTCGGAACTTTTGGCCAAGGGATTAAAGGGCTTAATTGAATTTAGAAAGAGAAGTCATCTTAGTCCAACCATCTCATGTTGTATGGGAGAAAACTGCACCCTGGGCTGGTTTAAACTAGCCCCGTTTCACATGGCCTGCTAACAGCAGTGCAGAATGAAGCAAAAGAGAGTGGAAAGTACAGGGGACTTTGCAGGGGATATGAGGTTAAAGTTCAGCTTTTCTATATCGCTTAAATGACCCTGGACAATTACACGATCAAGGTCTCCATTTGTCTGATGAGCTGAGATCCCTTCTAGCACTAAACCCTACACTCCTATGTCTACCTCCTATCTCTTTAAATCTCAGAAGAAAGAAAATTCAGAAAGGGACACAAACAAATATAACACTATTACTAATTTGTTACACTTGGCATACATTGAGATGATGTACATTATTATATACCACAATCGCTCATTACTTTCATAATTAAAATACAATTTAAAAGGAAAGAATGGAATTTACAATATATTACTATAACTCTACCTGATCATAAATAACATATGAGTATAAAGTTAAATTTTCAAATTTTTATGACAATGAAGTTTTACTGTCAGAGAAGTCAACATATAGAGAATCCCCTAAATTGATCGCATCCATCCAGGGGTGCGGAAATAAAAATTCCGATGGGTTTAAAGAGCAGTTTAAATATAATATCATTAAAACTAAGGGCTTTGAGTTGCTGGAACAAGAGGGCATGGGGATCATTAGAGCCCAATGTGCTGCTGCATTCCCAAACTAAGGAAGACATTGGGCATCCCGAAGGAGAGGACTGAATTAAAAAGAAACAGAAAACCATGGTTCTACCCTTGCTTCACACGAACTGACTAAAGTCTCTCTGGAACCCTCGAGACAGTCTTCTTCTGTTGGAGCACACACAGCTGTCAATGTGAATAACAGGCTGCTGTTTGGTCACTTTTCTCCGTGTCAGATAGAGACAAGGGCTCATATCCTTGCTGAACTGCGACTGTTGGTCTTCCTTTCAGGCCTTTTCTCAAAGGGTTAGTTTGTGCTGAGGGCTATTTGGTCATCATTCTCTCTGTCCTCTTTAGACCTTTGGATCCCCCCCCCTGCCCCCAGGGTTAGCACAACAGCTTCTGTAGACTTACCTTCTAAGTTATCTCTAGAAGTCCTCAAGGCTTGAATGTAGAGATCTCGTCTACTGGGCTAGAGGGTTTCTCATCTCTGTCTTCAAGGCTTTGGGCATGAATTGTACATATTTGGGAAAATCCTCACCATTGCTCTCCTTGTCAGAATGCTCTCTAGGCACCTTACAAGCTTTTGGCTTATATAAAACAGAATAGTTTTTGGTAGAATATAGGGGAAGAGTCTCCCATCTATTCCTCTGAGCCTGCTCTGGGAGTGGCACATAGATTGGACTTTCCCACCAGGATGAAGCTTTTTGCCTGTACCATGAAGCTCAATAACCAGTGGTGCCAAATGGAAAATCTACATGGTGTAGCCACATTCCATTGTAAGCTGAGGCTTTGGCTTTACTCCCGCTGAACTAGTTATATTTCTGTTCGGTCTTCCTAAATGTTTCTCTGTAATTCTGATCATGAGACTAATGCAACTGCTGACCTAGAGGAAGAGGGGAAGCCCATGCCATGGGGAGACCATAGTAAGCCTACTCCAATCAGAGCTGAGTCCTGGCTACTAGACTTTAGCTATTAGTGCCCTACCTTCCTCCAGCCTTTTCATATAGTCTTTCCATTCTCAGGACTGCTCTCTTTGCTCTGGACTAGGTGATAATTCTACAGCAATGGGCAATAAATCAAAATGGCCACTTTTCCTTGCAAAAGATGCTCTACTAGTAGTCTATAAAATCCTCATTTCTTCAGAATGCCACCTCCCAGCTACAAATGGCCTTTTCTCCAGCCAACTATGTCTTTATTGTTCTCCAGACTCTACTGATGATTCATCTCCACAATGCTTTGTCTACTATGCCATAGAAATCTTTTCAACATGGAAGCTCATTTCTTCCCTGGACTACTCGTATAGGCAGCCTCTGCCTCTGAATGATTATTTCCTCTTTATTTTCATCCCCCTCCAGACTGACTCATCTTCACAGGATCTTGTGTACCATGTCTCTTTACACTTCACCGCCAGCATTCCTTTTCAGCTCCCTTTGATGTGGTCTTCACCCATTAGAATTTATGTCTACCTGAAATCTGGGGGACCACCATCAAACTAACAAGGGTCTTGAATGGAAGAGGATTGCAGTTCAGGATAACCACACAAGAAAAGAGTGCAGGAGTGCCCACTGGAAGGCACAAAGAGAGGGGTGGGGTTAAATACACTTCAACAGGAGGGAACAACAGACTAGCATAGATCAGAAGGGGATACAGGAAAAAGTGATTGTTGTCTGATCAAGTCAAGGACACTAGATTTGATTAGTCTGACCAGATCAAGGGCTTTAAGAGTAGATTTCCAGAGAAATCACAAGATATAACCATGAGGTCAGTGAAAGTAGCCCTTTCTATATAAGCTTCTTGAACATAGAGGTTATCTTTTTTCCATTTATATTTACATTCCCAAAGTTTAAAGTACAGTGTTTGGCACATAGTAAGTGTGTAAAGAATGCTTGTTGATTGACTAAAAACGGGTTTGCTTGGTAGAATTCATATCATTTGTCCAGATCTGTGATTTGATTGGTATAAAATATCTTTTGTGAAGTATTTTTCTCCAATAATGTGGATACAACTGATCTGCAATGAACAAATCCTAAAGATATGCCTGGAAAACTGAAAGGATAAGTGAGATTTGTTTGTGGGATTGTGCTGATAAATAACACCTGGGGCTCTAAAAAATAAATGCACAGCACAATTTAAAGTTGAATCTGCATTATTAGCACTTCCCACCACTTGCTTACATCTAGACAATCAATGGATCAATAAATCAAAGCCTTATTTGCAAGTTTTTCATTTTCTAATATTTAAATACTCACACATGAAGATATAATAACCAGCTCTTGTGCTGGTAAGAGCTGGCTCCAGCAGAACCTGGTTATCATATCAAAACGCAGGCTAATCATTCGGAGGCAGAGGCTGCATATACGAGTGGTCCAGGGAAGAAATGAGCTTCCATGTTGAAAAGATTTCTATGGCATAGTAGACAAAGCGTTGTGGAGATGAATCATCAGTAGAGTCTGGAGAACAATAAAGAAGACATAGTTGGCCTGAGAAATTGTAAATGTTTTCCCTGACCTAGAGGAAAGCTTTGTGTACATTCTGACACCTTGCCTCGAAGAATTTACATATAACATACAGGCATCTGCTATGAAAGATCTCAGCAGGTCATTAGCAGCATCTTCCTTCCAAAGGAGATGTGCAGAATGACTGGGAACTATTGATTGTTTCCTATGGAATGCTCTTCCTCCCCACTAAAGGAGCTGTCCAATTCCGGGTGGTTGGCTCATCATGAAGACTGTCATCATAAGGTCACTTGAAAAGTTGCCTGGTTCCAAATTAAAGACTAGGCTACATTAGACTAGGTGGTCCTTGTTTTTCCATTGCTCTTTGAGGGGTATATGGAATATTCAGAGGAGAATAGTATCTCTGGTGTGAGGGCTTGCTAAGCTCCTTTCAGAGTTGTTTTTTTTCATTTGGTGTCCACCTGCAACACAGCTCTTACCTGTGGCTCCAAGATATGCCATGTATAACAACCACCCTCCAGTAAACCTCAGCAAGTTGGATAAACCAAGTTGAGGGTAACCAACGGGGCTCAAACCCATTGGTGAGGGAGAGTGCTGTGTACAACTGGCATAGGGAGATTTTCCCTGGCTGAAGGGATAGATGAGAACAATTTATTCCCAAGGCCAAGAAGTTGGCAAAAGTAGGAACTGCAAAGTACTTAGAACTTGGTTAGACCTCAAAGAAGCCAGGGTCATCTTCTCATCATTCTGACTTTTGTCTTTTGACTGGACTTAGATGACCCCAGAAGAGAGAATAAGGCCAACAATTCTGTGCATCTCTGTCTCATTTAAGTCTAATTTATACTTGAGTCAAAAGGTATCACCCAGTGATAACATTCTGGGCTTCTTCATGAGGAAGGACAACAATGTGGAATATGGATTGGATGTGGGCGCATATTAGACCTAGGAAGCAACAATGTAGGGTGGAGAGGATATGAGGATTGGTGGAACTGATATGTTCATTTGTAAATGGAATATCACAAGTCAAGCAGATATTTTTCCTCTAACTGCTTAACTAACTTGTGGATGATATCCCCCAACCCTCCAAGTCAGCAGCTCTTAAAACATTTTTGTTTCCTAGACCCTTCTGCTAGTCTGGTGAAATTTATAGATTCCATTTCAGACATTTTAAAATGCATAAAATAAAATGTGAGCTATATATATGTATATGTCATAAATATATTATACATGTAAAGTTAGAAAATATTTATTATATATTTACAGGGAGAGGTCTCTGATACAATGGGAGAAACTTCTTAAGACCAAAAGGATACCTAAGACTTGAAGGCCGACTAATATTATCTAAAATGGGATCATTAGGTACTTTAAGGTCTATTGTTCAGTTTAGAGATGAGGTCAGTCTGGGACTTCCCCCAAGGCAAGTTCCTGAAAGACAAGGGCAAACTTGGAGGCTTCAAAAATACAGTGGACACCTTGTAAGATAGGTACTATTATTATCTCTCTTTTACAGAGGAGGAAACTGAGGCAGAGACTGGTTAAATGACTTTTCTTGGGTCATTAGCTAGTAATTACCTGAAGCTAGATTTGATACCAGGTCTTCTTAAGTCCAAGCCCAGCACTGATCCACCCAGCTGCTTTTACACCTATCAAGTAGGTATAGTACTTGTACTTGTCAAGTACAGGTGGTCTCCACTGAAAGAATATAAACTTCTTAAAATTAGAGGCTCCTTTTTTTCTTTTTTTTCCTGGTCCTACTGTGTATCACAATGATTAACATAAAGTAGGTGTAGGTATTTATGAAATAAGTGAATGAGAAAATATGTTGTCAAAGACAGTTGTTACTGATGTAACATTTTTATCCCTATAGAATTCATGGCATAGTAGCCATGTGCAGAATTTCTCAAAAGACACAGATAATACAAGGGAGAAACATGTAGACACAAAGAAAATCACTCTAGTACTAGCCTCTCCAGGGTCCCACTGCTTTTAGAAGGAAAGATTCTCTTGCCCTCTCCACTTCCTACAAAATCAAATCTATAGCCATAGTTAGGGTATATTAACAGTTACTATAGGAACATGAGCTCTCAAATTTGTTTTCCCTTTTTTATAAATGAAAAATATTACAGATATTTTTTCAATAGCACCTTTATTTCCTAATCTATCCCTTCTCCAAACCTTGCCAAAGAGTTATTATTTACATGCAATAAAAAGAAAAGAAAACATAAAAACTCAGCTGTGTATCAATTGTATCTACTCTTATACATGTACTGGGAGGGGGTGCAAGGGTAGGGAAGAGAGAGGGAAATACATCTTGCCTTTTCTTTGGTACCAAGATTGGCTATAATTCGACAGCATTAAATTTCATTTTTGGTTTTATTTTATTTGCATTAGATTATTGTATATATTATATTTTTGGTTCTGCTTACTACACTCTGCATCAGATCATATGTCTTCACACTGCATCATCTTCCTGCTCATTTCTTATACAACAGTTATTCATTATTTCTTTCATGTACAGCAATTTGTTTAGGCATTCTCAAAACAATGGACTTCTATTTTGTTTCCAGTTCTTTATTACTAGCAATTGTTGATAAATATTTCTATATCTATGGGAACTATATGATAATTGTTGGCATCCTTAGTCCATACCACATGACTAACAGTGGGGTCAAAGATAGGGCTATTTTAATTGTTTTCTGATCATAGTTTCTAATTGCTTTCTAGAATAGTTAAATCACTTCATAGCTCTACCAAAAGCTTACAACCACGTCAACCATCACAGTCCCAACTTTTGTCACTTTTCCTAATTTGCCGGATGTGAGGTAAAATACCAGATTTGGTTTGATCTGCATTTCTCTTTTTACTTGTGATTTTGAATATTTCATCTGGTTGTTAATAGTTAATCATTCTTCTGGGGACTCTTCAGATCTAGTAACCACTTATCCAGTGGGAAATGATTTTTTGTCATATATCTGACATGTTACTTCTCTGTTTTGGATATTCGATTATTATGTAGTTATTAGATTCACTAGATAATGGATCATTGAATCATAAGTCACTCTATCAGATTCATAGCTGGAAGGGACTGTAGAGAGCCTGGATTCTCACCCCCTTGGTTTATAGATGTGGAACTTGAGGCAAAAAAAGGTTAAGTGACTTACTCGAATCACACTGCTAGTGTGAGGTGGAAATTTAATTCAGTCTTACTGATTCCAATTTAGCTCCTTCATCCAGCACTCCATATTGGCCTTCATACAAAGCTATATTTTTTTCAAAATCAATAATTTCCCTTATCTGAATTGCTTTGATATGTTAATGCAAAATCTCTTAAATCAAAATAGACCCAAGTTACTTATCTTTAATAAATATCACTTCCTTGTTAGAGTAAAATCTCTCCTATGTACATACAAAGGTATTAAAAGGTCTCTGATCTATTCTTCTCAATTACTATTTTTTAACATTCAAATCACATACCCATGTTAAGTTTTTTCATAGTATAAGATGTAAGATGTTAATCTATACCCAACTTCTACAAACCTACTTTCTACTTTTCCCAGTAATTCTTATCTATGAGGGCATCCTTCTTGAAGAAACTTCTTTCCTTTGGTTTATTTATCAAACCCAGGGTTCTTGAGCTTAATTGTTTCTGATTCTACCTATCTAGGATGTCCCACTGATTTAATTTTCTAATGTTTAATCAGTACCAAATAGCTTTCATGATTACTACTTTAACTATAATTTGAAGTCTGAAAATGATATTCCCTGTTCACTGCTATGTTTCTCTCCATTATCTTCCCTGAGAATCTGGATCTTTTGTTAATTCAAATGAAGCTTGTTATTTCATCTTCTTTTATGAAATATCCTTAGCAGCTTGATAGGGATAGCATTAAATATGTAGGTTAATTTAGGTTGCATTTTCATTTTTGTTATATCAGTGTAGCCTTGCAATGAATGGTTATATGACCAGTTATTGAAATCATTCTTCATTTCTTTAAGGAGTATTTTGTGGCTGTTTCTATACAGAGCATGAATGTACTTTAGTGGATTGATTTCCAGATATTTTAGGTATTTTGCTGTTGTTTTGAATTATACTTCCCTTATTATTATTTCATCCTGAATTTCATTATTTCAATACAAAAATGATATTTATTTTTATGTGTATTTTTATCCTTCATCTTTACTGTAGGTATTTTCTCAATTAACCTCTGACACAATTTTCTAACTAAATCATCATGTCCTCATCAAATAGCATAATTTTTTGTTCTCTTTGTCAGTCTATAAGCTTTAATTTTTTCTTGTCTTTTTGCTTTGATGGAACTTCTAGAATTATTAAATACTTTTAGAAAAAGGTGTATTAAAAAAGCAATAGCTTTACATTTTATTTATTGACAAAGCTACTATTGTTTTACCAATGCATACAAAATTAACTTTTGCATTAAGATAGACATTATTAAAAAGTGAAATATATTTACATTTTAAAATACATGGAAAATTAATATGTATAATAAAAGAAAAAAATCTAAAACATTTGCTTTGTAGGAATTAAAGTATATTCATAGTGATTTTGTCAATGTTTTTTTTCTGCATCTATTGGTTTTGTTTTTAATATGACTATTTTTATTGCTTTCCTAATCGAATTATCTTCACATCTTTTAATTTGAATCCAACTTGATCTTCATGAGTAATTTTTAGTTACATTTGTGTGGAATTTTTGTTAGGATTTCATTTAAATTTGAAAATTTACCATGCGTTAATGAAATATTTTTACTTTATCACTCTCTCCTTTACCCTTCCTTGTTTAGTTCTGAAGACTATTTTTTGCCTCATAAAGAATATTTATAGAGTATTTAATTTATGTAGTTTTCCCACTGTTGATTTAAAATGATAAAATTTTCTAATAAGTACCACAGTTCCAATCCTTTCTCCTACCGTAGAAATTCCTTCATTCTAGTTCAATTTCTTCTTCTTCTTCTTCTTCTTCTTCTTCTTCTTCTTCTTCTTCTTCTTCTTCTTCTTCTTCTTCTTCTTCTTCTTCTTCTTCTTCTTCTTCTTCTTCTTCTTCTTCTTCTTCTTCTTCTTCTTCTTCTTCTTCTTCTTCTTCTTCTTCTTCTTCTTCTTCTTCTTCTTCTTCTTCTTCTTCTTCTTCTTCTTCTTCTTCTTCTTCTTCTTCTTCTTCTTCTTCTTCTTCTTCTTCTTCTTCTTCTGCTTCTTCTGCTTCTTCTTCTTCTGCTTCTTCTTCTTCTTCTGCTTCTTCTGCTTCTTCTTCTTCTGCTTCTTCTTCTTCTTCTGCTTCTGCTTCTTCTGTTTCTGCTTCTGCTTCTGCTTCTGCTTCTTCTTCTTCTGCTTCTGCTTCTTACCTTCCATCTTGGAATCAAAACTGTGTATTGGTTCTAAGGCAGAAGAGCAGTAAGGGCTAGACAATGGGAGTTAAGTGACTTGCCCAGGTTTTTAAATCAAATATAAGGTGGTCACCAGGGAAATATTCCCAATTATTCAAATACCCAAGTCAACTTGGTTTTATAGAGATTTTTAATTAATAATACAATGAGTAATCAAAGAAAGAGAGAGAGAGAGAGTAGAAAGGAATAATTATGAAGGGCCTCAAGCCAATATGGCCTAGCCCTGAGTCTTAAGAGAGAGAATCAGTCAGTCAGTTTTTTAACACTCACCACAAGGTCCTCCTAAACAAGGATTCTAGTGACACCAGGCCAGCTCCATCTCAGCTGACTTCACCAGAGAGAGCTCCCAAGCGATCCTCATCAGCGATCCTCCAAAAGGATTTCTCCAAAAGGATATCTATCTCCAAGAGATTCTGCTTTTTCTTATATAGGGGTTTTTCTCCCATGTCACCTCCCCTAAGTCCCTATATCTACCAATCACTATAGACGCTTTCCAAAGGACTGTCCATCTAAATTCCTGCTAAGTCGACCAATCTCCTCAGTAAGTCTGAATCAGAAAAAATGCTGCTGTGTCGACCAAATCTCCTCAGTAAGTCTGAACGAGAGAAAACACAGCTGAGTCAACTAATCTCATCAAGAGAAAACTTGCTCGACCCTTTTAGGTACCTAGCATCCCATTGTATCAATTCTAAAAACAGGCCTGGCTCAAAGAACTCCTTGCCCCACCATAAGCATAGATCCAAATACTTTCTTTGTTTAGCAAGGAGTTTTCTGCCCTAAAGCATTCTTAAGTACAGGTGGAATAGAGGTCCTCCCATTTCTGATCCTGGCGAGTTCTCACATCAAAATGGGGAATGTTTCTTAGTAGGGAATTTGAGGATTCCTCAATGTGAAGTAAAATTTTTAACATTCATAAGTCTGTGAAATTTTAAGGTTTATAAGGGTCACACAGCTAGGAAGTGTCTGATGCCAGACTTCAACCTAGGACCTCCTATCTCTGGCCTTGGCTCTCAATCCACTGAGTCACCTAGCTGTTCCCCTCAACTTCTTTTTCTGAAACTGTATTTCTAAGGATCTCTGTCTGATGTTAAATAAAATTTAACAGTTTTGTAGAAAACTATTTTCTTTCTTAAAAAAAAAACAACCCTTACCTTCTGTCTTAGAATCAATGCTCTATATTAGTTCCAAGACAAAAGAGTGGTAAGGGCTAGGCAATAGTGATTTGCCAGGGTAACACAGCTAGGAAGTGTTGCAAGTCAAATTTGAACCCAAGACCTCCTGTCTCTAGGCTGGGCTCTCAATACACTGAGCCATCTAGCAACCCCCAGAAAGCTATTTTCTAAGTTCTCAGTTGTGGCAAAAAATATATAGCAAAAATATTCTAGTAGTTTATTTCACCTTTAAATGCAATTGCATCTTCTTCCTCATTTTTAATTTCATTTCCCTTCTTTCTTTTTAAGATCAGAAGACCTGAAGACTTATTTATTATGCTAGGTTTTTCTTTATAAAAAATTATGCTTTTACTACAATTACATGTAAAAAGTTTTCAATGTTTTTAAAAGAATTTTGAGTCTCCATTTTTCTCCCTCACAACACCCACTTCATTCCTTACTTGAGATGCTAAGCGATATCATACAGAGATTGTGCAATAATGTAAAACATTTCTTCATGTTAATCGTTTTGTGGAAGGAAACTTGAATTAAAAAAAATAAGTGAAAAAAGTTTGCTTTGGTCTGGATTCAGACTCTATCAATTATTTCTCTGGACCATAATTTATCATGAATCCTTTGGGATTGTTTTGAATTATTGTATGTTGAGAATAGGTAGGCTATTCATAGTTGTTCATTATACAGTACTCCTGTCATTGTGTACAGTATTTTTCTAGTTCTGCTTATTTCATTCTGCTTCAGTTTGTGTCTTTCCAGATTTTTCTGAGTTTCTCCTACTTGTTATTTCTTATATATTATGCCAATGTATTCTATTACAATAATATATTATAACTTACTGTGCCATAGTCCAATTGATACATATCCACTTTCCAATTCTTTTTCCAATCCACTTCACTTTCCAATTCTTTGATTTTACCCCCCCCCCCAAAGAGCTGCTTTACCCATTTTCCTATATAACAGTCCTTTTTTTAAAATTTCTTTGGCATACAAAATCTAGTGATGGTGTTGCTGAGTCAAAGGGAATGTATTCTTTTCTAGCCCTTTGGGCACAGGACGGAGTTGCTCTATAAAATGGTTGCATGGCTTTACAACTCCCTCAACAGTGCATTAGTGTCTCAATTTTCCCACATCCCCTCTAAGTTTTGTCACTTTCTTTTTCTGTTATTCCCTTTATGCTACTCTGATAGGTGTGGGGTGGTACCTCAGAGTTGTTTTAATTTTTATTTCTTTAATAGTGATTTAGAACAATTTTTTTGCATGACTACAAAGAGTTTTAATTACATTGAGAACTGCTTGTTCATATCCTTTGACCATTTTTCAATTTGGGAATGATTTACATTCTAATATATTTGACTCATTTCTCCATGTAGTTGAGAAATAAAGTCTTTATTAGAAAGGTTTGTATAAACTTTTTTTTTCACCATTATGATTACTGTATATTACTCTCCATCCTATTTTCCCATTTAGTTTCTGATCATTACATCCCCCAATTTTCCCTTTTTTCTATTATCCCAACCCCCAACCTTTCTCCTCCTAGTTTTCTGTAGGGTAGGATAGATTTCCATACCCTATTGATTGTGTACTTCAACCAATGAGTCAATTCCAATGAGGGTAAGATGCATTTGTTCCCCTCCCCAACTCCCCCATCTTTTCCTCCACTGAAAAACTATGCCTCTTACCCCATTCTATTTTTCCTTTTCCCTTGAGCTGAAAAAAGTATGTCGCTCCATTTTTTGTGGGTTATGCTGTTCCAGAAGTTTTGACCAATGTCAAATTAGATGTTGCCTGCCAGAGACTCATGGTAGAGCCAGATAGGTGTTCAACATATATATTGGCCAGAAACAAAACTAAAATGGATGCAGATGCATTGTCTGATAGGCCAAATGACTAAAGGCTGTTATTTGATAACTTGGGAACCGAGTCATAGTCAAAAGAATGTATAGGTGAAAATGGAAATCATTTGTCAGACACTAGTGCAAATGACTTTTTGAATCAAAATAATACTCTTTGTCCCAGTTATTCCTGGATGGTTGTTCTAGGAGCAGATGTGTGATAAAAATCTATGGAAACATGATAGGAGAGGAAGGACAGAGCTAAGATGGGAGAGTGAAGTCAGTATTATTTGCCAAGCTCTCCCCAAACCCCCCACCCAACATATACAATATGACCAAATCAAATTATAAATGGAAATGCCAAGAAAAAAATCACAGTAAGTAATTTTCTAGCCTATAGAAACTTCAGAAGGGAGACAGAGGTCTGTAGATGCTGGTTTAGAAGATGGCCAGAAGTGTGGTGAAAAAAAAAAAAACATGGCTATGGAGAATGGCCTTGATAGCAATGGGTGAGAAGCAGCCCAAGTCCAGGGACAATAAAGGGACTGAAAGAGATCTCAAATGGCTTATACACTAGCAAACAGGAATAGGAATGGGTATCATCTGGCAACTCTGTTACACATTATGCAGTTCTGGATCATAACTTCAGGATGGAGAGAAGCAGTTGCACTTGCAAGGTAGAAGGGGCACTACCTGTGTAAGAACCAGAGCACAGACAAGGAGGTCAATGAAAGACTTCTAGAATAACACCATATCAGAAGCACAGAAATCTAGAAGCACTGAGCGGTAAAAGCAGAAGGGCACAATAGACAAAAAGCATCAGGTCAGATATCTCCCCACTCCTCAAACCAGAGGTAAACAGAGCTTGACTCTAATATGAAGTCCAAAGTCAAGCAACAGATTGGAAAAATGAGAAAATAAAACAAGAATCTTACCACAAAACTCTACTATGTGACATAGATGCTGAAGACACTAACTCAGAAGGCAGCAATAATTTGAATTCATCTATAGGCAAAGCCTCAAAGTAAAAAAATTGCAGATTGGAAGTAACAAAAATTTCCAGAAAAGTTAAAGAAAATAAGAGTAAAAAATGATTATAAAAATAAAAACGAGTGGAAGAGGAAAATGAGAGCTATGTGAGAAAATTACAAAAAGATAATTAACTATTCAGAAAAAAACATAAAAATACAGAAGAAAATAATTTCTTAAAAATAGAAATTCTAAAAATGAAGAGATTAGAAAAGTGAAAGAAAAAAATTTTAATAAATAAAACAAGGATATGGTTACATAAAAACAAAGAAAACAGATTAGCTAATTTGTTTACCAAAAAAGAAAGCTAAATTAGTATAAAAAATGAAAAGGGTAAATTCACATCCAGTGAGGATGATATAAAAAGCAATTATTAGGAGTTAGTTCCCTCAGCTATATACCAGTAACACTAATCTGAGTGAAATAGAGAAATATTTACAAAAAAACAAATTGCTCAGGTTAATAGAAGATGAAATAGCATACTTAAATAATGCAATCTTGGAAAAAGAAATTGAACAAGCTACAAATGAGCCCGTACTTAAGGGTGGGAGGTGGGAAACCAAGATTACATGGATTCACAAGCAAATTCTTCCAAACATTTAAATAATAATTCTGCTGCCATATAAACTGTTTGGGGAAAAAAGGAAAAAAGGAGTCCCACCAAATTCCTTCTGTGACACAATATGGTTTTGATATCTAAACTAGGGAGAATCAAAACAGAGAAAGAAAACTATAGAACATTTTCCCTAATCAATGTTGATGCAAAAATTTTAAATAAAATAATAACAAGGATATTACAACAATATGTCACAAAGATTATACATTGTGACTAGGTTAGATTTATACCAGAAATTCAGGCTGGCTCAAAATTAGGAAAGCTATAATATCAATAATAAATCCAAGACAAATCATATGATTATTTCAATAGATTCAAAAAAATGTCTAACAAAATACAACTCCCATTCTTATTTTGAAAAAAAATTAGAAAGCATAGGAATGGAGCTTTAAAAAAATGATAGCTTCTACCAAAATCAAAGAGAAAACATTATCCATAATATGAATAAACTAGAAATCTTTCCTATAAGATCAGGGGTAAAGCAAGACTGTTCATCATCACCATTATTGTTCCAATTTATTTTAGAAATGCTTGCTGTAGCATTTCTTGTATTTTTCTTTTTTTTCCAGTTACAAGTAAACTGACATTTTGCAATTCAGATTCTTTCCCTTTTGCCTTTCTCTCCAAATAGTCTATTATAGATTATATGAATGGTTTCATGTAATACATGTTTCCATATTCCTCATGCCAGGATAGAAGACACATATCACACATACAATAAAAAACTCATGAAGAAAATAAAGTGAAAGATGACATGCTTTGATCTGTAACCAGACTCCAACATATCCTTCTTTGACTTTGGATAGCATTTTTATCATGAGCCCATTGGGGTTATCTTGAGACCTTGTTTTCTTGAAAACAATTTAGTCCTTCACAGTTGATTATACAATATTTCCGTTACTGTATACACTGTTCTCCTGGTTCTGCTCACTTAACTTTGCATTAGTTCATATAAGTTTTTCAGGTTTTTCTGAACTCATTCTATTTGTCATTTCTCATGGCTCAATAGTATTCCATCATAACTGTATAACATAAACTGGTTCTGTAAAATTGAAAATTTGTTACCCTAAAAAAGAACTACATATCTCAAGAGCCCACTGACTTCCTGTCATTGCATACTTCCTGTAGACAGAGGATAAAGGAAGTGGACATTGAGACTCTTGCTCCTCTATTTGGCATGATGTAGCATCAGCAGTGATGGTGGTAAGGTGGGGATTTTGAAAATGGCTAACCAGCCATGGGCACATGGTTTTTATTTTGTATCCTCTTTATTCCTTGATTGCTAATGATCTTTAATAAATCTCCTAAAATATAATATTTTTATTATTTGAGATATAATTTAAAATTTTACAGTTGGCGACCAGAAGGGATGAGAAAATCTCTCAACTTTTTTTAAGATAGCCTAGATAATTTTTTTAAGCCACATTTCTCCTGCCAAGATTTTTCGTCTACCCCACCTACTCACCCTCACAAAACAAGAGAAAGAAACTGCTTATATTTCCCATCTGCTTGAGTCCATGTTCCTCAGTTCCTTGCTGCTGACTCTGGCATTGCTAATACTGCTTCCCTGGCCCCCGACCCAGATCGCTCATCCAGCCCCAGCCTCAGGTCCATCCCAGGCTACTGGTAGCTGCCATTATGTCTTCATAATCACAAACCAACTGGTAAAAATGGGGTGTTCTTTCCTTAGGCAACAATTAGCCTCCATGTGGCAGGGGACCTGGGGGTTGGGGGAGAGACTGGGAGAAGGAAGACACTCTTCCAAACAGGAAGTTGATTACAAGCATGGTGTGTTCTCTGAAAGAGCAGTGCATTGCCTATTTCAAACAGCTTCTACCATTCATGAGTGCACTGATCCTTTCACTTACCTTGCCTGAGATTCAGGGGAGAATTTCATCTCCCTGCAACTCTTTGCCATTTGGGCCTGCCCAGTTTGAGATTCCCATATGTTCTCCCTTGCTATGGGAGATCCAAGAGCACTCAAAAAGGAATCGGAATGGATAGGAAAGGAACTTTAAAGAGACTGGAGGTTAAATTTTTAAGCCTTTTCAGACTCCATTGTTTTATAAAAGCCTCTGTATCTTATTGTATTTTACTGATTGTTTTATGATTTAATTTTGTGGTTTTAAGTTCATATAGTAATGTATTCGATACTATTCTGTTATACTAAATCATTTTCATGTACGGGGTTTACCAAAAACTGGTTACAATTGTATAACGACCTTTGGAAAATTTAATGAGCTAAATATCTAAAATTGATTTTAAGGGGTCTTCAAACATGAATTTTAGATTTTTTTCAACAACTCTGATCATTTTGCCTGTCTCTAACAGGAGGTAAAGTACATTTTAGTAGCTGAAGCGAACTACAATTATAATCCCCACCTCCCTATGGGACATTACTGTCTCATACCAAAGGAGCTGGGAAGTTGATCCCAGGGCATGGTACCCCTGGATGGCTCCCAAGAGAAGGGCATCTCTCATTTGTAACTCCTCAGCTCACTTTACCCTTTCACCAGAATGATCTATAGATTCTTGGTGACATTCTTAAACCCAACATAAACAGTATAGAGGTTTTGATTTTTCTAGACCCCTCTACCACATTTTTGTAATAGATTTTTATAAAATATCTCAGCCAAGCTTGAAACTTTGCTACACCTGAAAAACTTGTGACAAGTATCCATTTTCTTTAAATGTCATATAACCGACTCCTGTAAAATATGATAGTGGGTTTGTTTGCTATTGTCATTAAATGGGCTATTGGGAAAGAACTGAATATCTTTATTGACTTTTGCTTTGAATTTTCAGAAGATGTGTATTGTTTAGTCATTTCAGTCATGTCACTCTGTGACCCCATTTGAGTTTTTTCATTTGTTTGTTTGTTTTTGGCAAAGATACCAGAGAGATTCACCATTTCCTCCTCCATTCAGAAGATGTAGAAACAAACAGAATGTTTGTCAACCAATTGCCTAGTTATGGTCTCAGCTCAGAAAAACTCTAAAAGAAACAAATGACAGTAGGATGCCAGTTTACTTCCAGCAACATCAGTGAAGTGACAGAAGTCCATTAAGAAATCTGTAGAGTCATAGCCCCAGAGGACAGCCAGTACTGTATAAAAATAATGCGTATTGATTAGTTTTAGACTTTCAGGTTAAATTCATAAAATTTAGTGATAAATAGGTAACCAAATAGATTCTTCAAAGAATACACTCAGGTTTTGCAAGAACTCTAGGCGGGTTAAATAACTCAGATGAAATTGATTCTGTTGAGATTAGAATTGGGTTTTGGTACCCATTAAAGAATCATGGAATTCAATTGAGTTTACCTATGTTTCTAGTATCATCTCTATTTTGACAATAAAGGAGGTTTGAATCCAGAGGTATTTTATTTTCCTTCCCAACACTAGCTATAGAGGCCTCTAGGTCATTGGAGCCAGTGATATCCAGATTCCCACCCAGATTCCCCCCATCCCCACCCCAATCATCAACCTAGAAGAATGGAAGAAGCTTTAGGGGCTGAAAATGTGGAATTGAGTTGCTTGGTTACCTGTTTTATTGTCTAGCCGTCAAAGGTTAAAATCATGAGGCATAAAGAAAATCCACCACAAGCAGGAAAATATCCAGCAGAAATTCTGAGGCCAGTGTAGAGGGGGCTTGCTGGGAGAAATGTGATGTCACCAAGGAAAGAAACCAGCAGCTGTGAAGCTTCTTCAAATCAAATTTTCCTCCAAATGTGTTTCCTAGTCACGTGCTCTCTCTCTCCATGTGTGCTCCTCCACAGCATGCTCTGAGCACTCACATTCTTTACATTTCTTCTCATATGAACTCCCTGAGAAGATCCATTCTTCCCACTGATAATGAGTGTATTCGTGGAAAACCATCTCCGAATCAGGGGAAAAGTGTTGTCACTCTTTGTGCACCGTACAGCATTTCATGAAATTCTATTGCTTTGGAGCGATTGTATCTGCTGGCATAAACACTGGTATGGGGAAGTTTATGAAGATGCTATGCAAAGGTTCAGACCTTTCAGGTGGACCTGTAGTACTTGCCTTTTGGGGGATCCATGCTATGAGTTGGAGGGAAGCACCACCAAGCCTTAGACTGCTGTGTCTGATCAAAAGTGAAACCTCCCATTAAGCAATCGTTTCTGTGCATGTGCCCATAAGTGCAAAGTTCTCATTATTTTTCTTGGTGGTGAGTAACACCTGGTAGTTCTTTATGCTATTCACTCTGGATGACCACAGCAAAGCACTGATGTCAGAAAGAATGTGCCATGCAAGTTGATAGAGGGCACTTAGTGCCATTCTGCTGCTCCTCTCTGGAGACTCCAGACTCAGAGGGTCAGTTTTCATACAGAAGAGGACAAACTCTAGTCTTAGTCCTAGATCTGTTCTGGGTAAAAAGCAGCCTCTTAGAGGAGTAGAACTTACAATGGATTGGGCAGAAGTCTTCCCCATTAAGTTAGAAGCTTCTCCAGGGCAGGGACTCTCTTTTGCCTCCTTCTGAATCTCCAGCACTTCACACAGTGCCTGGTACATGGTAGGCACTAATGAATGTGTAATGATTGATTCAAGGTGGTGGTTGCCAACAGGAGCTCTTTTAAATGACCCACCATGAAATACTGCATTTCATAATGAAGGCAAAGAGCCCCCAGTTCATTAAACAACATTCAACACATTTCACAGGCTTAAGCATTTTCTACCCATGTTTTTCCTCCACTTCCCCCCCTTTCTATATGTATATACGACCTCTTCTGGAGCAGCACTGGATGCTGTAAACTCTATTTATTCTCTATTATCATTGATGTTGATGCCTATGACAGTTACATCTAAAAGAAACAAATCAGAGTTTGGACAAGTAGCATTCCTAGGCGAACAACAAAATGCTTCACTAAAGAAAGCTTGAACTAAATTGTCAAGATTAAAACATTATCAAAAACATCCCTCAAAGTCCAGCTCAACTGGATCATTTGCTGTGGAAAGGCATTACAGATTCCACGGACACAGTCAGTCGCTGCACTGATCTCCGGAGTCCTGGAAGAAAGGAAAAAGAAAAGGAAAAATCAGCTCTGCACTCGGCACAGATTTCTCGTGTCTTGCTATTATTGATCATTTTGAATCCCTAGTTTTAGGAATTTTATTATTTGGGGTTCAAACTTCCAGTTCACCTTTAAGGTTAGGTGATTTTGCCATGTTGGTAAAGTAAATAAAATGAAAGCTATTGAGAGTGGTGGCAAGTTTGAAGCTTCAGTACCTCTCTGCAGGTTGGTAACATCATTCTACTGAGCCTGTATTACTGAAATGAGCCATGATAACAGGGCTCAAAGTAAAAGAATTCCCCAAATCCTAGACTCACATGAGCGTATTAGAAACTATACTAAGTTAATGCAACATTACGGCTAAAATTAGGTACAATTTTGGGTGACTACACATTCAAACATGTTAAATGTTGAATAGGACATCTTTTTAGATGTCCAATGGCAGATTAAAATATACAGACAGAATGACATTTTTATTCCTTTATCAACCTTAAAAATACCTACCTGAATAGTTCAGATATTATAGGAAGAAGAAGTAAAAAAAGAACTAAAAGCACATATTTGAAAACTATTGTTTTGAGGATCAAAGAAACTATGAGATGAAGATATAGAATCTATTTTGTTAAGTAAAGAAAATGCTGAAGTGGTCAAGATGTCTATCAGTTTGTGAGTGTCTTTTGTTGATAAAATACAGCCTGGGGAAATGTTTACACATTAATTTTGTTTAGAAAATTGCCTTTAAAAAAGAAAAAGAAAGAAAAGAAAACAAAGGTCCTTAAAATCCTCTGAGACTCTTGCTCCTCTTATAGTCTGGAACAACACTGAAATGGACTTTGTTATCTTCAGTGAGTCTCTGCGAGAACTAAACCAAATTAAAAAATGGTCTACCTTTGTCTTTCCCCGGGGTAAGTGAAAAAGCCAGGAGAAGGGTCTTCCTTATGACAATTTGTGTATTTATTTAGTGCTCTTGAGAAGAAAGGAGGAGAGAAAAAGCAGGGAAACTGATAATCTATGAGAGAGTTTGAAATAATTAAAGTGGGCATTAATTATGATAAATACAGTTGTAGAATTTTAGTTTGCAGAGCAGTTTATTTGCATTATATTCATTTGGGCCTCACCACCCTATGAATTAGATACTACAGGAATAATTATCCTCATTTTGTGGATAAGTCACTATTTGTCAGAGAGGGCATTTGAACCTAGAGAGTTTCCTGCTTCCAAATCTAGCACTGACATTGCTTCACCCACCTATTCCTTACCTGCTGCGTCTAGTCATTGCCCTTTGGAGAATAAGGCAAAAAAAAAATCAGTATCCATGGATAAAGTCAATGTGCTTTTTATCTATCAGGACCAAAAAGGGGAGAGGGTGAAGAGAATATAATTTTGCCCTCATTCCAAATAAGGTTTTAGGTATCTTTTACAATAGCCTCCTCTGTGTTTTAATGATGATTATTTTCATCTTTGTCAATGTATAAGTCAAAAGAAGGAGAATAAATTGAGGTTGCTTCAATGTGAATATCTTATCATTTGTGTAAATTTCACTTGTATGAAAACTATCACTTAATCATCATATTTGTCATTTGCCATAAAATAATCAATGCTCCTGGATCTTCACAGATGTCCTTGTGAGGCACTGGATTGCAAAGACTCTCAGGACAACAGTATTTACTCTAAAAATGTAATACTATCTGTTATCCCTTTTTTGGATAGACTTTTACTTACTAAAAGTTTCAGAAAATGAAAAGAAAACCAAAATGTTCAGAAAATGAAGAAATCAGAGAAAAGCAACTTGAGAAGATACATAGCCAATAGGAAAATTGTACATTGATGGTTTATGACATTTATGACATAAATGTGCATATTTTAGTTGCTCAGTTTAAGGTAGAGGCAGGTTCCGACACTCGTGGAAGCTAGTAGAGTCTCCTAAGTTAGTAGAGCCAACTGAGAAAACACATGAAAAGCCAGGAAATCAGAAAGTAAAAGCTGATGAAGGAAATGAAACGGCTTACACAAACTAATATGAGATGTCAGAAGAAAGACTACAGAACTGCCAAAGTCAAGAAGTCAATGGAAGCACAATTAGCATGACTGGATGACTTGAGAAATTCAGGTCTTGAGGTTGACATGGGGAGATGAATGCAAGAACATTTTCATGCTGGGAACTGATTGGAGAACTCAGAATCCTCTATTATTTGGAGAGACAACTGAGGAATGGCTGCCTTGAAATGTATGATAGTATCTAAATGAACAGGTATGATTTTGGAACTTTTATTTGATTAGATCTATGTAATTCATGTTCTTTTTTTCTTTTCCTTTTTGTCTCAAAATAAAATTCTACTGATACCAGTTAGGCAAATGAATTAGGTAACATTCAGGTGTAGGCAATTTAGAACTGATGATAGTCTCCATACAGGTTAGCCCTTAACAGATTGAGTTAAATAAGTTCTCCCCAGATACTCTCCCCTCATCTTATTTCTTAAGGTCTTTGTTCCTGATTGCTCAATTAGCAATAATTTAGAAGCTGCTTTTAATTTAACAATTACTAATAATAGATAACAAAGTAGCAAATAGTATTCCAGGATGAGTTTGGGTGCAGCATAAGAATGCTGGTTGCTGACAAGGCAAGAAGAACATGTTTTCATTTCAGTTTTTTTGCTTGGTGTAGAAGGAATCAATAAGAGTGGAAAGGGATGGAAAAACATGTACATAGTTTAGTAGGTGCCATTTTTCATTAAGAGGAGATAGGAAAGAGACAAGAATTCTCAAAGATTCCTCAGAGGCTCAGATTCGCTTTTAGGACACTCTTTGTCATGTTATCTAGCAGAGCCTCTGTCCAGCTGGAAGGATGACTCAGAATTGACAGTGGACAATTTCTTCTTAGCTTATGCCCTGGAAGCACAAACAAATCTCTAGCAACCTCTCTGGTGGCTGCCCCTGACTCCCACTTAATCAAAAGCAGGAATACTTAGTGGCTTTGAAAACACTTTCTCCCTTTTGGGGGGAGTCCTAGGAAGAGATGTAATATTTCTTCATTGGGTGCCAAGAGTCACATCATTGCTCCACTTTTTTTTTTTTGAGAAAAGGTCGTTTTGCTTTTATCTTGATTCCATTTCTGAGAGGACTCTTAAAAATTGCATAGGTGCATTCTTTAAAATATAGATTTTGGCTAATCAAAATGCAATTCGAAAATTCAATATCTACATTCAAAATGTACTTTTTGTAGGAGCATATAAGTAATATATGACATACGAATGGTTAGAATTCTTTTCTATAGTAATCAAATAGTATACATGGGTATATACTACTTTGCAGTTTACCAAGCAATTTATAGACATTGATCCATTTGATTCCAACAACAAATTTATGAGGCAGGAGACATAGCAATGAGTTGTCCCCACTGTGTGCAGAAATTTCTAGTACAGAAATTCCCTCCACTGATGCAGATCATAGATTTGCAACTCATTTATAGTTTGTAGTCTTAGTCATTCCCTAAGTCCACAGAACTAGTAAATGTTTGATGAATGACTGAATCTAGACTCTATTCTTTGCTGATTCTCATCAATTCCTTATTACCATTATATAGATGAAGAAATACAGGACTGGCAAGGAGAAGGGACTTTGCTCGGGGTCACACAGGTAGGAATTTCCATTCTTGGGACATGGACCCCAGACCTGAAGACTCAGAAGCCATTATTCAAGCTCTTCTATAGGACACCATCCACTTAGAACTTGCAGAAATCCATAAGACTTTGTGAAGAGTCCAAGCATAAGATATGGGAACATAGACTTAAAGCTGGAAGGGGCCCCAAGAGTCATGTAGACCAACATCCTTCTTGGCAGATTTGGAAACAGACTCAGAAAGGTGCAGGGAGATGTATAACGTTCCCACAAGGAGTCAGTGACAGGATCAGGATTGAAACTCAAGTTCTTGGTTCCAGATCCAGCATTTTTCCATGACGCTTCTTTCCGAGACATACGGTGTTTTTGCCTATCAAGGGACTACTTTGGATTTTTCTAACGGGGTAGTGAGTTGTGTTGGGGTATCATCCTTCCTATCCACTCTAAGAGCACCTGGAAGCATCTTGGAGCTCAAACTCTGCTTCAATGAATGTCATTCAGTAAATAAAGTTCAATCAAGATCCAGTTATGCTTTGAGATATCTGACTCAAGAAAATCAAGTCAGTTAGCTAGCTAAATAGTTCCTATGCCAGTACAGAATTTAATAACTGCCAATGACAGGTGGAAGGATATTGATTGAACGTCTGACACCAAAGTGCCGATTCGGTCCATTGCCAAATCCCACCTCTTCTGGCACCACCATATCTCTAGAGTTCAAGCCCTTCTCTCTACTCACGGGACGCTGCCCTAGTCCAAGGGTCCTCATCACTTCTTACAATTTCCCCTAAATAGACTGTTGGTCTCCCCAATCCAATTCATCCTTCACCCAGCTGCTAAAGTGATTTTTCCTTACACTCAGTCCTAACCATCTCATTCCTCTAGGCAAACATTTCCATTGCAATACTATTTTAAATCTCTCAAAGCACAACCCTCACAACAACTTTGTGAATATACAGCACTATCTAGATGGCATTTGAGTTGGAGACAGAAAGATTGGAGTTCTAATCCAACCTCAAATAGATTAGCTATATGACCTTAGGCAAGTCATTTAACCAGTCTGTCTCTGTTTCTTCATCTGTAAATTGGGGATATCACCTACCTCTCAGGGTAGTTGTGAGGATCAAGTGAGATAACATAAGAAAAACTCTTTGTAAACCTTAAAGCACTTTAAATGTTAACTTTTTTATTATGTAGACTTCGCAAGTGTTATCCTCCTTACTCTGCAGATAAGAAATCTGAGAAAATGACAGGTTCCATAGTTACATAGCAAGGTTTTGTGAAGATCAGACTTCAGGGGGAGGTATATTACCCCTAAATTTACCATTCTTTCCATGGCACCAGGGGAGGGAAATGGGAGAAAAGGAAGGAGTGAATCCATTTGATTTCACATATACCATTGAACTGGAACTTACGGAGGCATGTTAAGAAGTAAGCCTAAGAAGAGGCAAAACAAAGTTTTATATGGTGGTCTTCTCATGTCCAATTAACCAGGAAGTACTTCTTGACCTTTAAAGCTGAAGCTCAGGACCTGAGCACTAACTTTTAGAGTAACAGCATCTACAAGAGAACAAAAGAGATCAGAAAGCACTTGGGATTAGTTAGACTGGGAAAAAAATTGAGAGAAGAAACTAGAGTTATTTACCAAGTAGAAATTTATTTTCTCAATCATGAAAGACAGATTGATTGTCTTTTGTGATCACTACTGAGAAAGATTGTATGAATCATTGAACATCACATTGCTTTGGAGTATGCTACAAAAGAGGAATGAATTGATTGAAAACTGAATTAGGGAAGTCTTGTTACGTTTGCAGCGTACCTATAGTTGACATAATGTCTCAGTGCATGTTTTTCATTATTTACCTATTATTACTATTATTCAATATAATCAAGAACCTACTATGTATCAAACACTGGCTAGGTACTGAGAATGTAGAGACAGAAACTGTTTCTATCATCAAGGAGATTATCTTCTCCTGGAATTATATGTTTCTGGTGTAGAAATAGTGATGACTATGACATTTCTTTTAGAAGAAATTTGTAACTGTGAAGATGATCTTTCTTTTCTCTTTTTTTTATCATTACAGAATGAAAATATCTTATGAAAAGTTCATCCTTTGCCTAGATAACTGCATATTTTAGACAACAGTTGAATGAGACAAAAAATTGAATATTTGATAATGAACCTTTTTCTCCATAAATATTTACTTCATTCCCCTAATTATTCCCCCTTTTTTTCTCTTTCAACATTTAATACTTCCTTTGACTTTTCTTCCTTCTTCATTCTAATAAATTCTATTAGGTGATAGACAAAAAAGAGCATGCCTCCATAAAAATGAAATGAGGTAAATTTGGCTGGGCTAGATTTTTTTCTGAAGGTGAAGTGGGAAGATTTAAAGCATATCTTTATTTTGGATCAATCATATTGTTAGAAAATTTTCCCCAGGTTTAAATCAAGTCTAATATTTCCTCTTAAATTCCAATTCATTACTATGTCTGACCCATAAGACCAAATAAAACAAGTCCAGTGTCTCTCCCATGTGACAACTTATCAAATACTTGACTACAGTTATCCTTGATTCAATTGAATTCCACACATATTTGTTAAACACATGTAATGTATCAGATATTGTACTAAATGCTAAGGACAGAAAGACCAAAAGGAAACAGTCTCTCTCTCTCTCTCTCCCTCTCCCTCTCTCTCTCTCTCTCTCTCTCTCTCTCTCTCTCTCTCTCTCTCTCTATATATATATATATATATATATATATATATATATATATATATATATACATAAAGAAATTTCCTGTAGTAGCAGGGATCCTGGGTTGTAAATTGAAGGAACTGAAACTTTTCCTACTTATTAACATTTTGGAGCTTGTGGTCTACCAATATAGAATTTTAGAAACCAAAGTTATCTCAGTACCATAGTGGGATATTCCATTTTGATACCAATTGTATGCAAATAAATTTGTTGCAATGATTCTGTACCAGTTTGAAGTTGTCCTATCCTTTTAGAGGTACCTTTCAGTTTGTTTGATTTTTGCAACTCTGGTTTTTTCCTCCACTCTCACTTGTATCATATGATACTTTTCATTATTAAGATGAATGAAAATTAGTTGTTTTGGGAATATTTAGTTATTCTTTTAAGAAAAAAATGATTATAAAGGTACTATGAAATCAGGAATGGAAATAACTAATTCAAGTGGTAAGATTGGATATCAAGCTATAAGGAACCAATAGTTTCAAATGGATTGTGTTGGAGTATTAAGAAAAATTGCTATATTTTACTATGACCTCCTGAACTCAAATCACCAACATGATTTTGAGCCAGACATAAAAATCTTCAAACTCTCCATTATTGAGACTCATTCAATTACAGTAAACCTACACTAGCCAATGAGATAATATCTATAAAATGATTTGTAAACTTTAAAGAATGGCCACCATAATTGCGCCCATTCTATATCTTTCCCATGGTCACTCATCTGTGTTCTTCCTAATTTTCCGAAATAAAATTTCTTCCACGCCTAGTCTGACCTTGGAGACTGACCATGAAGAGGAAGTATGGGAAGACTCTCAGGAACTGATAATTGTGGTAGGGGAGGGACCTCAGGATGTTCTTGTAATTCAGTATTTTCCACTTTTTTTTCTCTCTCTGTGAATTGTCTTTTCCCCTCTGTGTAGTGTAGCTACAGGCGGAAGAAACCAACAAGAAGGTTCAACGGCTGAGATGGCGATGCAGCAAGGCACTGTGGAGTGCTTAGGGCGTGTTGGAGCACAAAAGACAACACGGCCATCCAGTGCAGCGGAGGAAGTCTACAGGTGTAACGACTTTTTGTGCCACTGGACCCAGGCTTCCAACGCCGAGAGAGTGGGACTGTCTCTGTGCACCGACTTTTCCACTTAAATTTTCATGCACAGGTGTCTTTGTGCACAAAAACGCACAAAGACAATCGTCATCCTCGGTTACCGAGAGACTACTACCATACCAGTGTAGCTAAACAATAGTAAAACTAGTGCCTTGTCTCTGGTCCCTATTCTCCTCTACAGTCTTATCCCTTAAGCTACAAGCATGTCCATAATTTCCCCCTTTGCATTCTCTGGAGCCTCATGGTTATTCCCAGTGATGAGTTTCCATTTACCCTGAGATCTCTATAGGAAGTTGTTAAGGACGTAACTAAAAAAGCAATTACCTAAAAATGTAGACTCTTAGAGCCATCTTTAGCAGTGATGTGATTGTCTTTCAGAGAGGAATAGGACACTGGAAAGATGTTGTCAAGAAGAGTGGGATGGTAAGTGGATCCTCAGTGATTCTTTAAGTAACACCATGTACTAGTAGATTCTTTCATTTTTTTCCTTCCTGTCATGGCTGATTATCATTGATTTTGTGACTTTTTTTCTTGTTGATTTGGTGAAAGGCAGAGAGAGCTCTTCTCCATGCTATTCTTTTTTCACTGTCTTTCACCTTTGTTTCATGTTTCACCACATTCTTTCCACTTCAGTAGTCATCTCTCATTTTGTCTTCAAATCTTTAACTGCCGGATACTATACACATAATATGGAAACCAAAGGCTTGTTCCAAAATTGACTAGCTTGACTAATACTAGAAAATGTGTTTGTACAAGATTTTCATGATACCTGATGAAACACAGGTGCTTATAGTTTTTTAAGGTGCATAGATGACGTGTCAGAGGGTACAGATATCAGTTGTGTTATATAAAGTACGTCTTGTCTCAGGTTAGAAATTTGATCTTATGGAATAATTGAATTTCACTTTCATTGCTATTTTCTGTAAGTCTCTCTATGATGTTTCACATTGGTACTAGCCTTATTATATCTGATAAAATCTCTATTAGTACAAAAATAAGCATCTTCCATGGGTAATTGAACAAAGTTTACATCCACAAAAAGAGTTTTCTACTTAGAGACATTTTCTTCCTTTTTAAGGGTAAATAAGAAGGCAATAATTGCAACTAGTTAATTTTGAGATGTTTAAACAATACAAGAAGATGTTCGGGGCTTATGACTTTTTTCATTTAATTTTGAATTATCTTTTTCTGTCAATTTGGACATTTGTCTTTTGAGATTGTGCATTGACAGTCAGAGACAGACTGGTTAGGCTCAGAAATCCTGTCTCTTCAATGATTTGTATGGCTTTATTAGTAGAAACTACTTTAAAGAAAAATCATTATCATCGGTCTTTCCAATGCTCCTTAAATACCTGAAAACCGTTCCATTTGACTTGTGTCTGAAACTTTAAAAATATGTTTTATCTCAATATTAGAAAGCAAGTTCCTTAAGAGTAGGTACTGTCTTGCTTTTCATTTATATCACCAATGTTTTACAGAGCGCTTTATATATGGAAAGCACTGGATGATTTTTTAAACTTCATTGATTTACTTCAACGTATTATTACATAAACATGATTTTGTGTTGTGCACTTTAAATTATTTGGAAGGATGACTAGGAAAACCTTGCATTTAACTTATCCTCGAAGGGATATTTCTAAGAAGGAACTAGCATTATCTCTTGGATTTTGCTTAAGATTTTAATTCTTGAGGAATGCTATCTGCATCAAGAGGAAGAAAGAAACGCAGATGGAAAGCATTTTATTTTTCACTTGCTTGTGTGGGTATTGGATGTGGGGTCTTTGTTTTTAAAAGATTATTATAAACCTGATTATTATGGAAATAGGTATTGAGTAATAATATATGTACAACCTAGTGAAATTGCTTGTTGGTCGGAGAGGACAACAGAAGGGGGGAAAGGAGAGAAAGTGCATAAATCATGTAATCATAGAAAAATACTTAAATAAAAATTAAGAAAAGAATCTAGCATAGGACCTTGCATGTAATGAACACTTAATAAATGTTTCTTTATTTAAAAAAATATTTTTACTTCTTGGAAAATCTGCTCACCCAATTTCTGATTCTCAACAACATTCACTTAAAATATTAGTCCCTAAGGCAAATTCAGTTGAGGAGGGCAGGATTGGGGAGGAATGTCTAAACTATACAATTCTGTGCAAGGTTGAAGTAGACTGGAAGGAGAAGTTAGGAATTTAGAACTAGAAAGAAGCTTAAGTGCTATTGATTCCAGCCCAATCTTTATAGAGAAGGACAATGAGGTCCATGCATAGTATCATGAGGATCTTAAGCAGCTGAGGTATGATTTAAATTTAGGGTTGAGGAGGCTGAATTAGGAGTTTGGCAAGTCCAAAAGGGACAGGGGTTAGGGTAGAGAAGAAATAAGTTCAAATTATAATATGGCAAAACAGAATTTTAATAGGATTAAGATGCTGGTTGAAGAATCCTCTGAAGAAGACAAATGGAAAAAAGGAATGTGTCAGCTCCTCTTGGTCCTCTGAATTGGGTACTGAAAAAGGAGCATCCACCTTTGACAGGAGAACCAAGAAATACAGGTGTCTTCAAGGGAAAGCCATGTTTCCATGAAGATCTTAAGAGGAAAGCAATGTGATGAAGAGCTTCCAGAGAACAAGGCAGAGGAGTAGAGGAACTAAGATAGGGCTGTGTTCATGAACAGAAAGAAAAGTATATCTGCATGAAGACAGGATGGTGTTCAGTTACCTCAAAGAGGATTTCCAGAAAGAAATAAGAGAGGCATCAAAATATCGAGGGGAAAATCTCAAGAGCACAATAATAGTTGCATAGCACCATTGGTACTGATCCTGGCGTCCCACAAATATGTGAGTCTCTGGGTCAAATAGGTATGTGGACAGTTACTCTTCCTGGCAAGGCAATCAAAGCCAATATTAAGCACTTATTTATGTACCAGGTACAGTACTGAGTACCAATGAAAGGAAGTAAAGGGAAGAGATATTTATGAAGTGTCTACAGTGTGACAGGCACTATTCTAAATGCTTTACAAATATTTGCTCCTCACAACCATGGGAGGAGGATGCTATTATTATCTCTATTTTATAGATGAGGAAACTGAGGCAAGCAAAAGTTAAATAACTTGCTCAATATCACACAGCCATTAAGTGTTGGAGGCTAACTTTGAATTCTTGTCTTCCTGATTCCAGGCCCTGTGCTCTGTGCCCTATGATACTACCTCGCAGTCTCTTTACAGAGCTTCCATTCTATTAGGAGGTATAATATAGAATAGAAGTAAAAGACTATACTGATTTGTGTGTGTGTGTGTGTGAAACCACCTGCAGCTGGGGCGGGGGGAGGGAGATTCCATTTAAAAGGTTATTCTTGATGTGAGCTTTGAAGAAAAGATTTTCAGAGATGAGTAAATTGGGAATATCCTTCAGGCATGTGCAAAGACTTGGAATAGGAGACAGAGTGTTATATGTAAAAAAAAAAATGGGAAGAAGTCCAATTTGCCTGGAGAAGACAATGAATGAAAAAGAAAAATGTATGATATGGCATTGGACAGAGCATAGGAGTCAGGAAGATCTGAGTTCAAGTTGGACTTCCCTTTATCTCAGTTTCCTAATCTAAAAAAAGGGGGATAATGGCACTCTTTGGGTTGTTGTGAGGACCAAATGGGATAATAATTGTAAAGTGTTTAGCACAGTACCTGGTATATAGTACTTGGTATTTATTATTGCTATTACTGAAAAGCTAGGTTGGACTCAGACTTGCAAGGCTTTAAATGCCAGGAGTGAATATTTGATCCAAGATTTATTAGGAATCCCCTGGAGTTGAATGACCAGTAGAGTGACTTGATTTGACCAGTGTTAGGACTATTGCTTCAGGAAGATCTTTGGGTGGCAGCCAGAGGGTAACTGAGGAAAAAGAAAGACTCCTATCTTGGGAATGCAGAACAAAATTATGAATGGCCCCACCCAGTTCTGCTTACCAAAACCTTGGCTAGTTCTAACTAGCTCTCAGACTGCCTCTTTAGATTCTCACTTGCTCCTGCATTTCTACCATTCTCCTCTCCTTGCCCCTGTAGTGACATCATTTCTACTTCTATCTACTTTGCCATCTCTCTCTTCCTTTCCTCTCCATTAAGTAAATCATTTCCTCCCCATGCAGGACCTGCCTTGATCTCTTCTTCCCCCATACCTTCCCATGCCCTATCGTGAAACTGGCAATTTGTTTGGAGGCTCTTTCTTCACGATTTTATGTCTCTCTTCTCTTTGGAATCTTCCTTTTATTTCTTTGTTTATTTGTTCAGGGTCATTCCAAAGGATTACAAGTATTATATCCTTTGGGTCTAGCCATTAGCACTCGATACCCTACAAGTGTCCAACAGAAGCCATGGAGCAGAGGATTTAGACTAGTAAGAGAACTCTGAGAGTACCTAGTCTAACTTTTTTACTTTATAAATGAGGAAAAAGAGAAGCTGAAAGTTCTTTGACATCTCTAACATCTTCTACATAGATGGTAAGAAATAGATACAGGACCCAAATCACTGCTTTTTAACTCAGTACTTAGTGCTCCACCCCCACACCCAACCCTATGCCATCCTGCCTTTCTTTGCCCTCCGTTTCTTCCCTCTCCAATAAAAATGTACATTTTGAAAGTCTGCTCCGTGTGAAGTCGTGACTTAACTACTAAAAAGACTACTAAAAAGATTTGGTATTTGTTCAATATAATTTGCATGTGTGTCTGAGGCAAACACCTCAGAATTGCTTTAACTTGCACTTCCAAAATTATTGGTAATTTGGAATTTTTTATGCTTATGGATAGCTTGAGGTTTTTATTTTTCCTTTGAAACATCCAATATAATGATTCTGATCATGGGAATTTCAAATTCAAACGGAGACCTTCGAATTACTATATGTATTTGGCCATTTACATATATACATACATTTATGAAACCATATTTATCTTCATTTCATAGAAGGGGGCAGAATAAATGTCGCCCTTCCTGGAATTGGAAAGAGAGAAGCACCAGGGAGGCAGAGCCATGGTGTGAAAAGGGAAGTCTTTGTCCCCTTTGCCTATTCTGAGTTCACACTTGTGAAAGGGAACCCTTTATTCCCTGTGCCTAGTTTGACTTAAGACACCCTTTGACTGAATCAACAAAAGCTTGAACTAGGGGGAGGAAATGCAAATCACTCAGAGAATTCACACCCTCAGAAATTCACTCAATCAGGAAACTGTGAACCTTTGGAGGAGAAATTGACCTTCAGAGGCCTTCCATAAGAGCTGACACCTTCCAGGGAGGAGAGGTGTGAATCCCACAGACACACCCCCTGGGCATGATTGGCCTCTGTGAAAGGGGGCGGGGACAAGGAGCCTCCATAAAAGGTCCTGCATTTCTGGGGCTAGAAATGGACTTCAAGAAGGAAGTCATCTCAAGGAAGGAAGTCAGCCTCAGGTGTCCCCTTCAGCTTGAGCCATTGTCTGGACTTTGAGCCATCATACTTCCAACTGGCAACCACCATTCTAATTTATCCTCTTCATATATTTTAGTCAAACCATTCTTACAATGATGACTACAAAAGTACACAGACCTGCCTGATGTCTACTAAATTATCCTCCAAACCACTTTGCTAAAATGCCTCAAATGGATCCTGGAGCCACAAGATCCACACAATGACGAGGTTAAGCAGTTCTTCAGTTAAGATGACTTTAGAGGGGCAGCAGGAGGGGTCTGTTGCACCAGAAGGGAAGCCCAGAGCAGCAGGCGAATCAGTAGGACGATGCCCAGAGCTCTCAGCCAGACAGTCAGGACGTCAAACAACTTGTCAGGGTTTTGTTTGTTTGTTTGTTTGTTTTTTTAACAGGGGTCTCTTGATAGGCTCTGGGGACAGGACTCCATTGCATGGTCCAGATGCAGATCCAGGTCTCTGTCCTGGGAGCAGACCAGGGTAAGGAGGGGGCCCAGGAGGCTCCAGGGAAACAGCGAACCCTGGTCACAGCTCCAGGATGGAAAAGTGCTTCTGGACCAGAGCAGCCTAAGTTCCTTCCTTCCATCATACCTTGGAAGAAGGGAAAGCTCATGGAGCCCTAGAGCTAGCTCTACAAGCAGTCGAGCAAAGAATCCGAAGCTTGGAGCAGTGCTCCCTTCAGCACAAGAAGAGATCCCAGCTGTAACTTGTAAGTCAAAAGACAATAAAAAGGCTAGAACTCTACTCAGAGAGTTATTTTGGTGACAAAAAAGACCAAAACACAAACTCAGAAGAAGACAACTCAGTCAGTACTTCTGCATGCTTCCTCAATAAAACTTTCAATTGTTCTCAAACCCAAAGAATTACTGGGAAGAATCAGGGATAGCTCTAGCAAAGTGCCATTAAGGAGGAAAAACTGAGAAATATCATCGTCTACATCACATTGTAGCTGTTGCTACTGGCTATCCCCAATTCCTTGCCATTATAAAACCTTTTCACAGAATGGTGTTTTCTTAAGTGCATTTATTTTCTGAAACAAATGTGGTTATAGAATATGAACAATGAGTTTTTAAAGAAGAGATCTAAGCCAAAGGTAAGCGTGAAAATAGCACTCCAAATCACTGATAGAGAAATTTCACCTTACACCTAAGGTATTAGAAGAAATGACAAAGGAAGTTGTTAGAGAGGTTGAATGTACTCAATTCGACTTTATCAGAAGCCATAAGTTTTCACTTTGCCTCTTTATGTTTCTCTTGTGTAAAATTTGCTCATTAAAATTTCTTTTTAGGTTTTTTTTTAAACAGGAAAGTTTGAAATTTTTCCATTTCATTAAATGTCAAATTTTTTCCTGTGGAGGATTATGCTTATTTTTTGCTGAGGATGTAATTCTTAGTGGTAGTCCTAGATCCTTTGCCTTTTGGAATAACATGTTCCATGCTTTCTGATCCTTTAATGTAGAATTGGAAGGAGGATATGTATCTTAGATGAGAAGATAAGACTTTGTAGTAAACCTGTCCCAAACAATAAAAAAACAACAACTAGAATAGACAAATAGAAACCAATGACTCCATGAGAAAGCATATATATATATATATATATATATATATATGTATATATATGTGTGTGTGTGTGTGTGTGTGTGTGTGTGTGTATACATATATAATAACAAAATTAAAAATAGAAGTAAATATAAAATAGATGACAGGAAACATAACTAATCTACAAAATAGATGAAAGAGAGAAAATTTAACAATCACTAATGTATTCAATGCCATCCCAATTAAATGACCATAAAATTATTTTGTCGAGTTAGACAAAATAATAAAAACTTTCATTTGGAAGAAAAAAAGATCAAGAATATCAAAAGAATTAGTGAAAAAAATGCAAAGAAAAGGGTCTAAGAGTACCAGGTTTTAAATTGTATCATAAAGCAGTAACTATCAAAACGAACAAGTAGTGGCTAAGAAATAGAAAGGTAGATCAGTGGAACAGAACAGACATACAACACAGAACAGTAAAAGATTTATAGTATCCTCATATTTAACAAAAACATTGATACAATTTTGAGAATAAGAAATCAGTGTTTGGTAAAAAAAAATTTTAAGACAATTGGAAAGTAGTTTGGCAGAAACTAATATCTTAAACCATTCACTAAGATAAGACCAAAATGGAAACATGATCTAGACATTAAAAGCTAGGTCAATTAGAAAATCTAAGTCAATTAGAAGAACGAGAAAATGCTACCTATTAGATTTTTTTTGGATAGGAAAAGAATTTATGAGTAAACAAGAGATGGAGAGCATTATGAAATGTAAAATGGCTAATTTTGAGTATGTTAAAGTAAAAGTTTTCAAAAAATAAAGCAAGTGTTGCCAAGATTAGAAAGAAAATGGGGGGGGGGGTGATTTATAGACAGCCTCTCAGAGATTTTATATCTAAAATATATAGAGGTTTGTCAGATTTATAAGAATAAGAGCCATTCCTCAATTAATAAATGGGCAAAAGATATGAATAGAGAATTTTTGGATAAAGAAATAAAAGTCATTTATAGGTATGTGAAAAAATGCTCTAAATTACTGGACATTAGAAAAATGAAAACAAAAATAATTCTGATATAGCATCTCACATCCATCAGACTGGCTGAAAGGACAAAAGGGCAAAATGACAAATGTTGAAGAAGTGGGAAAGTGGCGATACTAATACACTGTTGTTGGAACTGTGAACTGATCCAACCATTTTGGGGAGCAATTTGGAATTAAATCCAGAGAGTTATAAAATTGTATGTACCTAGATCTGGCAATACCTTTGATAAGGATGTTTCCCAAGAAGATCAGGGAAAGAGGAAACGAACACTTATGTTCCAAAATAAAGCCGTTCTCTTTGTGGTGGCAAAGAATTGGAAACCAAGGGGATGTCCATCAGCTGGGGAATGGCTGAACAAATTGTGGTGTATGGTTGTGATAGAATTCTATTGTGCCATAAGAAACGATGTGCAGACTGATTTTTTTTTTTTAAATGGGAAGAACTATATGAGATAATGAACAGTGAAATAAGGGAACCAGAACATTATATAGAGCCACAGAACTAATACTGGAATGAAACGTGAATGCTACCTCAAGAAAGTGAACAGAAAGGTAAAACTGAAATACTTAATTTATATAAACATGTTGTCCTCCCTGAGGATATCTTTTGTGATGCGGGGAGGTTGGGGAGGAGCTGGGACCCTTGTGGATGGGATTTACTAAATAGATAGGTAGAGAAGTAAGTCAAACATAAAGGAGATTCATGATTTCATTTGTTTACTATCTTCTTTTTCTTTGTATATGGAAATGATTATTTTGTTTGGTTTTGTAAACATTTGGAATAATAAAAAATAAAGCAATCCACCCCCTGCAATTTCAATCCCAATGAATGAGTCTTGAATTTCCACTCATTTCTTCCAGAAGTTTGATCCTTCATTCATTCCCTTTCAATTTCTCCTTATGCACTGACTACTTTTATCACTACTTACAAACATCTTAATACAAAACAAACACCTTTCACTTCAAACCTATCATTCCCCAACCTTTCAATCTTATAGGTCTCCTCCCTTTCATAACCAAATAAAGTTAGTTATACTCACCTCCACATTTTCATCTCCTATTCACTCTGGACCCCTTGCAATTGGAACTTTTTTCTTATGTCATTACTAAGCTGAAATTATTCTCTTCAGGTTACTGCTGATGTACTGATGACCATATTCAATGTCTTTTTTATCAGCTTTTATTATCAGTTTTCATCACTTTGTAGTTCTTTACATTTTTGACTACTTCCATCTTTCTAGACCTTTCCTCTTCCTTAGATGGTCATAAGAAGGTTCTATTACTTGTCTGTCCTCTCTTCAGTTTCTTGCTGGATGATCAATTTTGCCATGCCACTATTGTATTGTCGGGTTCTGTCATTGTCTCTCTTAGTTTATTTTCTCTTTCACTAATTGCTGTAATTTCAGATTATTTTTTTCTAAATGACTCCCAGATCTCCCTATCTATTCAGTTCCAATCCCTTGTTTAGTTTCAGAAGTTGTCTATCAAGCATCTCCTAGAGGATGTTTTACAGGCATCTCCAGGTCAACATATTGAAAGTATATCATTCCTTTTCCCCCAATCTCTTTCTCTTCTTCCCAATTTCCCTATTTCTGTCAAAGGTCTTTCTAATTATCCATATCCACAAATTCCTTAATTTTTTTCTTCTCTTATATCTTTCACATTCAATCACTTCACAAGTCTTCTTCATTCTGTCTCCACAATCAACTTCACCCCTGTACCTTTTTCTCTAGTCACAGAGTTACCACCTTTGTTCATAAAATATCACAAATACCAATAAACACAAACATGTCAATATATAAAGAACTGAAAAAGAGAAATGTAAATGAAACTGTGAACTTCTATCATGTGTAACTTTTTCTTATTTCAGAAAGAGCGAATGAAATCCAATATAATGGTAGCAAAACTCCCTTTCCTCTCCTCATCCACATCAGTCTCTGCTCCCCTCTAGGTGATGCTTTAACGCTTGTTCTTTCTTCTTCTCTTTTTATTTTTTCTGCATCACTCTCACTACCTAGCAACACAATTGGCTAATTCACCTCATCATCCTCACAGCTCTCCATTTGGACAAACAAAAGAAGAACAAATTCTCACAGTGGAGATATCCTTTTTTTTTTTTAATTTTTATAAAACCCTCACCTTCCATCTTGGAATCAATACTGTGTATTGGCTCCAAGGCAGAAGAGTGGTAAGGGCTAGGCAATGGGGGTCAAGTGACTTGCCCAGGGTCACACAGCTGGGAAGTGTTGGAACCCAGGACCCCCTCTCTCTAAGCCTGACTCTTAATCCACTGAGCTACCCAGCTGATCCCAATATATCTTTAATTATATTTGTCTTCCATCCTAATGTTTATCAAGACTCTAAGAGTTGGAAAGCATCTTTCATCATCATTTCTCCAAACTCGTGATTCATCATTCCACTGAACAGAATCCCTAAGTCTTTTGAAGTTGTTTTCCTTTACATTGTTTGAGTCATATAAAGTTTTCTAACTGGTGCTGCTTACTGCGTTCTGTACTTTGTCTTCATGTACAAGTCTTCAAAATTTCTCAGTATTTTTCCCTTTAAAGAAACTAATGCAATAACATTCATTATACTCACACATAGTTTTTTTAGCCATTGCTGTCTGCTACATCAAAAAGGGCTATCCAAAACACTGTCAGATGTCTGCTTCCTTTCCTCTCTCTTTTATTCCCTTGGATTTCCTGATTATTAGTTGTATCTTTTTGTCTAAAGATACATACAGTTCAAGGACTTCTCAGCTGTTGTTCTCAACTGCTTTCCAGAATGGTGGGATCAATCAATTCACAATTCCCTAGAAATGCTTATTATCCACAAGTTTCCAATAAATATCCAATTCCTTTCTAATGGGTGAGGAGTGGTATCCCCGACTTGCCTTCATTTACATGTTCTTTTTGACAGTAATCTAGAGCATTTTTTCATATGCTTCGTGATAGTGTACATCTCCTTTCTTGAAAATTGGCTGTTTTGCATATTTACTGGCCATTTATCTAGAGGAATAGCTTTTTTTGGGTGCAATATGTTTGTATCAATTCCTCCTATATTGTAGATACTGTCCTTTTGAAGAGAAGTTTGCTACAAATATCCTTTCTGACCAATTCTATTCCTGTCAACTCCAATTATATGAATCTTCTGTCTACAAATTATTTTAAATTCCTTGTAATCAGATGGATTTCTGAGGTATGAGAAATGGTCTATTTGCTGAAGGACAGATAGGGGACTTGATGCAGAAACCAGGGGAACTCAGACAAGGGTCCCGTTTTGTATGTCTGAGAGGGACTGAAAAGCATCTGGAGCTGGGGAACTCTCGCTTGAAGCAACATTTCATGGTTCGTGCAGAGGATGGGCTTTGACTTCTAGGCTCACTCACTCGCTTTTCATGGAAGTCAGGGGATCAATCAATAATCAGTCAAAAATATGTTTTAAGTGCCAAGCTTTGAACTACATTAAAAAAAAGTTTAAAAAGAGGTAAAAGAAAGTCCTTACCTTTAAGCTGTTTACAATATGATGTAAAGATTGGGATTGTTTGGTAGAGGGTGGGAGATGATTTTAAAAACTCATAACAAGTTATTTATTTTAAGCTATGATATAAAATATAACAGTGCTAGAATTCTCTGATACAGTCAAGGAAAAAAGAGACATAATGCTCATTGTGGCAGGTGGCTCATTTAATTTGTAATGACAATGCTTATCACCAAAGGAAATTAGCTTGCCATATAAGAAAGTAAAAATCTTTCTGCAATCATCACTGTTTTTAATTAACTCTTCTTTAATATCCTTCCATGCTACCTAGATTATAATTTTAATAATTTTCTTTAATAATAAATTAATAATAATACATTGTTGGATAATAAATTAATAATAAATAATATCTATGTATTTGTTATCAAAATGGAAGCTATTTAAATAAAAAATAATGTTTTTGTCAGATAAACTTTGGATACATATTGACTAAAAACAACAACAAAATACCACCTACTTTTTTTCTGGACCCTTCATGATGACTGCAGTTTCTTTCAGAAGGCAGGATTAGAGATATAAAAGTAAAAACAATTCAGATCACCAAGTTGCAGTAAATCCAGCTTTCATATGCCAATGAGTTCCCATGATATATTCTGTATCTAAGGTCCACTCTGTGTTATATATATTCCTTTAAGAATTATATAAAATGGTATCTAGGTCGCTTGAAGCAATGGAATTCCAGCATAAATCTCTAAGACACCAAATATCCTTTTAAGAAATGTTGGTTGGACACCAAAAGTGGCCCGTGTTTTAGAGTAGAATCCAGGAATTCTTATTTCTTTTAACAAAACCAATCCCATTCTTCTTTCTAGAGCTCTACTCTAAGACTGCCTAGTTTTCCCCAGAAGGACTGCTTACATCCCTCTCCCATCTTGGCTCAATGACTAGAGAGCCAGACTTAGACAGGAGGTCCTGAGCCTGGGCGAATAACTTCACCCCCATTATTTCCCTGCCTGCTCTTCTGCCTTTGTACTTAGCATTGCTTCTTAGATGGAAGAAAAAGGTTTAAAAAAATAACCTGCTTGTCTTAGCAATGAGAATGAGATGCTGCTCCATTAACCTTTTTAACTCTTCTTTACTATTTTCAGAGGAATCCTAGACGAGTGGATAAATAGGTGGACTCATCAAGAAGGATCTTGGTTTAAACTCCACTACTAAACCTCACTAGTTTAGTAACAATCTCTGGCCACATCATACAACTCCTTTGAAAACGAATTAATTGAGCCACAAAAGGATTGTGATCATCCTTGCTGAAGGGAGTTTCCACATGGAGAGTCCCAGTGCTAAGAAAACTATGAATCCCTCTCACGTTCCTTTTATTTCTCTTCTCCAAATACTACTCTAGAAGACTTTTGTACTCCACCTCGGACGATCCCATTTCATCTCCTCCCCTGAAATAGTTACCTTAATTGCCCTTTGAGGGCAACCCAGTCCTGGATCCATGGCTGAAGTTGTGGCAAAAAGGAATGACTTTTGAGCGCCCCAGAATGTTATTACCATCCCCTGACATCATAGAACCCTAGAATTACATTCAATCAGAACCAAAAAGGACTTAAAGGAGCCCTCAGTCTAATTGGATTTTATATAAAGGAATTGCTGAATAACACAAATAAATCATCATTGAACATCCAGGTAATATTTACATATGTGGGTAACATGTTTACACACACATATTCTATATTTTTATATATGTATTGTTGTATGTGAATCCAGGAATGGGCACTACATACCTTTCCTTGTTAGGACATTTTCCAGGTATCATCACTAAAAACTAAAAACTACCTAAACTAACTAAAAAACCTAAACACACAAACACACACACAACATCCCCTTCTCCCATGTTTCGATTTTTATTTCACCCCCAGGATACTGAAGTGACCTTGGATTCTCAAAGGTACCAGCCAAGTAGAAAGGCTGGAAGACTGGAAAAAGCATCTATCCAATAAGATCTGGGATACAGATTGAGTCCATTTTCAGATAATCAGGCTCATGAAGTATAAAGTGGTCATTTTGTCGATAATTTCTTTGGCTATTGAAATCTATAAAATAATATCAATAACAACAAAATGGCTCTAAACACCAAGTGGCTCTTTTTACTTTTACAATGATAGTAACAGAGTTGTGAAGAGACAGAGCATGCTTATAACCCCAAAAATTTTAGGTTGATTATATATATATATATGAAATTTAATTTGTTTGCTATTACTCCAAACCTGAGTTATTTGTCCAATATCCTAAGAAAGAGTATATTAGTTGTAAAATTGAATCATATCAAGTCTGAAAATCTCAGCACAAATGATACCTGTCCCCCCCCCCCCCAAAAAAAGTAAGAAATTGAAGATACATGTTTGAGAGGTGGAGCTCAAAAGTCCTTGTAGATGCAAATAAAAAAAAAGGAACTGGAAAAATGGGCTTTATAACATGCCAAAGGCAAAAAAGAAATATTTCATGAGACATTTAGGCATCAGATATTGCACTGATCATGGCACATATATGTATTTGTAAAGAGATAACTATGAAAGTGATTTCAGCTTAATTACCAATAATCTCTTTCAGGGGAAAAATTATGAAATAGTGAACAAAACCCTCGAAATTAAAACAACATTCTTGTTGATAATGAATCATCTCAATGAGAAAGTAGAAATAAGTGAGAGCAAGAAGCATAATAGAAACTATAGGATGGGAGTGAAGAATGAGTATGCAGAAGTATCTATTTCATGAATATTTTCTTTAAGCAAAGAATCATTAAATCTTGGGTATAATAAGCAATAAATAATATCGTAAAATTAAGTTTATAACTTAACAGGTAGAAAAACTCATTACTGACTTGGGAGTCATTCCTGTATTAGATCTCTGCATAGTCATATAACTGACTTGGAGCAAGAACCAAAATACAATGCAAAAATAAGGAATCAAAAGAAGAAAAGGATCCTGCATAAAGTTGAAAAAACTTGATCCTGATGTATTCAAACAACTTACTGATAATAAAAATGAGTAGTGGACAAGAAAGGGAAATTAATAATTATAAATTTCTATAGCAATCAAAAGAACCTAAAAAAGTACCTGAATGAGAATACGTGTGACTTACTTGCCAGATGAAAGGGTAGCCAAAGGCAACATTGGATTTTAGAATATAATCTCATTTACAAATTCTTGTGGAGAAAGACAATGAAAGATTGTTGGAATTTTCACTTCATGAAGTAGAGAAACAATAAATAAAATAAATAAAGGACAGCTAAAAAAATCTGCTTAAAGAAAGCTTAGTAAGAGGCACAATTACTCTGCTTAGTTTCTTGATATTTTATTTGGTAAAGCAAAAAGCCCTCTTGAAGACATTCCCCTGACAAGGTCTCTAATCAGTATCAGATGAAATTCCTTGGAAGATTCAATGACACCAATATGTGGTCCAATTATCCTTCTTATGCCTCACTTATTTGGGCTGATGGTTTGGATTACTGAAATCTCTGAACCAGAAGGCAGACTTGAGTCACACCTGGAGTTTTGAAAGGTCTACACAGCCTTAGCCCCTAAGGCAGCAGAATGAGACAAAGACATTGTGATTCCATGAGGCAAGCAGCAGCTGCAGTGGGGGAAATGATTTCTTTCTATTTAATGAGCTCGGCTCAAGAGACAAAAGGTAAGAAGAGAGAAAAAGAAGATAGTTGTACTAGATCAAGAGTCTCTCTGTCCTCATCACCAGTGCTTCCTTCCCCAAGCCATTGCCTTCAAGGATTTGGTTCCAACTTGCTTTTTTATCCAACTCCCACTTGGAATGCTTGAGAGTCTGCTCAACTAGTCTCTTTATATACTTCCTGTAGAGTATTATTTCATTTGATTCAATGACTTTCAGTCCTAGTTGATTAAAGGCTTTTTTTTGGGGGGGGGTGCTAATGTCTTTAATTAATTAATTGATTCAACCGAATTCTTCACATCTGACAAAGATATTAGGGTTAGAAGTCCTATTAATTGCTTTAAGTGGAGTGAGGTGATTCATTGATTGATTCAATCAACTCCTACATCTATACAATCATATTCTTTCATCATTCCATTTTTTCCTTATGCTTTACAACTACTTACTCTGTTCTTTGTCTTCACCACAATTTCTAATCCCTTCACCCTTCATTTCTTTCTCAAACTATCCCTCCCAACCCAAGAACAGGCTACATGTCTCTTTCCTTCTTTATCTTCCACTTATTATTGAATCAGTTCCTACTCTACATTCAAATATCTTTCTTTCACTCTTGTTCTGTTGCCAATTACTGTCTGCCAAACCTCAGTTCTTCTCACTATCTGTCCTTTTGCTCCTACTTATTTGCATGATGCTGAACAAACTGAAGATATTCACAAAATTTTGCTGATTGGATTAACTATAATTCTTATTATATTATCTCAATTTGCCTTGCCCACAATAAGTCAATTCTTCTGTAACTCTAATCTGTTTGGAGTCTCACTTAAGGCCATTCCCCAAGAGATTTCCCCCCTAGCTAGTTGCAGAGAAATTTTCAACCATCTCTACTTCCATCTCCACTGTCTCATGAAAAAAAAAATGTCTCTTCTCCTTGGCAAGGCTCTTTACATGTACCTTTGACATCATCTAGGAAACAAAAGAAAACAAAATTTGATCTGATTATCTCTACAAGCTATCCTAAATCTATCCTCCACTTCTCAGGTAAATGATTTGAGAAAGCCATTCATAAATGTTACCTCTTCTTCCTCTCTTCTCACTTGCTTCTGTACCCTTCTGAAATTTGGCTTCTTCTAATCTCATCATTCACCTCAAAATCCTCTGTCCAAAGTTACCAGCCATCTCATAATCACTGTATCAAATGACCTTTTCTCAGTCCTTATCTTCCTTATTTCTTTATAGCTTTTAAGAATTTTTATCCTTTCATATACTCTCCCCTTTCTAAGCTTCTGGTACAAGATTCTCCCTTTGTTCTCCTGTCTAATCATTCCTTCTTAGAATGTCTTTGCTAGATTTTCTTCTAGATGATGTCCACTAATTGTGGATGTCGCCCACGGCAGTGTCCTTGTCTCTCTGAGTATAGTTCCAAGTTCCAAGCACAAAATGCCTTCAGGCTCAAGTCTCAGACACCCTGACTTCTCTGGGCTACAATATCTCCCTTGGAATCCTGGTGCCACGGTCACCATGTTTAGAATCACTGCCAGCACCTGAATCTGTAATAAAAGAGAGGGGAAGGGGACTTATCCCCTTGTAAACCTCAAATTTCCTTAGACTTATAAATGTTGGTAATTTCACCATTGGGATATTTCATACTTGGAAAATTTCTTACTGATAGTCTATTGGAATGGGAACCCCATTGGCATGGGAGGTTCCTTCTCTTCCCTTCTTAAGATTACTTTAGGACAGAAACCCTTTGCTGAACAATGGAAAGGACTTTGACCTATGCTTGAGCATAGAACAGGAATTTCTTTGAGTCTTGATTGATTTTAGAATTGATACAATGGAGATACTCCACCCTATTCAGTCCTAATAGGATTGAGTAAGGGCTGCAGCCTAGATCAAAATTTAATTATTCCAATCTCTACCATACTCAAGTTAACAGGATTTAGAAAGGGCTGTAGCAAAGGAGTATAGATTTAATCATTTGAAAATATGACCTTCAACAGACATGTGCAAAAGCCAGAAACCTCTGGGCGGTCCTGGGTTAAGCAAGAGCCTCCATTGACAGGGAAATTGATGAAGAGTGATTGGTAGATGTGAGGACTGAGGGGAGGCAACTTGGATGGTTTCCTTAAAGATAGGAGGGTCTGGAGACTCCTGGGGAGGATTGAGTTTTTGGTCGGTGTGGTTCCTGGGCTCTGAGGGAGCTTGCTCTGAAGGAAGCTGAAGGTGGGGGCCTCTGAGACTGTTTCTCCATTTTGGACACGTGAGTGAAAGGGACTGATCTCTTTTCTTTGCCCCAGCTATCTAAGGGCTTGGGCCTTTTGGCCCAGCCTAAACAGAAGGGGTATTTAAGCCCTATTCCCTTCTCTCCCCTTTCTCTCTCTATATATATCTCTAATTCCTTTCTTGCTCCTATTGTAATTAAACTCCAAAAAAGGCTGACGGCTGACTTGAGTTTTTCATTTAGGAATTACATAGCTGATTCCTTGGCGACCTTAAATTAATATATATCAGTCTTTTAAAGTGATTCCCTTGTAACACCCTCTAACTTGGAGTGATCTCCAGCCTTTGCAAGTAGCAGATAAGAGTGCAAAGAGGGGAGAAACTGTCTTGTAAAATTTGAAGTCCGGGTTGATCTGGCTTCACAGTTCAAGGATTCACAGCTAAGTGGTAAGAGAACACGGAGAAGCAACCCATCTCATGGTTCAGGGGTCTGGACACACGCCAAGGCCATCATTACATTTGTATCTCCAGAACTTCATGTGACAGCTGATATACAATAAACATTTAATCAATTGTTATCAATGGCTTATGTGCCTAAGAATCCTCATTTAGCATAATATATTCATCATCAAGCATTTATTAATTGTCTGCTAAGTGTCAGACACTATATTAGGTGCCAGGGACAGAAATTTTAAAATGAAACAATCAGTGTGTAAGATTAAATTTAATATCTAATAACTCCAAGTATTCTATAAGATTTATTAATAATCACTCAAAGTAAAAGAAATAAAAGACAAAAAGTAAAAAGCCTGAGCACAGAGAAGTTTTCCAGGAGCGTCACCCGAAAAGAGAGAGAAGGGCAGCATTACACACCAACTTTATCTCCAAAATGTGAGGATGTAACGTGAGAACCAAAGCGGGATGCTGGGAATTGGGTCCTTGGAAGCTGATTCTAATTATGCAAGTGCAAAGAGCTTACATTCTCTTATGTTCTACTTTATCCACAATCCCCAAGGCATTAAAGTGATGCAGGACCCAAGGACAAAGGGGAAGCATGTGGAGGCTACATGGGACCAATGATGATGGATACCAGGGTAAATAGACGTTACCATGAAGGATGGATATGACATGTAGCAAGAATATGAGGAAAACAACTGAAGACAACAAAAATGCACAGGTATGTCTAGAGGAAGGTCTCCAAAGGCTTTATGCAGATTCTTACAGAGAATCCCAGAATTACTGGATTTCACTGTTGGAAAGGCCATGTGCTGCTGTGTTGTCCAGCTTATCTCAAAGGTAATACTTACAATACCACCAAAGGGAATGGTCAATGAGGGATCAACCAACATAGACTTTCATGCTTATAGACCTTCCATGGGGAAATCTATACATTACAAAGATAGCACATTCTGTTGATCTATACCCAATCTATGGTTCCAATTGTTAGGAAGTTTTTCCTTACATTAAGCCCAATCTGGCTTCTTTGAAATTTCCATCTATTTTCTAGGTTTTAACTTCAGAGAACAAATAGAGCTCATATCATTTTAAATGACTACCTTTCAAATACTTGAAGACAGCTATCATATCTCCTGCTAAGGATTTTCTTTGGTGTGCTAAACAGCTCTCTTTCCTTCATCCAATCCTCATGTGACACTGACTCAAGATCCTCCACCATCCTACGTACACCCTTCTCCACACCTATATATTTCTGAAACTGGGGTCCCCAGAAGAGAACACAATACTCATATGTTGACTAAGAGCGAAATGGGACAACTGTAAAGGTTAAAATTATGGTTGAGACTGAAAAGTCTAAATTTAAGTGGTCACCAGGGGAAATCCAAAATAATAAAATACCCAAGTCAGCTGGAATTTTTTATAGTAATTTAATTGATAGTGGAGGAGATTAAGGAAAAGGAAGAAGGAGAAGGAGTAGGTTTTTTCTCTCCCTCTCCCCCCACCTGACTAGTATTGGGCAGGGAGATCAGGAGATAAGGAAGTAAGGGTTTAGAGTATGAAGGAGGAAGGAGTCAGCCAGAACTCCAGAAAAAGAAGGGCTAAAGTCTGATGCCTGAATCAGCTCAAGGCAAACTCACCACCAACACTCCAAGATGTCAAAATGCCTAGCACGCTGCCAGCCAGAGTCACCTCTCCAGGGAAAGAGGAAGAGAGAGGAAGTGATGTGCCTTATATGGTACATATATACAGGCCTGTATATAGGCCTGCTGCCTAGAGAGGAAGTGTCATGTTCCAGGAAAAGCAAGCAGACTAATGTCACTGGGTTGAAGAACCTGTGGTTGGGACTAAGGTTTAAGAAGACTGGAACTGTAGGAAGGAACTAGGTTATGTTATGAAGGTGTTGAATTCAAGAGAAATTTGTATTTGATTATAGAGGTGACTGGGAACCAATGGAATTTATTGAATTTCGGGGGGGGGGGAGTTGACATGTTGAGATTTGCATGCAATTTTAGGAAAATTGCAGTGGCTAAATGAAGGCTAATGGATTGTGGTAAGGGACAGACCTGAGGCAGACACACCACCAGATTTGTGGCAGTGTCAGAGCAGGGGTGTGCCTGAGAGTTGGGGTAAAGGTGACACTGAGAGACCTTGCTCACAGATCCAATATGATGATGACAGTGAGGAGTCCATGGAATTACATTTCTGTCCAACTGTAAAATTAAACTTAAATTGTGAGGCTGCTAGTAGCTTTAATAACTTTGTTACATCAAAGTAGTAATAATAAAGAGAGGGGAAGGGAAGAAAGAGGGAGTTATGTAGCTCCTTACTCTATTGGCCGCCATGATGGATTGAAGCTGAGCACTGACAAGAGTGCCTTCAGGATCCAAGCTCCAACCAGAAGAACCTCTAACAGGCTTCTGGTTTGACCTTATAAGCTCTTTTCTCCACCCACTAACTCACACATTACATCTCAAGAACCAACCTTAGTTTCTCCATTTGCCTGGGCCACCCAGCAGGGCATCACCTGTGGGATCAGCTTCCTCTCTTGTTGGCTTCTGGGTTCTCTGACTTCCTTTCTCTGAGGCTGTCTGTATCTTCTCATCTAAGGTATTTGACCTTCAGGTCACTGAGAGGTGACATGAATGGAGAGGAAAATTCTCTTCCAACATACCCCCCATTTCTCCATCTTTTCTTTTTAAAATAGCATGAAATACTCTCTTAAAAGCTTTGCTAAAATCTAGGAAAACTCTACGTCCATTATTTATGAGAGGACATAAAGCGTCTAAGAAGGCAAGGAGGTTCAATTTGCATTTTTTTAGGTCATTCCCACAGTGATGAGACCACAGTTCACCTGAAATATTGAAATAATTAACTGTTCTTTTTACTCAGCTCCTGCTCTGGGGGCTCCCCTGGTTTCTGAAAGGCTTCGTTAGTAGAGCGCAAACATGCTAAAGTATGTTCTGCTATGCTGGCAAAGTTTGAACTCTAGGCTTCCAAAATAACTGTTGGTCTGTTGTCAGAAGACAGTCATCAGTAATGATATTGGAAGAAACAGAGTACAGGCATGACCTCATGATTTCATTAGAATCAGGTATTAGCTGATACTTGCCTCCACCACTTTACTGCATAGCTGGATTTTTTTTAAAAGAGTCTCAAAATGGATATGAGGAGTTTAATTTTTTGAAATGATGTTTTCAAACTAAGTAGGAATCTGAACAATTATGAACAATATAGTTTGAAAATCCCTATTAAAACCCACACCACTTATATTTTTGTAAAACAAAATGAATTTTATTGATAACTTATTTGCAATTTTTATATTAATGGTTACTATGTATGTTGTTTTAATTCTGGCTTCATTTGTGTGTTCTGCATTACTTCATAGATAAAGCCACATTTCTTTTTAATCTTCAAATTCATTATTTTTAACATTACAATAATATTGCATTATATAACATTATTAGCTATCTCAGTCACCATTCATGAAGGTTGCTTCAAATTATTTACTCATATAAATAAAACAGCAATAAATATTTTTCAATAGATATGTATTTTTGACTCAATATTAGCATTAAATTGGATCCTTGGAATTAGATTACTAGATTAAACCGAAACTTCAATTTTATTATGGTTAATTGATAGTGTCAAATTTTGTAACAAAAAAGTTTGCACAATTTTACAATTCTGCCAATAACATCTTTGAGATGGTTTTGGCTTTGAGATGGACCTCTACAAGCAGGGAGAAGCTCTGAAAGCCTTGCTACCTGGGTGACTAATTTTCAAGCTTTGTTTAATTTACTCCCTGGAAGAGCCTGGAACACTGCAATGGGAGCAGAAATAGAGGGTATGGATTTTTTTTTTAACTGAGTTCATGGAAGCATCACTCTCTTACCCTTTGAGAGTAGAGATCTAGGACAGAGACCCTGAGAACAGTGGTCTGGCTCCTTTATCTGTTGAAGAATTGAGATAGCTGCAACTTACAGCCTGATCATTGGTGAATTTTCCCCAGGCAGCCCAAGGGCCACTTGATCCCTTTTTGGTCCCCATTCCTTTCAAGAAACTAAATGCCTTAATCTAGTATAGTATCTCTCATTCTTTAAAGTTGTTTTCATTTTTTTAAGTAAGCATATAAAAGATTTATGATTTCACTTATGTACCATCTTCTTTTTCTTTTTATAAGGAAATTTGTTTTATTTGGTTTTGTAAAATTTTGAATAAAAAAAATTTAATCGTCTTGTGATGTACAGTTTGATTATCTATGGGAGTTGGGTAGAGATTCTCACTCATCATTCCTGAATTTAAGATTGCCACCAAGTTGTCTGGGGGATATAATTTCTTCCAGGCAGATTCATGATCATGATTATGTATAGAGACAATTTTGCCTGCCTAGAATAATTTGACAGTAAGGTACCCCCAAACAATTTTACCTTTATTGAAGGTCAATAAGAGCATCATCAATATATCACCTGACATAAGGGGTCTTGGAAGTACTAATGACATTCTCTTTATGTGTCCTGGTCATGTGTTCCCTATGAAAAGTGCCCTCAGGAGTGACACCCATTCAGACCTGATGGTGCGTATATTTGTGGTACATTGAGCTCTAGATTTATCAAAATTGGGAAAGAGGATGCAGTATCATACTTTTTCTTTTATGCCATTTTGCCTCAGGGATGGGAACTCCACTGGGAAGTCCAGTCTAGTTTTTAGATAAGACCATTGATTTCAGAAGGAACATAGACATCTACTTAAGTTGCCAAGATATGTCACTTAGGCATGGACATTCTACCAAAATCTGGAATGTAATTTAGAACTTAAACAATTCATGGTTCAGGGATTAGGACACTGGAAATTACTTGTTTTCATGATGTTTCCCTGATTAGAAATTCCTTAGGGTAGACTTCTTTTGACTCCTTTTGTATGCCCAGTGCTTAGCACAATGCCTGGCATATGGTAGGCATTTAATAAATGTTTACTGATTGATTGATATTAGGGAGAAACCAAAGGATACTGAAGTAACATGTCGTTGGTAGAGATGCAAAGAAGACATCTGACTGAAGGCATTCCACTAACTAGCTTATTAAATGTCCATCAGCAACTGAATTTAACTGGAAGCTAGAAGGCACTGAAGAACTCATGAAGTCAATAACTGATGGCTATTACAGTTCTAGTCATAGGATGGTTGGGAATATCATGAGCTAAACAGAGATGAGGCAGCTAGGTGGCACAGAAGATAGAATGCTAGGCCTAGAGTCAGGAAGACTTGTCTTTGTGAATTCAAATCTGACCTCAGATACTTTCTAGCTGTGTGACCCTGGACAAGTCAATTAACCCTTTTTGCCTCAGTTTCCCTATCTATTAAAATAAGCTGGATAAGTAAGAAAAGCTTAAATGAAATAATCATAAAGAGTCAGACAAACTGAACAAACAACTACAAAATAGAGATTAGCTTTAACTTTTGAGATTAAGAAGTTAGAGAGCAATTCCCTAATAATATGATATTTAGATTCATGTGATGAAAGCCAGGTATATATATATATATATATATATATATATATATATATATATATATATATATATATATAAAATGAGGTATTGGGAGTTGATAATTCAGTCTTTATTAGGAACAAGATTCTCCTGCTGCTACTTTAGAGTCATAAAATGGAAATTATTGATTTTATTTTCATTGCAGAAAAGAGTAAATGGTTAACATTCACAAGAATGAATAATTCGTTTTTGATTGTGCAAAGTTGGAGAAGAGCTTAGAAGCCCAATGGAATGGCCATAAACCTGAGGGAAATAAGTTATGAACTACGATGAGACTCTATTATAACCTTAGATAAGAGTATTAGAAAGCAGAAAGAAAGGTTAAAGTTTGAAAAAATCTTATTGAACACAGATTCTGGGAATAAAATGGAATTTTCAAATGTCACATGCCATCGAATAGTTTGAATAGATGAATCATAGGAATGACTGTTCACCTCCAGGGGCTGAGCTGACACATTTTGACTCTAGCACCATCTAATACTGAGTAGTTTTTATTAGCAGATGAAGTAGTGGCCATTCTTGTGTCAAACTGAAAAATAATATTTTATATTATTTCCATGTAGTTTTTTTACCTTTGAAAGTCCAAAGGGTTATAGTTATTTTACAGCCAATTAAATTTTGTTATAGGGTAAACTGAGGCCCATCGAGCAACAGGAACTTGTCCAAGGTCAAATGATATAGTACAGTTGAGATTTCAACTAAGATCTTCTGACTCCAAATCTAGCACCTTTCTAATACTGTATCACTCCATCTTATATATCCTTTATTATATAGACATATTAAATGGTCACCAGGTGGCTAAAGGTTAAATTATCATTAATTTAGGGTGACAGGATGACTAGTATAGCTATTTCTCCTCCAAGAAAAAAGCTTGATAAATACACTTCTTTCACCACAGAAATAGTAAGAAGATCTCATCTCATTTATAAAAGATTTTTTAAAATTACCTTTGACATCTAAGTTAGAGACACATTTGATCTTGTAATAACTTGCCTGAATCTTGCCATGAGCAAACAGTTTTCTGCCACTGGCTGAAAATATGTTTTATTATTTTTCTAAGTTTTCACTGTATAGTCTATTTTGAGAAAGGAGGGCAGTGCTCAACTGCACATGGTAGTTCACATTAAATGTGTTTCTAAGAGAAAAGAACTTACATGGAATACTTTTCAAGATTGGGATAGAATTGTCTCAACCTCAATTATGCTTTTTCATATTGTCACAAATGTTATATGTAACCACAATCAATTGCTTGTAAAAAAACAAACAAGCCTTAATCTTGAAAGCCTTTATAACTTCTCTTTAAGGTCTTACCTACACTTTGCAAACTAGAAATCTGGTTAATTTAACTAAATAGAAGAAACAAAAAAGAAAATTCAGACCTAAACATTAATTGCTTTGCATTAATACTCTAATTTGAAAGTAACTACAAAGTTTGTCAAATTACTTATAAGTTTTTCATTGCACATGAATTATTACATAGTAACTATTAGTAGGAAATGCCAAAGAAGGATGTGAAATTCTAGATTTTTAAAAGTTTATTTATTTAACTAATTAATTAAGAATATTTTTCCATGGTTATGTGATTCATGTTCTTTTTCTTCCCTTCTCCCAATCCCCTCTCGTAGCCAATGAGCAATTCCATTGGGTTTTACACGTGTCACTGATCAAGACCTAGTTCCATATTATTGATAATTGCACTAGGGTGATCATTTAGAGTCTACATCCCCAATCATATCCCCACTGAAACATGTGATCAAGCAGTTGTTTTTCTTCTGTGTTTCTACTCCCACAGTTCTTCCTCTGAAGGTGGATAGTGTTCTTTCTCATAAGTCCCTCAGAATTGTCCTGGATCATTGCATTGCTGCTAGTAGAGAAGTCCATTACATTTGATTATACCACAGTGTATCAGTCTCTGTGTACAATGTTCTCATGGTTCTGTTCCTGTCACTCTGCATCAATTCCTGGAGGTTGTTTCAGTTCACATGGGATTGCCCCAGTTCATTATTTCTTTTAGTACAATAGTATTCAATCACCAACATATACCACAATTTGTTCAGCCATTCCCCAATCTAAAGGCATTCCCTCATTTTCCATTTTTTTGCCATCACAAAGAGTGAGGCTATAAATTATTTTTGTTCAAGTCTTTTTTCTTATTATCTCTTTGGGGTATAAATTCAGCAGTGCTATGGATGGATCAAAGGGCACAGTCTTTTAATGCTTTTTGGGCATAATTCCAAGTTGCCTTCCAGAATGCTTGGATCAATTCACAACTCCACAGGCAATGCATTAGTGTCCCAATTTTGCCATATCTCCTCCAACATTTATCACTTTTCTTTGCTGCCATGTTGGCCAGTCTGCTAGGTGTAAGGTGGTGGTAACTCAGAGTTGTTCTAATTTACATTTCTCTAATCTGGAGAGATTTAGAACACTTTTTGATGTGCTTATTGATAGTTTTGATTTCTTTATCTGAAAATTGCCTATTCATGTCCCTTGCCTATTTATCAATTGGGGAATGGCTTGATTTTTTGTACAATTGATTTAGCTCCTTATAAATTTGAAATTATTAGACTTTTGTCAGAAGTTTTTGTTATAAATTTTTTCCCAATTTGTTCCTTCTCTTCTAATTCTTGTTGCATTGGTTTTGTTTGTACAATTTTTAAAAATTGAATTTGATGTAATATAACTGCAATATGAGGGCAAGAAGAGAATGGAGTATTCCCTCCCCGCTGGATCAGGACCACAGTAAGGTAAAGATGGAGTTGAGTCAAGTAGAGAGAGAGAGGATGGACTGTCTTCCCTCCAGCTCTATCTTACAAACCCCACTCTGGTTGCCTATCAATATCTTAACTTCTGTTCCCTAAGAGACCTTGGCTAAACAGGCTTGATGCAGTTCTCTCTCCATGGGAGAGGAATGTCACTTCCCTTCCCCCAACCTCAAGTCTCTCTATAGTTAAAAGTTAAAATTATAGCAACTGGGCAAAAAGTAGGGGAAAAAAAGGCAAAAGCTCCAAAGAGAGTTTGAGTTCCCCCAGAGTTTGTGAGGGTGGGTGGGTGGGGTGAAAAGTTTTGGCAGGTGAAATATGGCTTAAAATTTTTTTTATCTAGGTTATCTTAAAAAAATTGAGAGTTTTTCTCATCCCTTCTGGTTGCCAACTGTAAAAGTTAAAATTATAGATCTCAATAATAGAATGCTATATTTTAAGGTATTTATCAAATGATCATTAGAAATCAAGGAATGAGGAGGATACAAATAAAGACCATGTGCCCATGACTGGTTAGCCATTTTCAAAATCCCCACTCACTACCATCACCGCTGGCTGCATGCCAAAGGAAGAGACAGGTGGGACTGTCTACTCGACATTTATTCCCTGTCTACAGGAAGTATGTAATGACAGGAAGTCAGTGGTCTCTTGGGAAATTTAGTTCTTTTTTTAGTGTAACAGATTTTCAATTATACACTAGATATGATGGAGTCAGTCACTTGTTCTTATTAATCCTGTTTTACTCTAAGGGAATAAGGCAAGGGCTAGGGCAGATGAGATTAGGAATGTGGCAGAAGGGAACATGGAACAGGGGGTCCCTAGAACATCTGAAATGCCTTCTCCCAAAAGTCTGGGAGCTCAGGCTTTGCTGATCTGACCCCTTGGGATCAGTTAATGAAGTCCTGGCTTTAACTGCGTTGGTAACTGTAACCAGTCCAGGACTTTAGGAGATCTGGAGGAAATCACTCTTTTAGTGAACAGCTTCCAGGTGAAGTCTTATTCACTTGGTTGTCTTCTTGGGGTATTGGGTCAAGCTTTCACACGAGGAGATAAGTGCTGGTTCAGAGATCCACCCAGTCCACCTTCTTGATAGCTTCTCAGAGAGGAGGAGATGTTTCCAACTGTGCAGACCAGTTCACTTCCTTTCCTTTTCCCAGAATTCTCTCTCCTTCATGCCCTTTCCCCGTTCCTGCAAAATTCTCCTGTTTGCTAGATCTGCTTCTCTCTATTCTGCTGGCAGATTAAGTCCAGTTCCTCTCTTACAGTAATCAAAATTATTCATTTTACATTTTGTTATAGTCTTCACCCTTTGCTTGGTATTAACATCTTTTCTTTCCCATAGATCTGAAAGGTATACTCTTCTGTGTTCACCTAATTTGCTTATAGTTTCCTTCTTTATATTCAGGTCATTCACCCATTCTGAGTTTATCTTGGTGTAGGGTGTGAGATGTTGATCCAATCCTAGTCTCTCCCACACTGTCTTCCAATTTTCCCAGCAGTTTTTGTCCAACAGTAGATTCTTGTCCCAAAAGCTGAGATCTGGGTTTATCATACACTGTCTGGCTGAGGTCATTTACCCCAAGTCTATTTCACTGATCTTCCCTTCTGTTTCTTAGCCAGTAGCATATTGTTCTGATGACCACTGCTTTATAGTACAATTTGAGATCTGGTACTGCTAGACCCCCATCCTTCATATTTTTTTTTTTATTATTTCCCTTGATAGTCTCAATCTTTTGTTCTTCCAAATCAACTTTGTTATAATTTTTTCTAATTTAGTAAAAAAGTTTCTCAGTAGTTTGATAGGAGGTATGACACTGAGTAAGTAAATTAATTTGGGTAGAATGGTCATTTTTATTATGTTAGCTCATCCTACCCATGAACAATCAATGTTTTTCCAATTGTTTAGATCTAGTTTTAATTGTGTGGAGAGTGTTATGTAGATGTGTTCATATAGTTCCTGTTTGTCTCAGCAGATAGATTCCTAAATATTTTATATTGTCTAGGGTGATTTTAAATGGAATTTTTCTTTCTAATTCTTGGTGCTGAGATGTGTTGGAGATATATAGAAATGCTGTTGACTTGTGCGGGTTTATTTTGTATCCTGCAACTTTGATAAAGTTGTTGATTATGAAATTCTAGATTGTACTATAATTGCATAGAGAGAAATAGATTGGTTTCCTTGATAGAGGGCTGACTTATTCTTGTTCAGATCTAGCTTCAACTGTGTGACTAGATAAGTCATTTAATCTCTCAGTGCCACATCAGGGCACCTAAGACTATAAATTACAGATGAGTTGCTGACAGAAAAGTTCCTTACTCAGAAGAAAGCATAGGTCTCCAATAAAATAATATAATTATTTTTATATAATAATAATTAATATAATTTTATATAATAAATTAATATTATTAATATTATATTATAATGAATTAATATAATTTTATATAATGATAATTAATATAATTGCTATTTTAAAAATTGTTACTGTTAAAGATCTGAACTATGCTCATGAACCTTTTAGATAATTTTGGTGGAAATGCATTTAATTCATTAAAAATAGAAAATAGAACACTAGATTATTGTCATCTATAACAATTTCTAAAAATTACCCTCCTTGAATTATTAATTACCCATTCCTATTGCTGTAGAGTATCTACGTTTAAGGATCTCATTCATTTCTGTAAAATGGGATTTTACTGTAAAAATAACAACAAAGGATAAACCCTCACAAATAAATTTTATTTGTCTTCACAATATTCTCCTAATCCCCATAAAATTAAATGTTATTATTCCTGATTCATGATTAAGGAAACTAGAGACTGAAGAATTTGCTGGTAGATGCAAGAATTAAAGACCACTCTTCTAAGTGACTCATTTAGGGATTTTTTTAATTGGCCACACTTTAAACGTTTTTTTTTAACCCTTCTGTCTTAGAATTGATATTAAGCATTGGTTCCAAAGAAGAAGACTGTAAGGCCTAAGCAATAGGGGTGACTTGCCCAGACTCACAGAGATAGGAAGAATCTTGAGCCATATTTGAACTCAGAACTTTTAATTTCTAGACCTGGTTCTCAGTCTACCCAGCTGCCCCCACACTTATTTTTTAAACTAATGGGGTTGCTAAAGGACATGGAATTACGTTCTCCTATGGATCCAAAAACAATTTGGGACAGAATTTTGGGGCTGCAAATAAAATCTCCAAAGTCACAAAGAATTGTGTTTCTTCTGCCCTCAGAGTGACATGAAAACCATAATCAAGTACAACAGGAATGGAGGGCTGAACACTTAGAGAAAGATGAGTTTGAGTCTTTGAACGTGAGAAATTAACTTAGGTTTTGGACTAGGGTTCCTTCACATTGTACTTTCCATTAATACTCAATCTTTTAATAGAATTAGCCACAATCAAGAATCGGTCACTACAACGACAGCATGCAAATGATACCCCCAATGTGAGCCCCGTGGATATAACACGGTATTTTGACAACAGGTCGCTTCCACTTCTCACATTCTTGGGCTGTTGACAAGTAATTGTAGTTCCCCCTCACCCAGCAGCACCAAACAACACTGTACATATATCTCTCATGGTCTGTGACAACATCCTACAAATGATTTTTCCCCGACATGTGCTCAAATCTCATTATCCAGCAAAGAAAGAGCTTCCAGATATGTGATTTTCTCCTGAACTCCTTTAATAGGCATAAATACAGACTGCCACAAACTTTAAAGAGCATCATTTGCCTGGCGCGTAGCAAGCTCTTAAAAATACTTTTCATTCATTTGGGAACGTCACCTGTGCCGAAGGACATCCATTTTGCACTAACCAGAATAAAAAGTTAGAAGCGGATGTTCCAAATTGACTGCACGCACTTTACCTCTCCCCACGGGCTGTTATGAAGCCAAGAAGGCTTATTTTCGGTGAGTAAGAAGTTGCCTGAAGAGGGTATCCAGCTAATAAAGAAGATGACAAGTCAGGACGCATCTCCAAGCAACGGGTCCAACGAAGTCTGAAGCGACTAAAGCGCACGTACTGATCCATTCATCGCTCTTCCTTCTTGCCACAACTTATAAAGGTAGGCTGCCCAGAAAAACCCTGGGGCAAATGCTCCATAGTTTCTTGATGTAGTGTAGCCCTGGTGAAAGCTTTGAGGTGACTGAAAAATATATTATTAGAGCCTCAGCATCTGAGTTCACAGGGATATATTTACACCTATCTGTACACCCAAGGCTGACCTACCTGTACCCTGCCCAACATCCGCTCTTCCATCACCTCTCTCCTTCCGCCCCTTGCCAAGGGCTCTTTAAGAGCACAAATGGCGCAGTCAGACTATTTCCTACCACCCTCATGAAAATAAATGTGAACAGGTGCCAGCATTCTTACTTTGCTTCTACACTGATTCAGATACCCCAGTTCAGTATTCGTTCACAAACTAAATGAAATGAGAGAAACTGCCCTCCAACATGACTTGTATCTCAAAAATTTTAACAGGTAGATTCTACCATGAATGGAAAAAACCAGTGGAGAATGCACAGTAAAATTGTTTTTAGGAATAATTTATTATTTTTCTATAAATATAAAAAGGAGTAAATAAAATATAAATAAAATGATACTAATAAAAGCAAATATTTAAATGTAAATAACAAAGTAAAGATAATTTTAAAAACGCTTCAGGCAATTTACCCAAATTAAGTTATCTATCTGAATTTAATAATCTGAATCAGTGTATTTTTTCTCATAATAATGAGTCTTCAGATAGGCAGCTGGAAATAATGATTAAAAAATGATGAACTGAGATATACATGCCAGAGATTCAAATCTTGATTCAAAATTTAATTTGTCACTGTTGGCAAATTACTTTAGCTTTCTAAACCTCAGTTTAATAAAATATAATTGTGAGTTTAAAAAAAAAGGATGTTTGTGGGAAAGAGAGGAGAAAAGGGTGGGTAGGGAGCCTTTAGGTTGATAGCATCTTAACATATCAAAATGGTTTATTCTGCATCTAGAACTGCTTATAGTAGTCTTTGAGAAATTTAAAGTCTACCATAAAAACAGATAAGGATCATGAACAGGAGAGTTACAATTTCTGAAAAGTATTTTTTTTTTTCCTGAGCTTTTGTGTTTACTCTCCAGACTGTACTGATGGACTTTCCCTACTAAGTCCCAGAAACTTCTTCCTGGAAGCCCCCACAGCCTTGTAATTTGTATGCCCTCCTCTTCCATGACTTCTTCCTCTATAGCTTTCAGGCTGTCCACTGCTTTCTTTTCTCATTAGAATATAAGATCCTTAAGGTGTAAAAATTAAAATTAATCATCAATAATGTGGAATGTTATATTTTAAGAGATTTATTAATGATCATTAGAAGTAAAGGAATAAAAAGGTAACCAAATGAAAAACAATGAACAAACACATGCCCTTGGCTAATCAGCCTGTTCAAAATCCCCACTTACCACCACAGTTGCTGACAGGAAGCAAAGAGGCAGGACCAGCAGCCCACTGCCTAATATCCCCTGTCTACAGGAAGTACATAATGGCTTGAAGTCAGTGGGCTCTCGGGAAATGTAGTTTTTAGGGTAACAGATTTCCAATTATACAAAGGGCAAGAACTGATTTTTCTGGTTTTTCTTTTTGTTTAATTTTCTGTGCTTATCAAAGAGCCTAGTAAGTAGTAAATGCAAAATAAATGTCTTTAAATAAATAAAAGCTTTGCCTGGTTGTTGAGATTCTTCCTCTCTTTGGAGTTAATATTCCATAGCTCACTACCTTGTTCTTAGTCAGTCACATCCAACTCTTGGAGACCCCTTTTGGGGTTCTCTTGGCCAAGACAATGGATTGATTTTCCCTCTCCTTCTCCATCTCATTTTACAGTGAAGAAACTGAGGCAAATGGGAATAAATGACTTGTCCAGGGTCACATAGCTAATAAGTATCTGAGGCTGGCACTGAACTCAGGGCTTCCTGACTCTGGAGCTGTTGCTTCATCAACTGTAAGACAGAACTGTCTCTACTGTAATTCTAGCTTGAACTATTTCAAATGAAGCTCCTTAAGCCAAGGAAGAAGGAAAATGTACTAAAATGATGGGGTGGAAATACTTTGTCCTAATAATTCAAAATAAATATGAACATATAAAGAGGCAGACAATTGTGGTGTCTAATCTTCATGCTGGACTAAAAGCATCATGAGGGCAGATGATTTAGCTAAACTTTTTGCCACTACTTGTAAGGAAATGTATTTTATACACACTAAGTCCCTTATAGCTTTAAAATATATTAGAATTTGTAGATTTAAAGTGAATTATTCATTTTGGTCATTTAATCAAAACTTTTATTTGTTTAGTGCTGAAAAAGTTAATTTTGTACTATAGGGTAGATTCCAACTCTCCTTTCTCATCCTCTTGGGTTCTTGTCCCACTTCCCTGGATGCCAGCAAGCCCTGAGACAAAATGTGGGGAGTGCTTCTGTGGCACCAGGAATAATTTCTTTGCCAGGGGACACTTCTTAGATTATTAAAATGTTTGGATTTTCCCAGTCTATACAATCCATGAGGGATGAGTATTGAGCTCAGTTCAAGATGAGAAAAGAAATAATTCAACATATTAAAAATAAATATTCTCGTATCCACGCTAGAAAGGCTTGAGAAGAATGTAAGAAACAAATTAGTCACCTTAGGATGGATCTTGCTAAATAAAGGTTTATCACGGCAGAGACGATAGAGTAAGACTCTGTAATGGGGCCAGACTCCTGTCCACCTCATCTGAGATTTCTGAAGGAGAGATGAAAGAAGGGGTTCAGGATAAGAAGAGTTTGGCTTTTGTTTTACCACTGGACCTTGGTTAACAGCTAAGAAAAGTTTGGCTTCAATATGAATATAATAATGTTAAAGAATTCATCTCTGGTTTCCAAATTTTGTTGTGAAAATCCATTCTCTGGGAATCTCAACTTCATTACATAGCACCATGAGCATTAACTATTATCTTCTACATGCTTATTTTTTTTGCTCTTATAAACTGTTTTCTAAAGTAGTATCTTCTTTTAAATAACCAACTGATCCTAGAGCAATGATTTTGCATTGACTCTCCAGTCTAAGACAAGACTATCTAATATTTACCTTGAAATGATTCTAAGTAAATACTGATTTAAAAGACAGTATCTCTCTTTTGATACCAAATCCATGCTACTGTAAATTGTCCTCAAAAACAAGTCAGTAAACTTCTCCAAACCAAATGTCTATGGTTCTCGGAGAGCAGTTACCAGGATGTTTTCAACCTTGTTGATTTTTGAGTCCTATTCAGGAGTGTGTGAGAGTCAGCTTAAGTCAGCTCTCCAGAGCTGATTGTTAAATTTTCATTGTGAACATTTACACCTTCAAAAGTAGATGCAACAAACTTGGGCTTGATTTACTGTTTTGTTGATTGTCTAGGCTTAAGTAAGTAATGGAGAAAATATTAATAATACAAATTGAACTTAAAAGTGTATACTGCATAGATTTGTTTTTTCAAATTGCAAAACATTTATCAGTAAATAACTGCATATACCCTATCACAATGGAAATACACACAGAAAATAATTCCTAGGGAGATAAGTGAGACCCTACACCCGTGATGGCAAACCTATGGCACACGTGTCAGCACTGACAAACATAGCCATTTTTGATGACACGTGGCCGAATGTGGGCTCAGCACACCTTGAGGCCCCGGAGGCACCTTGGGGCCCCAGAGCTGCCTGGGGAGCCGTATGTCCTGCAGCTGTGGCCATGGCCATGTCTGGCCCAACCCACATGCTGACCTTGGGGGCAAGGGGCAAGCAGTGGGCAGCTTGCACCAGGCAGCTGGGGCATGTGGGACTCCTGTGTGGGCAGGGAGGAAGAGCATGTGGGGCTCCAGCCCACATTCAATGGAGGAGTACCTGAAACCCATTACCAGACACTTTTAGCACCCTGAAAAATATAGCAATGACCTTACTCACAATTTTTCCCTCTACGTACTTTTGTGAGACCTTATTCTCAGTGTTAAATAATATCAAAACCAACAAAAGAAACAGATGGACAGATGAAAATAGTAGCACTTGCTTGGGCTTGAAGTGTACAAAATACCAACCTTTAGTTGAAGATTTAGCCAATGAAATTCAGCAACAAAAAAGTCACAAATAGGCAGGTTAAAGAATTCCCCTCCCCCTCACTTGTCTTAGTTCATGGCATGCCACACAAGTTAATAATATCCAGACCAACAAAAGAAGCCAACTGACAGATGAACAAAGAAGTCACTAAGCAGGTAAGTTAAATAATTAGCTTTTGGTTTATTAAATATAGTTATATATTACAATTATACATTTTTGTTATTTAACTATAAATATCACAAAATTATATTGATTTTTTTTCTCAAACTGACACACCACCTGAGTTATGCTCCTTTTTTTGGTGAATTTTGACACACCAAGCTCAAAAGGTTGCTCATCACTGCCCGAGACCATCAGGCTCCTTTTTCAAAACCATCTTTGCAATATTATTTTTTTTTTCTCATGAAAACTACATCCTGGAGAGTTCAAGGATATTTACCTCTGGTGCCTTACATTGTGTCATTCATATAGTAGATCTTAATAAATATTTATTGAAATTGCCTTTGTTCACACAATTATATAGATCCTTTGTGATTAGAAATGATCCATTCTGAATCATTATTATTAACCACAGCAGAATGGTTTTTCTTTCAGTGTCCACTAGATATTATGGTCTTTCCTCCCTTCTGCAAAATTCATCAACTAGATTTATTATGTTTCTACAACCATAATGACACTATAATAACAATTCCTGTGTATAACTTCATCACTTACCAGTGCTTTCATATTCATCTCAGTTGCTTGTTATTATGCTATGATATCATGATTAAATATAATGTGTAAATAGAAATTTTGTGCCTCTGAACTACATTACCCATCATCCCTTTCCTTTTTGTCCCCATGTATTGATAAAGTTGTGTGTGTCCCCCTCCTCACTCTCTTTGCGTGGTGCTCTCAGTGCTCTTGAGGCCCCATTGTATGGTCCTGGGAAGCTTCTTTTCTGTATTGAGGCTATTGCTTTACTTCTGCTTCAAGTTATTATTATTATTATTAAACTTTTAAAAATATAATACTTGGAATATTTGGTTATTAATTTTTAATCTTACAAGAGTTCACATATGGCCTCAGAAACTTCCAAGCTATGTGATCCCTGGCAAGTCACTTGACCCCGAATGCCTAGTTCTTACCACTTATTGAGTGAATGTGTAAATGAGTGAAGTAAATCAGCAATTTTCATGAACTTTTAAGAGTCTGAACTGAAACTTGGTAGTGTAAGAACCATTTGTTTCTTAGAAGGTCTTGCATTAGACTTCATACCTTCCATTCTCAAGTCTAATGTACAAAAAATGGACTTTTAAAATAAACGTACAAAGAAAATTTGGTAGATTGTGAAGGAATCAATTATTTCTGATTTCAAGGCAGTTTAGACTCCCCCTCTCATTTTCTTGACCCATATTCCCTTGTGAAAGTATTTTACAAATTACAATTAATTATACATAAACATCCTTATATCTTGTTTGCAAAATCCCGTTAGAAATGGCCTAGAAATTATGAAGTCAAAGATGGAGATCACATTGATCATATATGACTAGTCCCACCAAGGACACCCAAGGTAAAGAGGGAAGCAGTGTTGGTTTCCCAACTCCTTTAGAAAAGAACACCATGATGTACCATTCTGAAGAAATCTCTAGGTTGAGAGCCAAGTCACCGTTGCACAGCCTGCTCTGTACCTGTTTCTTCCTCCCATTTGGTAGCCCTTCCTTTTTAGAATCCTTTATATCTGGACCCTTTGATTCTAGACACTTCTTTGCCCAATCAGTCTTACTGACTGATGTCTCACTAGTTATGGCATCAAATATGGAAAAACCATCAAGAGTAGATTTGACATAAACTATAAAAGCTCTAGTTCTAGGTGGCTAGGTGGCACAGTGGTTACCAAGCCATACCTGGAGATGGGACATTCTAGAGTCAAACTTGGCCTCAGAGAATTCCTAGCTGGGTAACCCCGGGCAAGTCAGTGGACCCCAATTTCCTAACCCTTACCCACTCTTCTGCCTTGGAACTGATACTTAATATTTATTCTAAAACATAAGGTAAGGGTTAAAAAGAGGTCTGGTTCTGGCCCATTTTATGAATATATAAATCTATATCTCCTATTAGTTGTCCTTGCTTCCTTTTTCTGTTCCCATCTCTGTGTCCCTTAATTATTTTTCACATAAGATAAAGCATAGCATTACAGATTAGTCTGACTCTTGAGACTGTAAAATATCTTAAATAGACTGGGATACATTGCTGTACTCCAGGATAAGCTTCCTGCTATGGAGGCAGGTGAAAACTCAGATCTCCCAACACATTAAGAAGGAAGAGAGGGAGTCTAATGGGTAGACTTGAAATCTGAGATCATCGTCTAGAGAGGACACTGATGGACCCTGATCCTTCCTATTGCTGGAGCCTAATGACCAATGGCTGGTCTCCCCATTGACTGAAAACAAATGATACCCATTCATTTCAATATCAGTGACCCGGTTCTATTTTTTTCTCTATCAAAGTCTTCTTTTGTTGACCTCCTAATCCTATTCCTGTCTCTGCATATATCCTTTAACAACTAAAACCTCCCCTTATATGAGTTAAAATAAATCATAATAATCTACCTATTGTTTTACACATGACTGGTATGTTGATTCTTTTGTGAAATGTGCTTTAAGTTCAACAATTGCTATTAAGAACTGGGACAATGGTTATGGGGTACCTCAACAACTAAATCATGTTCAGTGTTTTATTTCAACAGACTCTTAAATAGTTCGGACTAATTTAAATAAAAATTTCCAAATAATCCACTGAGCCATTCTTGTTAAGATGGTGACTTATTTCTGTGAGACTTTCTCTATGCTTGCATGACTGATCCATTTTTATCTGATGGACATGAGGTGAAAGTATGGATGCTGTTCTTTTGATCCTCTTTTATTCCTGTTTGTCTTTTGCTCTTCATCACCTGGTTCTGTCTGCTGTTGTCTTTTCGCTAATTCATCTTTTGCTCAGTTCAAATAGCAGAGGTCCTAGAAAATAAGATGGAATTCTGCCCCTCCTGGGAAAAATCAGGTGAATTTAATTCAGGCAATCAGTACATAGACTACTTTGGGCAAGAATCCCTTAGGAGAGCTAGAGTAGCCCACAGAGTCAATAACAGGGGAGGAAAGCAGTACTCTCAGAAATGACAGAATCCTATATGTCTGCATTGCAGGCAAACCAGCTAACGTCACAGTAGTACCAATCTATGCTCCAATTACTGATGCCAAAGTGGATAAAATTGCTCAATTCTATGAAGACCTACATTATTTTCTAGAAATCACACTAAATAAAGATGTTATATTAATTAGAGGGGATTGGAATGCTAAAGTAGGAAATCAAAAGATAATTGGAAAAGCGGGCAAGTTCATCCTTGTAGTACAAAAGGTAGCAAGGCAGAGATGAATAGAGTTTTGGGGGTTTTGTTGAGCTCACTTGCTAGTCTTAGCAAACATTCTTTTACAGTACCCAAAGGGCAGCTCCACACCTGGACATTATAAGATGGTCAATACCAAAATCAGATTCATTATAGAACTTTTCAAGCAAAGGTGTAGAAGCTAAAGCTAAAGATAGCAACCAGCTAGAACAAACCCAGAGCTGACTGGCTCAGATCACAAGCTTCTCAGACCCATCAAATGATACTGGAGGTACAGAGCCTTTCTTTAACATCTCTATTTGTTCTTTGTTCATGTGGTACCAAGAAGGAAAATAGGACTAATATTAAAGGTATTTAAATATTTTACTACAACAGGTAAGGTACCAATGGTGTCTAATGTTTTCAAAAAAGGTTTCTTATATTTCATTCAGAATATAACTTAATACTCTATAGCGATTAGAATCCATTTTCTTTTCAACATGTAAAAATGAGTTGTCAAATTGCCTATGAAACTGTAACCTATAAATTTTAGAGGTCCCAGAAGGCAATGAAGAAAGGATGTTGACTTATCCTTCTTTTAGTGCTTCATTTAAAACAAGCATGAGTTTGCCAAAAGACTTTAAGAGGGGAATTGGTAAGATTTCTAGAATCCCAGCTAAGGCTTTTCAGAAGGATAAAAACATGTACCTGACTGAGAAACAGGATAAGGCAAGATAATATATTAACTAAACCTACTATTCTCCGTGCATTTATTGCTCCATTGAATAAAGTAATAATCTTTAAATGAAACCAGAAAAAAAGATAAAATTGTCCTCTGAAGAAAGAAACTCTCTTCTGCATTCCAATTCAGGGTAAGAATGCAAGCATAATAACAGTTAAAAGATCACTGCTCTTGAAATTGAGACTTAGGTTTATGTTCTGTTATTTTTATTAGTTGCTCAGCCTTGAAAAATGTATTAAGCTTGTTTTGGAAAGTGAAGATGAGGATGAAAAATGGAAGGTTGAAGAGGATATAGATGACATGGATAGAATTCGAATTCAAAAGAGTAGGTATGGAAATAGAACTGGGGCACAAGAAGTAGACAAATTCAATATATCTACTTGGGGAAGGAATACCTTCCAAGGGAGACAACTTCAGGAGAAATGGCATTGTATAAATGTAGGGAACTTGAGGAAAAAGGTGAAAATATTGCTAGAGCTGATAATTTTTAACTTTAGAGGGAAAATTAGGTGGCAGCGAATGAGAAGTCAAATTATAAAGAGAATAAGGACAATACGTCTATGTCTATGTTTTTGAATGGATGGATGAATCATATCCTCATGTCAGGGATGATTTTATGGAGGGGAACTTATATGCCTAAATAAGGTTTGCATTTGACAGGACAATGTAAGCCTTGTGGAAGATACCAATTGGGAAGAAAAAAGTCTAGGATCCATCACAATACTGGAGCAATTGTAGAGAATTTAATCCCTCAACAACCTCCTGGGGTTGAGAATGCCAGAGGGAGCAGGATTTAAAGTATATTCATAGCCTGGGGCAAATAGGAATTGAATACAAGGTTGTTGTTTACCAGACATAAAACTGGTGTTTGCTCACAACAAAACCCCTTTCTCCATGACTGCCTTGTCATGGCAGTGGGGTTTGTGTTGCTCTATGAAACTCTGAGCTACACTTTGCAGGGTTGCACAAGTCATACATGTTATGGTGGAGGGTTCTGATGGAGCAGATGATGACAAGTCACTCCAGGGTCTTTGCCAAGAAAACCCCAAGAACAATATGAAGATGATAAAAGACATGACCAAGAAAGAAGAGCTCTTCATGCCAGAAAATGCCCAACTCTCCACTGTGGAAGAGCAATACCAATGAAACAGCTGGGGCAAAGGCAAAAGGAAACTGAGCTATGAATGTATGTGATGACCAAAGGAAAGTCTGAAGCTGTAAAAACCAATACTGCCCAGAAATCTGGAATGTGACATCTACAAACCATGGGAAGCTGGATGTGGTCAAACAGAAGGTGGAAAGATTGAACGTCAAAATCTCGGATGTCTGTGAACCACGACGAATGGAATCGGATTACTATAATTGAGGCAGTCATTGCATATGCTATTTTGGGCAAGAATCCCTTAGAAGAACAAAGAGTAGCCCACATGGTCAATAATGGCATGGGAGGGAGAAAGGCATAACTGAGGTATAATCTAAAAAATGACAGAATTATATAGGTCTGAATCCAAGTTAACCAATTAACATCACAGTAATGCCAGTTTATGCTCCAAACACTGATGCTGAAGAGGACAAAGTTGGTTCAGTTCTATAAAGACCTAAAATATCTAAAAATAATAACTCCCCCACCATTGTAGTAATTAGAGGGGATTGGAATGCTAAAGTAGGAAATGAAAAGATTATTGCAAAAGCGGGCAAATTTGCCCTTGTAGTGCAGGGTGGAGACTAATTGAGTTTTGCCAAAATAACTTGCTAGTCATCACAAACATTCTTTTCCATCAATCCAAAAGGCAATGGATGGACATTTCCAGATGGTGTAGAAGCTTTATTTACAAAGCCAGCTAGAACAAATCTAGAGCTAGGAGAATTCAAAAGGTGTTCTTCAATGAGCAATCCAAAGAAATAAAACAACACAATAGAATGAGAAAGTCAAAAAAACTCAAGAAAATTAGACATATCAAGAGAACATTTCATGCAAAAATATACTTGATAAACAAAAATGGTAGAGGCAATAGAAACAGAAGAGCTAAGAATTGTTGGCAAGCATATATGGAACCATCTAATAAAATTTTAATAACTGATTACCAAGATGATGTGGTTACTGATTTAGAGCCAGTTTTCTTGAAAATTAAAGGAAGTAGTCCCAAATTCAGCAATGAAACAGAAGCAATCTTCTCCTCTTCTAGAATTTTTTGCTTTCTCCATAATCCAATGAATGTTGGCAATTTGTTCTCTAGTGAAAGTGATGTCATTCCAGTTGAGCTATTTAAAATCCTAAAAGAAGATGCTGTTCAAGTACTACATTCAAAGAGCTAGCAAATTTGGAAAACAAAATAATGGCCACTGGATTGGAAGATTAGTTTATGTCCCAAACCTAAAGAAGGGCAATGCCAAAGAATGTTTAAATTACTGAGCAATTGTACTCATTTCACACAAAAACAAAGTTATGCTTAAGACTGTGCAAGCTAAATTAAAACACTATGTGAAATGAAAATTGCCAGATGAGCAAGGTGGTTTTGGAAGAGGCAGAACTAGAGAACAAACTGTCAACAATCACTAGATTATAGAAAAAAGCAAACAAACCAACAAGATAGTTCTAGAAGGGAAAAAAAATGCTCCGCTTCATTGACTATATTAAAGCCTTTGATTCTGTGGATCATAGCCAAATGTGGCAAGTTGTCAAAGGGAGGGTAGTACCAGATCATCTTATTTGCCTCCTGAGGACCCTGTATGTCAATCATGAAGCAACTATTAGACTCGAACATGGAACAAATGAGTGGTTTGAGATTAGAAAGGAGGATGACAAACCTGTATATGGTCACCTTATTTATTTAACTTATTTGCAGAGTGTATAATATAAGATTTCAGGCTGGACAAATAAAAAACCAGAATTAAGTTTGCCAGGAGACATATTAACAGTTTCAGATATTTAGATAATACTATTCTGATTGTAGAAAGTGAGGATTTAAGTCTCTTGATGAGTGTGAAAGAGGAGAGTGTAACACTTAATTTGAAGCTTAACATAAAAAGTAAAATTATGGTAGCTGGTCCCATTACTTCCTGGAAAATAAAGGGAGAAGACATGGAAGCAGTGTTGGATTTTATAGTTTTGGACTCAAAGAGCACTGCAAATGGTGAATGGTGCTATGAAATGAAAAGACACTTGTCCTTTAGAAGGAAAGCTATGGCAGATTTGGATACCATCCTTAAATGCAGAGACAATCACCTTGCTCCTAAAGGACCATATAGTCAAAGCTCTGTTTTTACAATAGAAATATATGTCTGTGAGAGTTGGGTTGTAAGGAAATTGAGAACTGCAGAATGAATGCTTTAGAAATGTAGTGCTGGAGAAGATTTTGGAGGGTCCCTTGGACAGTTGGAGACCTAGTTGATTCTTAAAGAAATTAATTCAGACTGTTCATTGGAACAAATACTAAAGCTAAAGCTAAGATACTTTGGTCCCGTAATAAGAAGAGAGGACTGACTGGAAAAGACCCTCTTATTGGGAAGGATTAAAGGCAAAAGGAAAAAAGAACCACAGAGGATGAGAGGATCAGGCAGTGTTATGGAAACAACAAACATGAACTTGGACAGATTTGGGGAGCCGGTGAAGGAGAGAAGGGCTTAGTATGTTATGATCCACGGGGTCATGAAGAGTCAGATATAGCTGAACAACAAAATGACAAAAATAGAGTTGCCACAGGGCATAGTTGAGCAGTTGTTGGGGAAGACAAGGGCTTAACTGGTTAGAAATAATCATATAGAAAGAGGAAGCAAAGGAACATTAATGAAAAAAATGAAAAATTCAAAATTGGGATAAAAATTATAATTTTTCTTATTAGGAGTTCAATGATAGGATCATAGATTTTGATCTAGAAAGGATCTTAGAAGTCCTTTAAGCCATTGACCCTTTAATTTTACAATTGAGGAAATTGAGACACAGAAAAAAATTGTGTTTTTCCCAGGGGCACAGAGGCAGTATCAGAGGTTTTTCTGACTCCAAGTCCACTCCCCTAAGCACTCTACAACATTGCTTCTAAATGCTAGATATTGGTTGGGAGAGAATGGCGACCAATGGCGCATCTCCAGATTCTTCCATCTTGAGCCCATTGATCTTCCAACAGTATTCTAAATGCCTTCTAAAAGCCAAAGAAAACTCATGGAGTGGTTTGACTGGCCTTCAGAGTTGACTGTTTCAAACACTGGAGCTTCACAGCATCGCTATGGTAACGGCACTTGCTTAGTCCATTGCCCTTCAGCCCCCCAGGCAGGACTGAAATCGTCCTCCATCTCCGCGAAGAGCTGAGATCTGAGGCTTGGACATTCCTCCACCCAAAGCCTCCCCGCCTAAAGCAGGGACTGTTCCTCACCAGCAAACGATCAAGTCGACCAGTGTGTACAGATGTTTGGTCAAACCGGGAGAATTTCTGCCAGACGCAGAGAAATGCTCTCTTCAGCTGTGGCTCTGTTTCTCCCACCTTCGCCCTCCAGCCCCCAAGCTTCTGCCTTCACTAAGGAAGGAAACGTCTCTCGCCTTTGAGAGGGGAGATTGCCTCGGTGAGCACATAGGGGCGTTTTTAAGCTGTCCTTGTTCGAAGAGGATGCTTGTTTCACCTGACGCTGAGCACTCCCTGCACTTCTTCTAGCACTGCGCTCTCCTGGCTCGCCTGCCTTTTTAACCACTTATTTTCTCAGTCTCTTTTTCTAGTTTATTATTCACATCACATTACTAACTAGGCATTACCCAAAGTTCTATTCTAGGCCCCTTCTTTTCCTTTTTAATACTCTCTCTTTATTTTTATTATTTTTTAAACCCTCACCTTCCGTCTTGGAATCAATACTGTGTATTGGATCCAAGGCAGGAGAGTGGTCAGGGCTAGGCAATGGGGGTCAAGTGACTTGCCCAGGGTCACCCAGCTGGGAAGTGGCTGAGGCCAGATTTGAACCCAGGACCTCCCGTCTCTAGGTCTGGCTCTCCATCCACTGAGCTACCCAGCTGCCTCCTATACTCTCTCTCTTGCTGATTTCCTCTGCACTCACGGTTTTATTACCATCTCCATGCCAGTGTTTCATACATTTATATGCTGTCCTGACAGAGTCCCAGTTTTTCTCTATGGCTTCAGCTCTACATCACCAATTGCCCCCTGGGCATTTCAGACTAGATATGCTGGAACAGAACATATTCTCATCCTCTTCGCACCCTCCCCCTTTTCCAAACTTCCCTATTTCTTTTGAAGATATCACTATTTTTCCAGGCTCTCAGGTTGGCATCATCCTCAACTCCTCATTCTTGTTTAGTTGAAAAATTTTGAACCCCTAAAACGACATTACCCAAAATTCCTTTCTGCATTACCCAGAATGCTTTTCCCTTTGTGCACATTTGTGTGGTTACATTATTGTTTATAAGTTTGCTGTAACTCCTCCCTATCTCTCTTTTCCAAGGGGAAAAAGAGAGTGAGAGGGCAGTCACACCCCCTATATACACACAAGGTAACCAGACTGGTACAGGATAGGGAAAAGGAAATTTTGGGAAATGTAGGCCTGGGAACAACATTCTAACTACATGATCTCATTTACATACGCAATCATTGATGAATGTCCAATACTTCAAGTGTTATTTTGATAAAGTTTATTATCTGACCAAACAGAACCATGTGACTAAGTTTTTTCTACCTGCACAGATTTCCAGTTCCACCGAAGGTGCAACAGGAAGGAAAGAGCACTAGAGGTGGAATTCCACCCAGTTTATCCTGCCACCATCAGCAGGTAAGGACAGGAAGTGAGTGGGGTTCTGGGAATCGTAGTTTTGGCTGGGGATCATAGTTTTTTATGGTAACAGATTCTAATTTCCCAATGAAATCTTACAATTTCTACTTCTAGAACATCTTTCCATGTTGATTCCTTTTTACTCATACATTCATCTGAGCCTTTGCCCATTTTTCACCCAGGTTCATCAAACTGACCCCTTGTCTTCCTCCCTCAAATATCTCACCATTCCAATCCATTTACTGCTGGGAGATCATTTTCCTCAAGTGCACATCTGACTATATCATACGCCTACTTAAAAAAATTCAGTTTTCCTTTTGCCTCCAGGATCAAATAAATATAAGCTCCTCTGTTTGGCTTTCAAAGACCCTCAGAAACTGGCAACAACTTGCATATTCCTCCTTCCACACATTGCAATCTGGCTAAAATAATTGGCACTTACTTTGTTCCCTGCATGCTAGAGTAAATCTCCCATTCCTGAGGCTGCACTTTCTAGTGCATGTTTAGAATGTGCTTTTCCATACAAACTTTCCTTCATAGAGTCCTTTCTTTCAAGATGTAGTCCAAGTACCACTATTTACATAAAGCCTCTTTTCATTTCCCCCGCTGGTAGTGCCATTCCTCTCCAAATGCCTTGTCGTTAATGACTTTGTATTTATTTTCATATTTATTATCCACATATTAGGTTTATAATAATATATGGACTTCTTTGTTGAATGTCAGTTCCTGTGAACAGAGATGAAAAGAAATTCATTATATTTGTGTCCCCAGTGCCTGGTCTGGTGTCTGATATATCTTGTTGTAAAATTTCAGTCATGTCTGACTCATAGTGGCCCCATTTGGAGAGAGAGAAACTCTGGCTTCTTCTGATACCAGGTAGAATCTCTAAGCTCCAGCCAGGGGAAGAGAGTCTCAAGAAGATGGGCCTTTCCTGGAGTCTTCATGCCTCCAGAAAGGCATGGGAACAGTCTAAAAAAGAAGTCTGGGTGTCAGTCTTACAGTCACTCCTTGGTCCTTCACTCCAAGCCCAGGTGATGGACTGTCTACTCTTTAGTTCTCACCTACTCTGGTTAAATTATATTTTGGCGGGATTACTCAATACCTCTTTTTGTGATGAAAATGAGCAGATCTACTTAAATACTAAGTTATCACCTTTTGTGGATTACAATTCTAGCTTCACTATAAAGGAAGAGCTAAGTACCTTCATTGTTACAATCAGGAGGTTACAATTTTATCTTCACAATAAAGGAAGAGCTAAGTATCTTCATTGTTACAATCAGGAGGTAGCTAAATCCAGGCTTCCCAGTGTTCTATTATGATAAAGTCACAGAGTTGTTTAACACAGAGTTGATCTCAGTGATCAAAGAAATTTCATCCCAGGGTAGTGAGATGATAAACAAATAGAATGGAGGAGTCACTGTCAGTAATCAGTGAGAAATAGTAAAAAACTAAAAAGATATCAGAAGAAATATGGTTTTGATTTTAAGAAAAGAGATGAGAAGGTAACAAATAATCATAAATCTGACATTTATAGCATAGAAAAAATTCATAAATTTATTATTGAAGATTTAGCTTTGAAATAATTTTCTCATTTAAAATGGGATTAACAGGGGAAGCCAGGTGGCTCAATGGATAAAGACTGAAGATCCTAGGTTCAAATCTACCCTCAGACTCTTCCTAGCTGTATGACCTTTGGCAAGTCACTTAACTATGTAATTGCCTAGCCCTGCTAGAGCCCTATTGCTCTAGGGTTTATCCTAAGACAGAAAGTAAGGTTTTTTTATCTTTTAAAACGAGGTTAATTATAGCACCTAAATCCCAGGGTTGTTTCGAGGATTAAGTGAAATAATTGTAAACTGCTTAGCACTGTGCTTGGCACACAGTAGGTGCTATATAAATGTTAACTATTATCATTATTATTACTAGCTGTCTGACACCAGGCAAGTCACTTAGGCCTGTTTGTCTTACTTCCTCATATATAAAATGAGTCAGAGAAGGAAACGGCAAACCACTCTAGTGTCTTTGCCAACAAAACCCCAAAATGGGGTCAGGAAGAGTCAGATATGACTGACCCAACTTATTTTTTAAAATATTGCTAAGGTAGTATAACTTCTCAAAGATGTACCAAACTAAATTCTTCCCTAAAAATATGATTGTTAGAGACTCAGAAAAAATAATTTTCTCTGAAACTAATGAATTAACATTTAATGTGATAGAGAATGTAACATTTTTGTTTTTTAAAAAATTATTTCTTTTTACCTGATAATTCAAGTCCTTGATCTGTGATCACAATGACTTCAGAGTTTTTCCAAGTACTCAGAGCCTGGTCCATTCATCTAACAATCCAGTATTATGCCTGTCCATCTTGCACCAAAAAAATCATCCCAGGTTTTACATCCAACATGTTGGAGTCCTCCCTTGCTTTCTCCTGATATCATGAGGGTTCAAATGGAGCATGTCAGCTCCAACTTGTCTGCTTGACAACCCCAACTCTAGTCACATAACTAGAGGATCTTCCAATCTTAACACACAGTTATTTGATGACCTGCTCTTCAGAGTTCTTTAATTTTTAAAAATCCTTCTCTGTATATTGTTTCCAAGACAGAAGAGCAGTGAGGGCTGGTCAATGAGGGTTCAGTGACTTGCCCAGGATCATACAGCTGGGAAGTGTCTGAGGCCAGATTTGAGCCTTCCATCTCTAGGCCTGGCTCTCTATCCACTGAACCACCTAGCTGCCTTTAATTCTCTTTAGTTTTAAAGATGCAGTCCATGGTTGCTATCACTTGTTAAAGCTTGCTTCTTTTATATTAATGTCCTTGTTGAGCATGCCCTTGTGTGGCATTTAAAAGAGTGGATGCCATAAACTGTAAGAGTTAAAATGGTTGAGGTTATAAACTGTAGTGATTTAAAATAGTGGAAGATATAAATTGTGACAGATATAAGAGTGGGTGAGTAAATTGTGACCGCAGGAAATATGTTTTCACCAGTGTCTTGTTTTAAATCAAATATTTAAGGTGGTCTCCAGGGAAATATTCTCAATTATGAATATACCCAAGTCAACTGGGTTTTATAGAGATTTAATTAATAATACAATGAGGAATCAAAGAAAGAGAGAATGAGAGAGAAAGAAAATAAATGAGAAAAGAATAGGCCAGCCCAGGCAGCCCTGGCCAACCCAGGCCTAAGCCCTAAAAGAAAAGATCAGTCAGTCCTAATCACTCACCATAAGATCTGTTCAAGTGAAGATTCAGGGGGACAGAGTCTCCCCAGAGGGAGTTCCAGCCAGAGTCAGCCTCCCTTGAAAGACCTCCTTAGAGATTGTCTCTCAAGAGCCTGTATATCTCAAGAGCTTTTTTTCAACAGTCTGTCCTTTTTCATATATAGAGGGTTTTCTTCTATGTTACCTCCCCTAAGTTCTTCCATCTACCAATCACAGTAGATGTTTTCCAAAGGACAGCCCATTCTGAATTCACACCTGAGTAGATTAATCCTTTTAGTAATCCACACCTGAGTAGGTTAGAATCTCTGTGTAAGTTTTTTTCCTCTTTGCTCCTTTTAAGTTCACAAGTTGCCTGACCTTTATAGGTACTTAGCACCCCTTTGTAATTAATTCTAAAAATAGGCATGGCTTAAGTGTGGGTGTAAGTATTTTTCATTGTTCAGCAAGGAGTTTTCTCCCCTAAAGCAGTCTTAAGTACGGGTGGAGTAGAGGTCTTCACATTTCTGATCTAAGTAGAGTTCTCACATTTTTTAAATGGGGAATTTTCCCAATAGGGAATTGTCTCAATAAAAAATTCCCCAATGGGGAATTTTTTAACATTCACAAGTCTGAGAAATTTCAAGATTCACAATCCCCCCTGATGATCATTGGGAGACTAGTTTCCCCATTGATCATTTAACATAATCAATTTGTAGTTCTAAATGCACTTCTAACTATAGATATACACAATATTCAATTTTCTAAGAGAAAATAGAATAGTGAGGGAGGAAATAGAAAAGAAAAGAAAGCAAAACCAATGTTTTGCTGGGTGCATTGACAGAAAGCCAAATTAGGGGCAGTCCCTTTTGGCATAAATGTGTACAATTACAATAAATGTTCAATTAATGTTCAGTTCAATCAACCATATCCAAGGTTTATTCTTGATCTTGATGAAGTGTAGGTTTTCTGGCATCTTTCTGCAACAATTCATTCTCTGGATATAGGTGTTTCAAGCTTCTTTCTTGAAGATCTTTTCTCGAACAAAATCAAAATCTTGGATTTTATGTAAAAATACAATCTCAAACAAAAAATCAGAAATCTTGGATTTTAAGTTAAAATACAATCCCCCTTGAAGTAGGTGTTAAAAAACATCCAGTTCAGCTCAATGTTGAGTTATGGGGGTGTTTGAGTCATTTATCAAAAGAACAGAAAAATAATCAAAAACATAAGGAAAAATTCAAAATAGGTCCTTGTATAGGTGGTTCAATTTAAAGTGATTTCTATCCCACAAGTCTGTAGGACAGAATGCAGTAATATTTCACTTAACCATTTGTAGCCAAGACTACAGGAAGTTGCCATAATATAAGAAGGAAAGGAATTAGAATTCTATTTTGATGGGGAAATGTCATTCCCTCGTCTGATTTTTTTGTCATTCTCAGGGATATAGGGAGCCAGCATGATAGTCAAACTTTGTACTTATATGAGTACTTCACAAAGAGTGTAGATACAAGGAAGTCCTACGACTTAACGTATGTCAAGTGTCGCAACCTCGAGTCTCACATTAGTATGTCCTGTGTGCTCTTTTTGGCACTTTTCAGGTTAAGTCTGTGCTCCTTGTGTTTTATCCCTTTTTCTAGAATCACATACAAACATTAATCACAGTCTTATAATATTTTATCAATAAATGGCAGGTTCCCATAGTTTAAAGCTTGTGCACTGACATTATTGTAAGAATATATATATTAAGCTTATATTAATGCAAAAAATATTAATATTAATTATGTGTACCTTTAGTATAAGAAATGAGGGAAAATCAAATATTCTGATCAAAATAAAGAAAAGCAATAATAAAATTTAGGAAAAAAATCAGTAATTCAATGTGTTCTCAAAAAACAGCATCCATTTGTCTATGGATTATTATCTTCAATTCATGTGATAGGGTAGAGTCAATCAGTCTCAACAGAAGATGCTTTCTTCACATGTGAGCAATGAATCCAAGATTCTTTTTCTCCAATCTTTATAGATGCTGGAGTAGTTAATAATATTTGGAATGGTCTTTCCCATGAAGGCTGAGTTGCTCCAGTTCGCTTGAAATTCTTAATATAAACTTTATCTCCTGGGTTCAGGTCATGCAGAGAAAAGTCTAGTGGTCCGGCTTGTACTGCAGCTCTGGATTCATGAAGTTCACGTAGTTTGTGCTGTAACTCCTGTATATAGGAAGCAATAGTAATATCTCCCCCTAATAGCGATGTATAAGCCGGGGAGAAAGGCTTAGCCTGTATAGGCGGATGTCCAAAAAGCATCGCAAATGGCAAGATGTGTAGGTCTCCTCTAGGCCTGCTTCTAAGATGAAATAGGGCCAGAGGGAGAATTTCAGGCCATTTTAAATGTGTGTATAATTTTCCAGTCATAGTTTTAAATTATTTGTTCATCTTCTCCACTTGTCCTGAGCTCTGGGGATGATATGGAACCCCAAGCAAGAATATATCTGATTTAGAATAGAATCAGTAAAATGACTTCCTCTATCTGAATCAATATGTGCTGGTAGTCCAAAGCAAGGAATAATTTCCTTTAAAAGTATTTTTGCAACAAAATCCGCTGTGGCTCGGGTCGTAGGAAATGCTTCTGGCCATCTGGTTAGTTGATCTACAATTACTAGACAAAATTTATAACGTCCAGCCTTTGGCATTGTTATAAAACCTATCTGTAGATGTTCAAAAAGTGTGTAAGCCAGAGGACGTCCACCAAAGGCTTTTCCATGAAATGCATGTTGGTTATATGCCTGGCAGGTAGAGAAGGCTGAACATACTTTAGAGGCTATAGTAGTTATACCAGGGGCTATCCATACTCTCTTAACAGAGTCCACAATGCCCTGGGTGCCAAAATGACCATTTTTATGAATAGATTGGCAAATTTAGTTATAGAAACTTCTAGAGAGCAGGGTCATACGAAAAATATTTTTTTTTTACCTTTTACCAAATCTTTATTTTTATAAATATTTTCCAGATTGTTTGTCAGTATAATTTCTTTATATTCATTTTCTGATATTTCACAATACATGTTTCTTCTCACACTTTCCCTCTCCCTAAGAAGGTAGGTAATAGATACTGGCTGTACATGTAGTATCAAATAAAATATATATTTCTATATTTGCCATGGTGGGAAAAAGACATTATTTTTGATTGCACTAGACAAAAATTCATAAAAGAAATAAATAAAATAAAGACTGGCATATTTCAGTTTGCATTCAGACTTTTTTGGTTCCTTTTATAGCAGTAAACCATCTTTTAGAATTGCCCTGGACTCTTGCCTTGTTCTCTTTTTTTTTTGTTTGTTTGTTTGTTTGTTTTGTTTTGTTTTGTTTTGATAATAGTTGTCATTCACAGTTGATTACCATACATTTTATTTTTGTTATTGTGTAGTTACTCCACTTTGCATCACTTCATATAAGACTTTCCAGGTTTTTGGGGGATCATTTTGTTTGTCATTTCTTATGGCACAATAGAAATATAAATTATACTTATATAGAATTTGAATAAATGGGAGAGGGGGCATATTTCAGTTGTTACAAATCTTCCTTTGATCACTTTTTATGTGTATCTGTGTGTGTGTGCTTCTATGAGTGGATATGTATAAAGTAAGAGATTATTTCCCCCCACATTTTTGATATCTTTTCCTCCTTTAAAATACATTTTCTTTCAAAGATCCCTCAATGGCCTCACATTTAAATTGCACCCAGTTCAGATTATCCCCCCTTATACTTGGTCCAATTTGAAGACTTTTTTTTTGTCTTTGTCCTTTTTTAGTACCATTTCTATCTCCATTTAAAAGGGCACTTGGGTCTGTGATGTTAAGTTCTGTGGGTGATGGTTCCAAAATTCATTTTGGAGAAAACAATTTATTAAAATATATGTTTCTGCCAAATTATTTTTATTTTTTGGTCTTTTTTATTCTCCAACATCCTTGGTATGATTTTAGTTAGTGGATTTTTAAAAATTTGTTTTACTTTCTGTTGTTTCCCTCTGCTTTATGAAATGATACTGCCAATAACTATCCATTAGCAATCATGTTCTAACATAATTCCATCCTTCATTACTCTAGTTCAAACCTAACTCAGTTAAATTAATGATGGCAAGCTTCATTCCTTGCCTTAAAGGACATTATTATGGTGCTTGCTATATACTATTAAATGGCCATTTTTATTCCCCAGAAAGCAATGACTTCCTAAAGGATGAAGTGATATCCTGGAAGGATTTTTAGTCTTTTGGGGTGAGAAGAGTATGAAAAGTTAATAGCATTCAAACATTTTATATTTTATTTTATTTTTATTTTTTGGGGGGACTATAAACTCATTTATTTTTTGTTTATTTTTTAATTTAAATTAATTTATTTAGTTAATTTATAACATTATTTCTGGGTAACAAGAATCATATTTTTTCCCTCCCCATACTCCCACTCTTTCCTTAGCTGATGCACAGTTTCACTGGATATTACATGTGTCCTTGATCAAAATCTATTTCCATGTTGTTGGTGTTTGCATTAGGATGTTCATTTAGAGTCTCCATCCCCAACCATATCCCCTCGACCCATGAGATCAAGCAGTTTTTCTTCTTGTTTCCAGTCCCACAGTGTTTCCTCTGGATGTGGATAGTATTTTTTTCTTGTAGATCCCTCCAAGTTGTTTAGGATCACTGCATTGCCACTAATGAAGAAGTCCATTACAATTGATTGTACCACAGTGTATCCGTCTCTGTGTACAATGTTCTCCTGGTTCTGCTCCTCTCACTCTGCATCACTTTCTGGAGGTCGTTCCAGTCCCCATGGAATTCCTCCACTTTATTATTCCTTTGAGCACAATAGTATTCCATCACCAACATATACCACAATGTGTTCAGCCATTCCCCAATTGAAGGGCAGCCCCTCATTTTCCAATTTTTTTGCCACCATAAAAAGAGCAGCTATGAATATTCTTGTACATGTTATTTTTCCTTATTATCTCTTTGGGGTACAAACCTGGCAGTGCTATGGCTGGATCAAAGGGCAGACAGTCTTTTAGTGCCCTTTGGGCATAGTTCCAAATTGCCCTCCAGAATGGTTGGATCCATTCACAACTCCACCAGCAATGCATTAATATCCCAACTTTGCCACATCCCCTCCAGCATTCATCACTTTTCTTTGCTGTCATGTTAGTAAATCTGCCAGGTGTGAGGTGATACCTCAGAGTTGTTTTGATTTGCATCTCTCTGATTAAAAGAGATTTAGAACACTTTTTCATGTGCTTTTGATTTCTTTAACTGAAAATTGCCGATTCATGTCTCTTGCCCATTTATTAATTGGAGAATGGCTTGTTTTTTGTACAATTGGTTTAGTTCTTCATAAATTTGAGTAATTAGACCTTTGTCAGAAGTTTCTGTTATGAAGATTGTTTCCCAATTTGTTGCTTCCCTTCTAATTTTGGATGCATTAGTTTTGTTTTTACAGAAACTTTTTAATTTGATGTAATAAAAATTATTGATTTTACATTTTGTGATTTTTTTTTAGTGCTTGCTTGGTTTTAAAAACTTTCCTTTCCCAAAGATCTGACATGTATACTATTCTGTGTTCACCTAATTTAACACCCACCTCCCGTAACAACTGGAGTCTCATGCCCCACATGTCACAAACTTTGCACCTCAGTCTTTGGACTCCAAAGCCATATGAGGGTACATCAATACATGATAATACACAAAGACAATTGTCATTCTCGGTCACCGAGAGACTACCACTACTTCCCTATAGGACGCAAATCAATTCTCTGCCCCAATGTATTTGATTGTTCTTCCCCCTTTGAGTCAATTTCAATGCATGTAAGATTTGAGAATTTCCTATCTCCAATCTCTTTACCCTTCCAGTGTATTGATGTTCTCCCCCCTCCTGACATGAGCTTCTTTGTGAAATATAAATTTACCCCATTTTGTTTCTTTTCCCATTTCTTTTAGTATCAACCTCTTTTTTAGCTTTAGTTATATCTATCTATCTATCTATCTATCTATCTATCTATCTATACACATATATATGTATTTATGCATACATATATCTATATACATATTTATGTCTTGGCATTTCATCCTATACATTTTATCACTTCCCTCTAAGTGTAATTCTTCTAGATGGCCAGGTGATAATAACAACTTTTAAAAGTTACCAATGACCTCTTTTCTTATAGGGATACATGTCATTTTAACTTATTGGATCTCTTAATTAAAAGTTTTGTTTTCTTTTTTGTTTCTTTTGTTTTGTTTTTCTTTTTTCACTCTTTTTAAATTACCTTTCGATGATTCTCTTGAGTTCTGTGCTTGGGCATCAAATTTTCTATTCAGGTCTGGTCTTTTCTTTACAAATGCTTGGTATTCTTCTATTTTGTTAAATGTTTATACTTTCCTCTGTAAGAATATGGTCAGTTTTACTGGGTAGTTGATTCTTGGTTGTAGACCTAGTTCCTTTGCTTTCTTGAATATCATATTCCATGCCTTTTGGTTCTTCAGTGTAGATGCAGCCAGACCCTGTGTTATCCTCACTGTGATTCCATGGTATCTGAATAACTTCTTCTTAGCAGCTTGTAATATTTTTTCTTGGTCTTATAGTTCTTGAATTTGACTATAACATTCCTGGGTGTTGTTAGTTGGGGGTTAAGTATAGGAGGTGATCTGTGGATTCTTTCAATCTCTACTTTCCCCTCTTGTTCTAGAAGATGGGGATAGTTTTCTTGGATCATTTCATGTAGTATGGTGGTCAGGCTTTTTCTTTTGTCATGGTCTTCAGGTAGACCAATGATTCTTAAGTTGTCTTTCCTGGAACAATTTTCTAAATCTTCTGTTTTGTGAATGAGGTCCTTTACATTTTTCTCAATTTTTTCATTCTTTTGGTTTTGTTTTATAGTGTCCTGCTGCCTTGTGAATTTGCTTGCTTCTATTTGTTGTATTCTGGATTTTAAAGAATGAATGTCATCCCTGGTTTTTTGGTCATCCTTCTCCTTCTGGTCTGATTTTCTTTGGAGATCATCTTTCATCTTCTCTGCCTCATCTTTCATTTTCTTTGCCTCATCTTTCATCTTCTTTGCCTCATTTTTTGTCTCCTTTTCCTCATTTTCAAGCTGATTAATTTTGACTTTCAAGACACTGTTTTCTGTTTCCAGACCACTTATCATACTTTTAAAATTCTTTTTCCAGTTGTCTTCAGCCTCTTTTAATTGTGTTTTGAATTGTATTTTGAGTTCTTCCAAAGCCTGTATCTAATTCTCTGGAGTTTCTGTTTTTTTCCTGATGTTCCTTCATCCTTCTCTGTTCCGTTTGCTCTTTGTTCATTGACTGTATAGAAGCTGTCGATTGTAATTTTTTTCCTTTTTCTGTTGTTTGCTCATATTTAACCGGCCCCCCCCCTCTTTACTCCCTGCAGCAGTTGCCTGCACTTTTGCTCCCTGCAGCAGTCGCCTGCACTTTTGCTCTTCTCTCTCTCTCTCTCTCTCTCTCTCTCTTTCTCTCTCTCTCTCTCTCTCTCTCTCTCTCTCTCTCTCTCTCTCTCTCTCTCTCTCTCTCCCCCCCCTCTCTCTTGTGGATTTGGGCTTTTCTGTCAGCCTTCACCCTTGGAATTTTGTCAGCAAATCTCTCATCGCAGTCTGTGGGGGACAGGTGTTGGAGCTTGAGCTTCCCTGTGCTCTGGAGGCCTTCATGGGATTTATTCCAGCTGAGTTGCAGAGCTGGATGTGCCCTGAGGTCAAAACCTTGTGGAGGGTGCAATATGGAGTGTCTCCACTGCTGCAACTAGGCTGCCAGCTTTGATCTGTACTCTTCTTCTCAAACTGCTTTCCCACCACCTGTTTGACACTCTGAGCCTGGCATAGCTTTGCCTGTAAGGTACTCCCTCCAGACCAGCACCCTTGACCACCCAGAGGTTCCAGCTACCACTGGAGGCTTAGTGCTCTAGGTGGTGGAAGGTTTCTGGGACCTTTCTTCTTCCTTCCCCTTAGACATGAGTGATCTCAAATTCTGGCTTTGGGGGGGGGGCGTACCTTTTTAGTTTAGTCCAGCAGGAGCGTTCCTTAGCTCTGTCTTGTTTTTAGGTTTGATTTTCAGTTCCCTAGAAGCATTTAGTTTGTAATTAGTAAGGAAGGGTTTTCAGAGGTCTGAACTTTTGCTGCCTCTGTGCAGCCATCTTGACTCCGCCTCCATTCAAACATTTAAAGAATTACAGCAAATAACTGCATCCCTTGTTCAAAACCTCCACTTATCTCTCTGCTAAAAGTTCATTATATGTGTTGTAAAGGCCACTAGGACCTCTTCCACCCTTTTCAAGGGGAATGATAACCTTCTTTCCTTTCATACAGCATTAAAAGTTCAATAAAGAGTATCTTTTTGCCAACTAAAAATATGGGAATTAAAATGGAGGCATCTTCTCTTATCATAGTGACTATCAACAGAGCAAAATTATTTTCTTTTCAGTTTATCAGCGAAAACTACATAATCTCTTAGTGATAATATTTTAACAATGACTCTAATTTTTCAAGAATGGTTTACAAAGGGAAACAAAATTAGGTACTTACGAGTCTCTCTTGGTTTATGAAGAACTGAGAGTAATGAGTCCAGACTTAAAGCATACTGTAGGAAGGAAATCCAACCTAATCATTGTGGATGAGAGAGATACAGTATGCACTGTAAGGACTTGATTTTCAAGGAAACTCATGTAGGAAGGAAATGGAACTTTGGCTGACAATGGGGGAAAGGACTGGAATCTTCAGCCAAGAAAAGCAGATAGACAGTTTCAAAGGGGTTCTTATCCTTTCTGAACTGAAAGGGAAAAGACCATCTCACTGAGCCTAACCTGCTATAATCACTCATTGATCTGAAGAACCCAGATTAGCCATCTTTCCTCAAAAGTGATGGATAGACTTTTTCCCTTTGGGGAAGGCAAGACTATCCACCCAGAAGATTTTCTATTGATACCTTCAAAGATGTATCTCTTTATATTAGGAAATTACACCAACCCGACTCCACAACAGTCCTCAGGGACCCAGGTTCCCAGGCCTGAGCTCTCAACCCCTGAAGGGAATTTAGTTTGAAATTAGAAATAGGGACTTCCTATTTCCCTCTTCCCTAAACCCACCATTTCTGAATCCCCAAACAATAAATAGACCTTATTAATTTAGAAGAAATGAACATCTCATTCTTCAAATGTACTAAGGCGGTCAAGATATATCTATCCAGGGAAGAGAACAAAAAACATATATTGAAGGGGATTTCCTCTTTACCTTTCAGCTCTGGACATAGATCCAACTTCACCTTCTCTGAGGCAGCTCTGCCTGGGAGAGGAAGTAATGCTTTTATTTATTTGTTCCCTCCCTCTCTGAGATCTGTCAAGCTTTGGTTCCTGATCCTCTGCTAGTACATCATCTAGTAGCTATATATAGCTGACCACTAACTTTTGCATTATCAAAAATGGAATCAAACAGGTAAATATTGTATAAAAGTCAGGTATAATATAGGATAAAAAGTAATGAACTTGAGAATGCAGTTTTAAGCCCTGGAGATCTATGTGAATTCCTTTGTGTTGTATAAATCCCTGGCCTGGTTCCATTTCCTCATCTGTAAGTTGGAGCTAATAATATTTTCATTTTCATTTCACTCTAAAACTTAAAGACTATAATATGAGGTATTATATGATATCTTGTGATACTTAGGATGGTTATACATGACTTTAGACTTAGAATCTGTATTTTAAGCTCTATTCTACTCTTATATTGATGACACAAAGATGATTTTGGGCCAAATGAATGCAAATTGTCCAAAAATTGAAAGAAATATCAAATTCAATTAAAAAAGAAAAATAGTTCCCAACTGGCAAATGGTCAAAAGATATGAACAAGCAGTTTTCAGAAGAAGAAATCAAAGCTATAAATAAATCATAATACAAAAAATCTTCTAAATCACTCTTTATTAAAGATGCAAACTAAAACAGCTCTGAGATACCACCTCATATCTGTCAGCTTGACCAAAATCACAGTAAAGGAAAATGATAGATGTTGGAGTAGATGTGGCAAATTTGGGACATTAATGCATTACTGATGGAGTTGTGAGCTGATCCAACCATTCTGGAATTATGTCCAAAGGACTATAAAACTGCATACCCTTTAATCCAATAATACCCTGTACCACAAAGATATTAAAAAGGAGAAGGGACTTACTTATACTAAACATATTTATACCAGTTTGATTTTTTAGGGGTGGCAAAGAATTGGACATGGAGGGAATGTCTATCAGTTGGAGGGTGAAATGGCTGAACAAATTGTGCTATATAATGGTATTGGAATATTATTGTGCTGTGAGAAATGATGAGCAGGTTGAATTCAGAAAGATCTGAAAAGACCTACATGAACTGATAGAGTGGAATTAGCAGAATTAGTTGAACATTGTACAAAATAACAGTAATACTGTAAGATGATCAACTGTTAAAGATTTTGTTATTCTCAGGGAAATACTGATACAACATAATTTAGAAGGATTTATGACTAAGAATGCTATCCACTTCCAGAGAAAGAACTGTTGGAGTCAGAATGAAGATCAGAGTATGCTCTTTTTCACTTTAGTTTGTGTTTTCATTTTGGCATTTTGGTTTTATATGAAAATTCTCTTATAAAGCTGACCAGTATCAAAGTATTTTTTTGCATGACAATACATCTCTATACCAATTCAAATTGCTCAACATCTCTGAGAGGGGAGAGGAAAAGAAGGAAGGTAGAGAATTTGAATCTTATAATTTTGGAAAACATGGGTTAAAATTTGTTATTACATGTAATTGGGAAAATAAAATAATTTTTGAAAAAAGAAAATAATTCAAACAAATTAAAATCACCAAAAACCCTCCAATTTTAATATAGTCAGATAATAATAATGGCCATTTTTCTAACCAGGGCAAAATTGATGATAATGAAATATCTGTTTTGTCCAGCACAAAGTAAAAGTCATTTTATTGAAGGTATCTTTAGTTGAATCAGTCTAAGATCTTCTGGGACCTCTACATATCAGAATGTAAATGACATTTTTGCATTGTTTTCTCTGTATTTTGTGAATTCTTCAAACATTAACTATCCTGGGAAGATGACAAAATAAGAAGCAGTCCAAGGTCCATCTTCTCCCCCCACTGTCTTACATCAATGATAACAACAAAAAGTTGCTCAAGAATTCAACAAAACAGTAAAAAGTAGGAGAGAAATGAAATAAGTCACTACAAATATATTTGTAGGAAAAAATAGCTGATTATTTCAGGAGTCCATTGGTCCTGACTTTCCTGCTTCTTGAGCTTCAATAATATACTCTATAGACAAAGAAATAGGGCAGACTCATTGTCTAAGGACAACTCTATTCTTTGGATATTTTGAAAATCTTAAATTAGATCTCCAAGGCTCAAGAGAGATGACAGCTATAGGAAAAAATGGTCTCCAGATGGAACAAGGATAAGGTATACAGTCATACCCCCTCACTTAAGAATGGGAGAAATTTTGTAGCTATAGAAAAGGGGAGGGAAACAGTTATGTGAATTAGGAAGAAGAAAGGAAGAAAGGAACAAAGGAAGAAAGTAAGGAAGGAAGGAAGAAAGAAAGAAAGAAAGAAAGAGAGAGAGAGAGAGAGAGAGAAAGAAAGAAAGAAAGAAAGAAAGAAAGAAAGAAAGAAAGAAAGAAAGAAAGAAAGAAAGAAAGAAAGAAAGAAAGAAAGAAAGAAAGAAAGAAAGAAAGAAAGAAAGAAAGAAAGAAAGAAAGAAAGAAAGAAAGAAAGGAAGGAAGGAAGGAAGGAAGGAAGGAAGGAAGGAAGGAAGGAAGGAAGGAAGAGAAAGAATGAAAATAAGAAAGAAAGCATAAAAGAAAGAAAGAAAGAATAAAAGAAAGAAAGAAAACAAAAGAAAAAAGGAGGAAGGAAGAAGGGGAAGAAAGAAAGGAATGAGAGAGGGAGTAAGGAAATAAGGAAGGAAGGAGAAAGAGAAGAAGAAAGAAACAGAAGGAGGAAGGAAGGAAGAGAGGGAGGGAGGGAAGATAGGAAAAAAGAAGAAAAGAGAGAAAAGTGAAAAGATAAGAAAACAAATTCCCCTTAAGTAGATTATACCTTTTCTGTTGAATTCTTTTGGAGTGTTGCGGTTGCCTTTCCTATTTCTCTGCAATAGCCAATGAAGACCTGGCTATTCTTTCAGTTATATTTCTAAAACATTCATGAAAAGTCCTAATATTCAGATCCTTTGAAGTTTACAAATTTTTCTTTTGCTTAAGTTACAGTAGACATGAGACTAAGCATTTTTCTCCTCAGATCCATGTTGTTACTTGTTAAGGCATTAACTGGAAGACGTTATCCATTGCCAGATTATCAAATTATTCATTACAAATTAGTTAGCTGGTTTTATACAAGCACTATAGGATGTCTCAACTAATTAGAATTTCTATGCAACATCACTCTATTTCCTCTAATGGTTTTCCAGAACTTTGAAATTTGTGGAGGATTTTTTTTCACCAAGTCATTTTGATTCATTGATTGACTAATTCAATAGAAATGTTTTTATGTGGCTAAGGTATAGAAACTTCCTAGTTATTTAAATTGGGGTGGAGTAGCTGAGTAGGTGACTGATTAACTAGATTCATTGCCAGCCTACATAGAGCATTTGTATGTACACATGTTCACTGAATTGCAAGTAAGCTTCTTGAAAGCAGGGACAATTTGAATTTTGTCTTTGCATCACCAGGGCCTATGACAGTGATGGATTATAGGTGCTGGAGAAATTATGTTTTTGATTCATTAGGGATATTTTGGCTTGATTTATTTCTAATAAGGTTTTACAGAACAGAACATTAAGCAAATTCTTTGTAAGTCATTTTACTAATGATGAAGTGGTAAGAATAGGATGAAACTTAGAAGCAAATTTGAAGAGAAAAGCAAAAAAGGGGGTGAAAGAACTAAGTAAATCATTTTTAGGGGATAAATTTACGAACTTTTATACACAAAACAAAGATATGTGTATAAAAGAATTTAGGTCATATTTATTGGCAAATTTAGAAAACATTTTTTAAAGAAAGTGTTATCAATATTTTCAGGTTTCTACTTAGCCATCTGGAAGTAGCTAGAATTTATCACACTTTCTGGCATTTAACATGACATTTAATAGATCATGAAATACTATTGTCTGCACTGCATCATTTTGTGAATAGCAGTGAATGTTGTTCAAGTAGGCAATATTAGTATCTTGATATTTTTTTTCTGAAGCATTTTAATGGAGCAGTTAAAGCATTTTTAGGTGAATAGTTAAAGGACTCTCCATTTGACATGAGTCATTATCACCTCAACTCAGAATTATATGACCTACCAACCTTTTTTATTGTAAAATGATAAAAGAGGACATGTAGGGTTCAATTGAATCAGATTTTCATAGGATATTTGGATGAATAGGATATGATAGAATAAATAATTGATATTTTATGAAAATCATAGAATTACAAATATCATAAAATCATAGAAATTTGGAGCTAGGATTGGTCTCTAGTGTTATCCAGTTTTACTCTTGCTTCATAAGTGAAGAACTAAAGAAGGTTCATAAAATGAAATCTGTCCCAATCCAAAGTCACAAATTATAGAATAGCAGAAATGATGCAATTGTGTTACTTTAGTACTAATCTCCCATTTCCTCTATTTTCAATGATTCCTATCTTAGTATGTTGAGATTAGAAAGGTGAGTCACACATAAATTCAGAGTTATTCACATGGGATTTTGGGACTTAGAGATAAAATAAATCTTAGAAATCAACCAGTCTAGCCCACTAATTTTTTAGTTGAGGAAACAGATTCAGAAAAAAATAAATATTTTGCTCAGAGTTACATATACTACAGAGCTGACCTAAGAGTTGAAATAAGAGCCAGTGTTATTTTCAACATGTTAAATTGCTTCATTGGTGCAAATATAGCAAAGAAAATAATTTAGAAAAATAGAATATATAAACTCTCAGATCCTGAATGTATAAGCTACTGTATATTTTCAAAACTATTTCAATTCATTAAATTCTCATTGTGGCATATACAACATATATGTGTGTGTGTGTGTGTGTGTGTGTGTATAATACTGCACAAGTATTACTTTAAAGATTAAAATTAACATTTGATACTCCAAGTATTATTTTAATACTATTTATTAAAAATCAATTTAGAGCAAAGGGAAAAGTAAAACCAGAGAAAAAGACTAGCTGTGCCTAGCTTCACACCACTCCAGCCAGCCAGAGAGCTCCAGGAGAGAGCACAGCCTCGTCAAAAAACAAAAACAAAAACAAAAACAAAAAAAACCTCAATCAAAGCCATGACACAGACAGGAAAAGGAAAAAAGGATTGTGGGAAATATAGTCTTTAGGGTTCAAGATTCTAAACCAATACATTTCCCCCTGTCATCCTTTGGGAGACAAGTCTCCCCAATGGATCATGAAAAGATAACTTAAAACTTGAACTAGAGACATATACAAATATTACAGTTTTAAAAGGGTAATTTCCCTCAATAATTTGAGGATAAGAGGAAAATAAAAGAGAAAAGGAACAAAACCAAAAATAAGTGCATTGACACCCTGGCAAAAAATTAGCAAAAAAGGGATGAAGCAATAATTTATTTAAGAGTTAAAATTAGTTTTATAAGTGAAATGAGAGCATTTAAGAAACAAATCAGAAAGGAAATGAGATCTAAGGAAGGAAAAATTAGAAAGGAAGTTAATAGCTTAATACAATAGGTATAAAATGTTGCCCAAGTGAAAAAAAAAAGAATGGACCAAATAGAAGCCAATGAATCTTTGAAGAAACAAGAAATATTAAAACAAAGTTGAAAATATTGAAAAAAAAAAGAGATATGATATGTCATAACAAAAATAACTGATCTAGAAAATAATTAAGGAGAAAACATTTAAGAAGATAAAAAAAGAATTAGCCTATTGTTTTAACAGGAATTTGGTGGGGAACAAACAAGAGGGAAACAAAAAAAAATCCAGATTGATTAGTTGGGAAGGGGAGAACGGAAAATGGGTTAGGATAATTATTACAAGTTTTCTAAACCTCTAATTTTTATAAATTTACCTAAACCTATCTTATTCCCAGCTAAACAGAAATTTTCCCCAATAACCAAGTCTCACAAATGGAGTCCAATCAAATGGGCCAGGATCTTCAGTGATAACTGTCCAAACAGGTCCAGTGGTAAAGTGTGTCTTCAATCTTATACTCAAGTTGCCAGCAGCCAGTTCAAAGATTCCTCTCTTCAGTTGGTATCAGGAGAAGCCAGAAACCTATTTTGTTTTTTTCTTCAAACCTCCAACCAACTTCCTTCAGGAGAGAAGTGCCCAGACAGTTGGGACTTAGAACCTTTCCCCAGATTTCCAGCCTTCGGTTCCCATGTGACTCTCAGTGACATAGCCCTGTCAATCACTCTGATGTATGCATTACTCAGCTGGTTGCACAATGTCCTTCCCTATTACACTATGCTTCTTAATTTCAAGAAATCTTGAACGAATACTGCCCCAAGCTCTTATAACCAGTGGGCACAATGAGAACAGAAAGAATAAATTAGTGACCTCTTGTAGGACACCCCTAAAAGAAAACTCCCAGGAACATAGTAAAAATCTAGTTTCTAGGTCAAGGAAAAAAATACCAGACATATCCAGAAAAAAATTCTAGTACTGAGTAGCCAGAGTAAGAACTACACATGACTTAGCAGCCATCAGTATGAAGGAATGGGAAACCTGGAATATAACCCTCCAGAAAACAAAGGATATAGGCTTATAGCTAAGAACTATTTCCCTAGGAATATTGAGTATAATGAAGCATGGGGGGAAAGAGACTAATTAAATAGAGAACTTCCATCATTCCTGAAGAAAACACTACATCTGTAGAGAAATGTTGAAGTTCAAACACAGGAGTGAAGAGGAACACAAAAAGGTAAACATGAATGACAAGAAGACAAAGGATAAACTGCTTACTTTCAAATATGCGGAGATGGTCCATGTGTCCTTTCAGAACCTTGTTATCACCTTGTTTAAGAGAGATATCAATTGTACAAGGCCTATAAGTGGGTGAAACCTGTCTTGAGGATTTTTAGAAAAGAAAGAAAGTGGGGAAGGGATGAAAGGTTAGAGAAAATGATCTCAAATAATCAGGTGGGACAAATAGACATCTATCCAATAAGATGGAAGGGGTGAGGCAAGTGACTGACAGTTGAACCTCACTCTCAACTGAACTGGTCAAAAGAAAGAATATTATGTTTATACAGACAGAGTTGGGTACACTTCACTCAATTGGGAAGTAGAAAGGAAAAAGGAGAGTGGAGGAATTTGAGGAATGGATTCGTCCTAAGCAAAACAAAATTTATGGGTGCATAAAAATATTTATAGCTCTTTATCATGGCAAGGAATGGAAATCTGAAGAGGTGCCCATAATTTAGGGAATTAATGGTGATGGTATATAAATGTGATGGAATACAATTGTGCTCATCTTTTATCAGAATAATGGCCAAGCATGATTCTAGAGGTCTATTGATGAAAAGTGACCTCTGCCTCCTGATAGAGAAGTAAAGGACTCAGAATTTAAAATGGTGCAAATATAGTTTTGGAAATGGACAATGTAGAAGCATGTTTTGATTAACTATATTTGTAATGGGTTTTGTTTTTCTGTGTTCTCAATTTTGGGGGAAAGATGGAGTGAGAGAGTGAGAGGGTAGATTTTGCTGATTAAAATAAATAAAATATTTAATTAAAATGCATAATATACATTAAATATACAATATAAAATCATAAAATACACAAATTTGAAAGAAAAGAGCTAACATAATGAGTGCTATGTGAGTGCTAAGGAGAGAGATTCTTAACTGACTCAGATTGGAGAAAGGTTCCTATAATGTGGATTGCATACACTAAAGTCATTAATCATAGGTACCTTATTAGGGCTTACTGGTACACTAATAAGATTTATAATCATTAATACATGCAATCAAATCTTATTGACTATTTGATAACACAAATTTCAAGCCCTCTAGCAACAAACAACCAATTTAATTCCTAAAGGTCCAGGTAAATATGTCTTGTACTGATGCACATGACAAAATGGTTCCCTCTGCCCATCTGGCAGTCGTATATCTCTCTCCAAAGTGGCATTCTGGCACGTCCCCAACATCAATCACCAATATTCTTGAACGAACACAAGCTTTTCAAGTACAAGAAGTGCAAGAGACTCCTAGGTCTCAGCTAGGAACGGGGTGGTATCTGTGCCCTCGAGTACGTTTTTATAATTTTGGCTGAGGAATTTTACACTTTGCAGCTAAGTTCTGATTGGTAATTGATTCCCTAAGTTTATGATGGAATCATTAATCAAAGCTAATATCCTAAGCAAGTATTTATCCGTTATTCATTAGTTTTGGGGGGAATACATCATTGGTGGTTTGTCAGTATTGGGGAAAATATACATTATTGGCACCTGCGCTACTCAAGTGCTTATATTTATTCAAAACACTTGTTCCAAAGCTCATGGTATAACATGTTCTCCTTATTGGTGGAGATGAGTCCCTGCCTTGAGTGAGGGGCAGAACAAAGTTGCTGAGAGGTGAGAGAGTTCTAGCCTTCACCATGGCCTCTTCGGGACCCTTCAGAGCCGGTCCCCTGTCCAATTCCATCTAATTTCCAATCTCCTTCCCTTGAGGGAGACACAAGAGGAGTTGGCACTCTTTATCATGTCCCTCTCTTCGGATCACTACATGAGAGACTACAAGGAGTTTCCTCTTGCATAAGGTCCAGGACACTCTCTCTGAAGAGAATCAAGTGGTCTTTGGCCCCCAATTCGTTTCCTGGCAGGAATTGATTCTCCTTTGGTAGAAAGGTGGGAAGAAGAGACTAGAGAAGTCTTTCTGCTCTCTTAGATGTGGTTGGTCTAGGAGACAGGAATAACGTGATCACCTTTGTCACTTTTGAGGGGAACATAGACCAAGATGTAGCCCCTTTCACAGCAAATAGCAGTTCCACAGTGAACACACACAGAGAACAGCAAAGAAAACTCATTCATCCAAATTACAGCAAAACTGAAATCAGAGGAAGTCCATATGGGTGATGATGATGGAGACTCGTTGTTCGTCTTTCTGGAATCTTTCCCTTCAGCACCTGTTTTCCATGTTCCCTCTCAAAGCTGAGAAAACAGAAGTGCCTGCAGCATCTCAGTGCCCCAACATGACTGAGCTTTTGGAATCTCCAAAGGAGGCTGGCCCTCAAAATCCCCCTACAGACACTAGGGAGAGTCTGGGGAAGGCTGGACTTCTCCCTTTACTAATACTATAACTAACTCCATCCTTCCCTTTCGGAAGTGCACCACATTCATCCTCACTAATAGAGTTCCATACCAGTGGGCTTGGGAACAAGGGTTACATTTTATTACAGAAAAACAGCTTTCAGATAACTACTCAATGACAAAATGGAGGCTGAAAATAAAATGAAGCTGCTCCTCTTCTTAACATTACTATTCTTTCCAGGCAGTCTCATTTGAACTGAGTTTTAAAGAATGGGTGGAAATTTAAAAGGAAGAGTGTAACCTATAGTGCCACATGAAGGGTGCCACACAGTTCAAGATTGCGGGCAATTTCCCCCAATACTATCACTTTTAAAAAATATCCAGAGTTAAAATCTCATATCTAGGTCTCCCCGTGTGTATAAAAGATATTTTGGAGTATTCTGGAGCCAGTTGTCACTGGCTCAAAAGAACTGATTGTTAAATTTTCATTGTAAGCATTCATACCTCAGAAATCAGCAAATACTACAAATCTTGATTTCTCATTTTGTGGATTATCTAGGCTTTAGAAAGTGATGGAGAAAATATTACTAATGCAAATTAAACTTAAAAGTGAGTTATATGTAGATTTTTCTTTTCTGGAAAGCTTATTGTTAAACATTTTATATCACACTACAATTTTAGAGATTTCTGAGCTCTCAAATATCTTTCAAATTAACAATGTACATTATGAACTTTATTACACAACACAGAAAATGAAGAAGACATATAAAGTCCTTATAGTGTCCCCAAATAAATAATCTATACAATCCTATTACCTGAATAAGGTCTTTTCATCAGATTAATAAAATTCAATACTACACCATTTGGACTCTCCTCAGACAGGGAATAAATTTGGGTTTGCTAGAGAGGCAACAATCCCAACAATCTTGTGAGTACCGATTTCATTCCAGGGATACATATAGGACTTTGTTCATATAGTACTACTCTAAGGAACTGAACTCCCTAGACAAGGAAGCAAATTTGCGATTCCTAGAGTAGCAAACCGATCCTCTCTGGATTTGCAATGTCTGAATAACTCAGAGTAATAACAGAGGGTCATATCGGCATCTTTTGTTCCCCCAGGCATGGTTTTTAATCTCTTGCAGCTTTGAGCCATGAGTGACCCTCTTGTTCCTAACATTTTATTTTCTTTTTTAAATTTTTTTTTTGTAATATAGGAGCCCCCCCCTGCTCTTGCTAGGAGATTGGATTCCAGGATTCTTTTATTACCAAGAAGCAAAAGCTGACCAGACGTTTCCCTTTTTCGTTTTAGACAACAGGATTCTGGAACTCTCTAGGAATATAACATTATCAAAAGTGTACCTACACACACACACACACACACACACACACACACACACACACACAAAAACATATATGATTTTTCCCCTAAGACAGGAAGAATTGGGGGATATGAAGTAAAGATAATGCTTTGTATACTGAGGTAGAGAAAAAGCAGTAGATCCCAAGGACAGTCTTAACACTAATCTAGCATCAGTAGTTGAGGGTCATCATCCTCCATCATCCACCAACTGCAACTCTAGTCCCCAGACCTGTTCACTGATCTGCTTAGCTCTACCCTACTCCATGGAGACTCAGGTCATAGGACCTCAAGAAATAGGCAAGACAGTCTCCAGGACCATTATATAAAAAGCCATCTCTCTTTACCCTCCATCACCTTGTTGGTAGCTGGGTCAAAGCCCTCACTACCAAGTCCCTCCTGTGACTGTAACGCTTGTCCAAGAAAATTAATCGCTTTTGTTGTTCAGTGTCTGACTATTCATGATCCCATGGGTCATCCTGTCCATGGGGTTGTCTTGGCAAAGACACTGGAGTGGTTTTCCATTTCCTTCTTCAATGGATTATGGCAAACAGAGACTCCATCAAGGTCATATAGCTAATGAATGTCTGAGATTGTTTTTGAACTCGGGTCTTCCTGACACCAGATCCAGTGTTTGCTCCACTGAATCACTAAGCTGCCTTTAATTGATGAAATGCAAGATCTCAAACCAAGGTCAATTACTAAATAAGATTATCAGGAGAATATACTCTTGATCAATCCCCCATATTTAGGAACAAGTTGATCAAAGATGCATGAAAGCAGAAACTGGGGGATAAGTTAGTTAAGCAACTTTTAAATTTCCAAAATCAACACTTATATGTTCTTCCTTTTATGTATGATATTTAATTCATACATATTCAGCAGGTGTTTCTTTTCTTTCTTTAAATGGAAGCAGGTGTATAATTTAAGTTCCCAGATATCATAATAGATGCTCCATAATCCAAATAGAGGAAGATGATAGACTTATTTCAGTAAACAAACAGTAGTTAGTAAACACATAGAGTAATAATTTACATTCCTAGAGAATATATGAAGCTCAGCATGGATACAGTAGTTGGAATAAATATGCATCAAATCTACAGAAATCATAAATGTTGGAGAAATGTTTTTATTACAATAAAAGAAAGAAACTAATCAAGGTGCAGATGCTATACCAATGTGAATTAAAATAAATTAGTTTAAATATTTCATTTTTTCAAAGTATGCTATTTCTTAGAGCATTTTATTTATTTATTTTAACAAATTATCCTTATATTGAAATACTTTTTCAGTTTTTATATACCACCCGATTTCCATTTCCTTATATGTCTTGAAAGAACACCTGCAAGAATTAAATCTTCCTTTGACAACATTTTAATAAGAATGAATTATGTTTCTCAAAATGTAGCTTTGCTGCACCTAAAATTTGTTTCTAATTAAAACTTAGTGTGAGTGAGAAAGAGGCTAACAAATTAAAACACATCTTGAAAAAAATTCTTTAGTTGAAGGAAATACAATTTCAGAAAAAAATTTAAAATATTTCTCTGAATACTTTTATTGAGATAGTTTTGAAATGTTTGTATACAATCCCAACATAATGTGCTTCTCTCAGTTAATTGGATGCTATCTTCATAATAATAAACTGGAAAAAGAAAAACGTCATTAAGGCAGATTGTAGAACATTCAATCCACAAAATCAATTTGTCAAGAATCATACAAAAAAGTAAGAAAAATGAAAATCTTAACTTTTATACTAGCAGTGTAGAAACCAAGTTGTTTGTTAATTGAATGGCATTCATTTTAAGTGGTTTTACCTAAGGGTTTCTATAGTTTGAGCTTTCTTGTTATTTTCCATCTCCCCCTGAATTGTATGTGTTAGTCATATATAAAGAAATATACATGTATGTAACAAAAGTTTTATTTTTTGAGCAAAAATAAGTAATACAAATACAATTAACACTTATTTTATTCATTTCTTGTTGGGATTCTTCTAAAATATACCTTACATTTCCCTGTCTTCTTCAGTAGAATATACTAAGCATAATTTAATATTCTAATAATTTTAAATTAAAATAATTCTCATTGCATACAGTTATGTAGTATTTATGCTTACAAAATTTTATCATGAGCTATATCTTATTTCATCTTTTTCACATATAAAATGGTGCAAATGGGATCATATGCAGTTAATACAAAACTGAGAGGGATAGCTAATGTATTGGATGATGGAGTTGAAGTCTAAAATTTCTTGACAGTCAGAAAATGTTGGTTTCAATAAAATTGAGGATCTAGGGAACAGACTTATGATTTCAATACTATAGGAAAATTCCAGGTGAGGTAGCATCTTCTAACAATTCAAGGCAGATCTTTCTTTGCTATTATAATCTTAGAGAATTATCTAGATCACAGGGAGATAAATTGACTTCAGGTTCACATGACAAGTATATATCAGAGGCACATGAACCCAGATAATAATGGCTTTGAACTTTATCTTTTTACTCAGTAGGTCATGCCAAATCTCAATTAAGATGAAATTTAATAACAATAACTATGTCTAACATTTACATAGTGTTTATTCTGTGCTAGATACTATGCTAAGCACATTAGAATGATCGCTTTTGATCCTCACAACTCTATGCTATTATTATCTTTCCTTTTTTTATAGAGGGGGATATTGAGGCAAACAGAGTTTAAAGTGACTTATCTGAGTCTAGATTTAAATTAAAGTCCTTTTTGACTCAGGGTCCACCATTATCCATTGTTCTATCTAGTTGTTATTAACGGTGATAAATAAATGCAAAGTTTTTTTTTTTTAACATGGATAACATGGATTGAAAACAACCTCAAATCAATAAGTACAAATGGAGGATATTTAAATATAAATTTGTTTGGAAAAGATCAGAGGGTCTTTTAAAAAAAAAGTACTTTTATTAATTTCATTAAGTATTTCCCAATTATGTGTACAATTTAAGCAATCATATTTTTAAATTGTGAGTTTCAAATTTTCTCTCTCTCCCTCTTCTCCACTTCTTGAGAAGGAAAGAAATTTGGTATCAATTATATATGAGAACTCACATAAAGCTTATTTCCAGATTATCCATGTTGCAGAAAGAGCACAAACAGGATAAAACAATAAAATTAAAAGAAAATTAAAATAAATGTTTCAATCTGCATTCAGAGTTCATCCTTTCTCTTTCTGGAGGTGGATAGCATTTTTCATCATGAGTCTTTTGGGTTTTCTCTCTTTTTTTTTTTTGATCAGAGTATTTTCTTTTTGATTCTTGCCTCCATGCGAAGGGACCAATAAACATATTGGTACTCTCTCAAACTCCCAACTTCCCAGATCCTCAGCTTACCCATTTCTGATGACCATCCTATTTCAGCTACACATGGAAATTGTCATACTCTTGATTACCATCAACCACTAATTGTCTACTTTCTTCTTTTCCTCTCACCCAGACACACAACTTATCTCATATTTAACTAAAAAACGGAAGTCATTCATCGAAAGCTTCTTTTTCTCTCCTCCTCACCTCACATCGCTCATATGACTTTTACCACTACTTCTTCCTTCTTCACTGCCTAATCTAAAAAGGTAGCCTTTCTTCCTCTCAGGATAAATTGCTCAAGGTGACCAAATGATCCTGTTCTATCCCATCTTCTCCAGTAGATTGCACCTCCTCCCAATCATGCATGTTCCCACACATTTCTTCTACCTCTTCTTATATAATGTACTTATTCTTACATCTGAAAACCTAGTAGGCACTTCACACACCTACTATCTATCTGACCAAGGAAAATTTTCTTTGATGTTTAATTTCACCTTTATTTTACTCCCAAGGCAGATTAGAAAATCTGCTAGTTTTCAGAATCTCTGGTCAATTTTATGCTTTAGAAGGAGAGTCTTCACTTCCTGGGTCCAGAATTTTTGGAATATGAAACAGCTAGGCAATTACCTAAGTAGTACCTATAGGCATAAAAAAGAATCTCACTACTTGTTTTTGAATTTTACATCACTAAGATTTCCTACCATTCCCCTTATTCTCTTACACCCTAAAAACCATCCTTCATGATGAAGAATTTTTTAAAAGTAAAAGTAAAAAATACGTAAAAAATGATCAATATATCCAAAACAATCTGACATTATATGCAATGTTTTATATTTGTGGATCCCCCACTTCAGCAAAGGATCATGAGGAGGTATCGTTTTATAATGTTCATTCTTGCTTGTGATCAAATTTATTCTTTATAATTTCAGTTCATTCCTTTTCATTTGTTTTGTGTTGCTTATTTTTCCATTGATAATATTGTTATCACTGTGCATATTATTTCCTTGGCTCTGCTGTCTTAACCTCATATCAGTTTGTGTAAGTCTTCCCATGCTTCTCTTATATTTATGTAGTTCAGCATAGTAATATTCCATTTCATCAATGTACTGCCATTTTTTTTAGCAATTCCCTAGTCAATAGTCACCTATTTTACTTCTAATCTTTCCTATTACCAAAAGTTCTGACTTTAATATTTTTGGCATATTATGAAGCTTTTCATTTTTTTTTTGCATTGACTTCTTCAGGTTTTATGATTAACAGTGGAATGTCTAAATAAAATTTTATGGATATTTTACCGACTTAATTTTCATAATTATAAATGGCTTCTCTGAATTGATGTACTAATTCATGGATCCACAAAAAAAGGCATTAAAAGCATTTAATCTTTCTTTGAGCCTCAATTCCTCTCAATAGAATTATGAATATGTGAAAGGCAAATATTAAGCATTTAATATATGCCAAGCACTACACCAAGAGCTGAGGATACAAAGTAGGATTCTTCCTACTCTCACAAAGTTTAAATTCTCTTTAGATGAGACAATATAAAAAGGGGAAGAAGAAATGGAAGTGATGCCAGATTTTATAGCTTTGGGCTTAAAGATCAATGCAGCCATGATATGGGAAGGAAAATAATGGCAAATATGAGCAACCTATTAAGTGGCAGAGACATCACCTTGCTGATAAAGGTCTCTGTAGACAAAGCTATGGTTTTTCCAGTACCATGGATTGCTATAAGAATTAGATTGTAAAGAAAGCTGAAAATTGTAGGACTTAATACTTTCAAAATTATGGAGAAGAGTTTAAAGAGTCCCTTGCTCAATAAAGAGATAAAAGCTTTCAAAACTTAAAGAAATTAATGCAGATTATTCACTGGAATGTCAGATATTAAAATTGAAGTTTAAATATTTTGGCTATACATTGAGAAAATAGGACTCACTGGAAAAGACTCTGATGTTGAGAAAGATTGATGGCAAAAGGAAAAGGAGAGGGTAGCAGATGAGATAGATGGGAAAAACAAACATGAACTTGAACAGACTTTCATAGACAGTGGAAGGCAGATAGAATGGTCTGGTTCATGTGTCAGGAAAAAATCAGACCTGACTGAACAAAATCAGCTATCTAGGAACAAAGCTAAATTTTATTGTAGTTTATGCTTCCAAAAAGAAGAGAGAGGGATGGCTAGGAAAGGTGATTAAGGGTCTCAAAGATGAAGAGATACCCATTCCAACTGCAGGCTTCTAATTCAGAGTTAGAAATTATTTCTTTATTTGTTCATATTTCTATATTGAATCATTTTCTCAACTGCCTTTTCAATAATTTCTCTAGGGCATCTCTTTTCCTCCTCCTTCTTCATCCTAAGATTCTTGTATCTATCAGGCAAATCAAAAGGAAAAAGAAAAGTCAAGAATAATAAATAATTATTGAATTCAAGTCATTAATCTCCACCTCAATCTTTTCTTTTAAATTCCTGCCTTCATTGTAGCCAGCAACTAGCAACCTGGGTTTTAAGTAGGAACCAAGAACTGAACAAATAACAAGGCAAAGACATAATTTGTAGGAAACTCTCTGTGGTGAAGGGTTTCTAGGCTGAGATGAAATTTTTTCCTATCCTAACTGGATAATTCCCATATACCAAGGAGTTGATAGTTCACTTTAGTATGAGAAGATGATCTTCATCTCAGTCCTAAAAGAAATTATATAAGCTTTTAGAAAAAGAAATATTTCCTTGCTTTAGTACTGCCACCTATTTTCCTGAGATAGCATGGTCCAGAAAAGCAGAGTGAGAGTTAATAAAAGGATAAATATTAATCATCAGATGAGACATTTAGTTGGGAAAAATTACTTTTATTTTTGCAATATATTACAATAAGATGCGGTTAAATTTAGAATTCATAGCATGCATAAAGCAACCATTTAATAATTATTACCTAACTGTAAATCTGCTTTAGAGATATGCAAGTACATATTTGAGATGTCAGCATGCAATCTCATTTAAGGTTCTGCTTTTTCTAATATAAATAATGCAGCTTACTGAGAATAACTTAATTAAATATACTGAGAGGCTATAAAATAATAAACAATTAAGTTGTTGAAAATACCTGCCATACTAATTTAACTCAAAAACCATTCTATAATTTCATTATTCATATATGCAAAACCTTTGCTTTAAAATATGAGCTGAGTTTAATGAAAAGAATACTTTAATACCTGTAGAGTATAATAAGGTGCTGATTTCATTTTCAATATACAGGCCATTACAATTTCTAAAAGAAGTAATAAGTAGGGCTCTGAAATAAATCCTTGACTGAGCCAAATACCACTTTTCTAGAATGCTGATAGGTGGAACTTCAAAAGGAAACAGATTTCTTTTTGTTGTCAGTTTCATAGGAAAATTTGAATACTAAACTAGAGATCTTGTCACCTTTGTCAGTTGTCAACTTGTTCTAAGGGGATCAAAGACAAAAAATGTATAAGATGGATACTGATGCAGTACTCACAGATCCTTCTCCTGTGCATTCACCTCCATTCATCCTTATTGAGTGGTTAGAACCTCAAAGTCTATATTACATAGTAAGAACCCTGGAAACAACTTAAATTGGGGGCATGCCCATAAATCTTGTAAATTGGAATAGTTCTCAAGAAACTCATCAGGTTCTAGAATAACAGAAACTCAAACATCATCCACTTTTCTTTTTCTTACCTGTGATTTATGCATTAGCAGGGCTTCAACTACCCCGATTTCATTTCTGTTGGTTACATTTTTTCTTAGATGTAGACACTCCTTTCACCCAGTGTACATAACAATGTTGCTATACATTATTCAAAAATAAGTGTTTCATTTCAAGTCTTTAAAAATCATTGCCATTTCCCTATTATTTCTCCTGTGACCTTGACAAAATACATCATGAAGCACATTGGTCATACCTGACTCCTTAGGCTCCATCTCATGCCAGTAGTCAGTCTACCATTTTTCCATTGAGAAGAGAGGGAGCTTCACTATTAGTTTAGAGAAATAATAATTAGTCAATGACTTAATGAAAGCACTTTCAAGAGTATTTTCTTTTAAGTTATTGTGGTCAGTGAATAAATTGCTTTCCCAACTCTACCCACTTTGCTTAGCTCAGAAAAGCACTCTGAAGTTTCTTAAATTCTTTACATTCAATATTCAGAGGGCATAAAAACATTCCATTACATTCATCTGCCACAATTTATTCAGTCATTTTCAAATGAGTAGACACCTACTTTCTGTCAAGTCCTTTGGTATAAGGAAAAATGCTGATGTGATTATTTCCATATGCCAGGCATTGTGAAGCCTGCCTACAATATCTGCTGTTGGTGGGTTGTTTGAGCTTGAGAGTTCAGGGCAGAAGGAGGGCTAAGCCTGATCAGCCTTGTGTACCATCTACCAATATGGTGAGTCCCTGAAAGCAGAGTCACCACGCTATCTAAGAAGGTTCCATTGTTCAGTCGTTTGTAGTCATGCCCAAATCTTTATGATCCAATTTGGGATTTTCTTGGCAATGATAGTGGAATGGATTTCCATTTCCTTCTCCAGCTCATTTTACAGATGAAGAAACTGAGGCAAAGAAGCTTAGTGACTTGTGCAGTGTCACAAAACTAGTAAGTAAGCCAGATTTGAACTCGAGGATGAATTTTTCTGACTTTAAGTCTATCAATTCTATCTACTATGCCACCTAGCTGACCCAAAGATAGAAACGTTAAATCTTAAAATTTTAAATTAACAAATAAATAACAAAATAAAAAGATTTATTTTTGTATATATGTTAGCTTTCTCTCTACCTTACACATCCACTTCTTTGGATTTTATGCTTACTAGTATTATTTATAAATGAAAACTCTTAATCATGTTGGTTTTTACTGCTGCTTTATCAGAAATGGTGATGATTTAAAAAATTATTTTAGTTCATTTTATTCCACTTTACCCCCTCCTTTTAACTATGAATGAGTTTTTGATTGGCTATCTTTTGAACAACACATTATTAGGTTATTCTTCTGGGGTTCTGAGTATGAGTAGTAGCTACCCTTGCTGGACCTGATCTGTTATTGCAATTTGTAGTGAAGGAAGTAACTTGGAAGGGAATACTATACTTGAAGGTCTATTTTCATTCATGGCAAACAATCTTGTAAACCTAATATCTGCTTTACTGAAATCAGCTCTTCTGGGTTTTTTTAACCAGTATCGCATTGTTCGGGTGATCACTGCATTATAGTATCTTTGGATAGCTGGTGGTGTTCCACCATTTCCTTTGCCTTTTTTCACTGTTTTCCCTGATCTGTATTTATCTTCATAAATAGAGATGTGACATGAAATACACTGACACCAAATCACTTAACACATATACATCTTCTACGATATTAAAGCTTATTTATGACAATATGCTCATGTCTACATATAGCAATTCTTGTTTAATAGAAATGTATGTATCAAACAGTCAATAATCATTTATTAGGTCCTTACTACAAACCAGGTATATCTTATGTGAAATATGTTGCCATCAACAGAGAATGACGCTATGGGAGAAGAAATAATTAGCAGCAACAATTATATTGAACTCTACTTCTTGAAATAAGGTTAAGATTTCTGTTTTGATTATAAGCTTCTGGGAATGAAGGCAGTGGTGTTGACTTAGATTTGCTTATTGCTATAAAATAGGAACCTTGTGAAATTCAAACTCATATTCCTGTTGTTGGCTATAAATAAAACATTGGGTTAACAGCTAGGAAAGCGAAGTGTGATTTTGAATGTCATTAACAAATGTGCCTTTTGTTCTTTTTTGCTGTAGGCATCATATAGGGTTTTACTTTATAGTGTAACCTATCCATTTATGACAGCTGCACCTCTGGAGAACTTGACATCATGTTTTAGTAATCCAAATCTTCTCTTCCTTGTATAACACCGAGGAAAGGAAAGAATACAGACTCTGACCAAGTTGATTATTCATGATCTATTTTTATAGATTTGGTACTTCAGATGAAAATCCAAAATCGTCTCTTGGTATCAAGATCCAAATTTTGCTAGTAAACCAGAGAGCATTCTCTACTATGTAAATGCTTTTTGTTGTATGGTGATAAAATCTTCCAACTACATTCCCTAATTTTAAAAATAAAGAACCAAATCTTGCTCATGACTCATTATAATATGTAGACGATTCGGGGTTATTGAAAGCCATAGCCAATAAAATCCCTCATTTTATACGATTCTATACATATGTATTTAGAGGTTTAAAGTACTACTTGTCATGGAAAGAGGGGGAAGCAAGCTGATAGCATCATCAGAAGTTGGTGGCCCAAGTTGGTCGTGGTTTTCCCCTCTGTTAGGCGGACATTTTTTTCCCTAACAACAATAATTAATCAAGAGTACAGAAATGTGGAGGGATTGATATCTATCAAAAATGAATTCCCATACTCTTGAAATCGAGGAAATTTTGACCTAGTAGAGTTCGTTATCACAATTGAATGCTATATTTGTGGTAGAAGAATATATGAATCTCTGTAAACAAGGACATAATAGAAGCAAGACTTGGTAGAGCTAATTTTAATTTCTAAGCATGTGCTCTTATTCTCAAAGCATTTTGGCAAGAAAATATGATTACTTCCCAACTACATCATAATCTACAATGTTTTCCTTTTAAAGAAAGGAATGATCTTTGGTTTCCTTTTGAATTTAAGTTCGATTTTGTACAGTTAACTTTCTTTTTTCCAAGACAACATAAAATAGATTAGTTTCTATGTAGGCAACATCAAAGCCATATTTCATTGGATCTTGGGGTGCCAGCACATCTGGGAACATACAACATAGAATCCATATTGCAGACATGCTTACATACAAAATAGTGATTCTGTTTTCTACAATAGAAGCTATGTATGGGGTTTAAAAGTAATAATAGTAATCGATTCTATATTTGTGGAAACTAGGGCATCTGGGTAATCTTTGAATTAAAATTATGAAATTATGTGGTATGTTGCTGAGTGCTGGACTTGGAGTCCAGAAGGCCTGTTTGAATCCTGCCTCGGACAATCGCTAGTGGAATGATGCTGGGTAGGTCATTGATCCTCTCTCTGCAGCAGCTGTCTCGCCTGCAAGATGGGTGTAATAGTCGCACCTATGTAGCGGGATGTTATGATCATGCGATCCAATACCAGCTCTAAAGAAGGTCAAAGCACATGTGAAGTCTGGCTCCTGGTGTCACCATCGATCGCGATTTCCTGCCTTTTGAAGAATAAACGTGCTCCCCTCCATCGGGGAGGAAAGATCCAGAGAGGAAATAAATACTCTTGTTCAGTGCTCATCCCCTTTGCCACAGGCGAAGTAAAAGTCTGAGTCAGACCAGGCGATTCTAGGCACTTGTTGGCAACAGAAAAAGGAATCCATTTCCCCCCGTTAAGCAGCAAACTCTTTTCCTGGCTATTTGGGGCAGGTGTGCACGCTCACTGAAGCAGAGCGCCCCGCGTTCCCTCCGTCCGCATCTCTGGCTCTTCAGACAGTGTTTCTCTGCACGAGGGTGCCTTTACTCTGAGTGGTCTACGTGTGGCTGCTTCACGAAACATTCCGGGGGGTACAAAAGCCAAAGGACCGTCACTTCCCCCTTTCATAGCCCTCCCACAAAGACTGCTCCGGTGTCATTTTCTGCCTTTTTTAACTCAAGCCAGAAGGGAAACTTTTACTTAGACATCCCAGGACAGTTGAGGACACGCCATCACGGAGACAGAAAGACTTAAAGCGACCCCGTTTAAGCCGTTTCACATGGCATTTAAATACCTCCGTGTAAAATAAATACCTTTGCTCAGACAACACCTTTGCAACACTTTGCAGTGTATTTTAGCAATTCCGCATTGGGCAGTTTTGTATCATGTGTTCAAATTATATCTCGTTCTGGTCCCCCTAACAACCCTCTCTTTCCCTTCTAGTCAGACGAGGAAACTGAGGCAAATAGGATTAAGTGACTTGTCCAGAGTCATTTAGCCAGTAAGCATCCAAAGCCAAATGAGTCTTCCTGACTCCAGGCCCAGCTCCTTATTCATTGGGCCCCTGAGCTCCCAGTCAGCATCCTTTTGCCCTTATGTGGAAGTTGTTTAGGGCTGTCTATAAATCTTGTGCCGGTGCACCCAACTGCTGTGCTAAAAATACTTTCACTTTTCCTCGGCTTTATTTGCTTTATTGACCAGAGTAAGGACTGACTGAACTGGATTTTTCTCTTACTAAAATATTCCAAGCCCTTGCCTTCTCTTTTAAAATCAAGACTACGTATCAGTTCCAAAAGAGAAGAATGATGAGGGCTAAGCCATTGAGGTTAAGTGACTTGTCCAGGGACACATAGCTAGGAAGTGTCTGAGGACAGATTTGAATCCTGGACTTTCCACCTACAGGTCCAGTGCTCCATCCACTGAGCCACTGAACTGCCCCTTTAATAGAATATTTGGATGAAGAATTGTCACCCTGCCTAAGCAAGGTCACAATTCAAGAATGAAAACATTATCATTGACGTTATGGATTCATACATATTTTTTTCATATCCTAAAAAGATCTCTGGAAGGACAAAGGAAGATTCTTCTTCCTGCAATAGAGCAGAGTCTAGAATCTCCCTGTCTCCTTCTCACTGGCTCTCCTCCTTTCCCCATCTCTAAGGCTATCTATCTATTGACATCTAGGCAGGAACTAGCTGCTGAGAGGAAGGTCAATCAGGCTCTTGACCAGCACGTCAAAGCCATCACTTGCTTGACCAGTGAAGTGCCTTCAGCCTCAGTTCTAAACTAATTCTCAGCTTTCGCACTTGTGGAAATGGATTTGTTCAGTTCTAGAGGTTTAATTTTTCACATCAAAGCACTCTCCGTCAGTGAGACAAGGCAAGCCAGCACGCGATGGGACGATCCTGGAAAATTACGGCGTAGCGGCCCCACGAACGAGCTCGTTCCTACACGGGGCCGAATGCAGAGGGGTGGCCGAGAGGGAAGTTATGGGCACATCGAGAGCCATTTCTCCTCACAGATGCCGAAGATACTTCAGAATCACTGCAGGACTGTCAGGCAGACACTTAGTCACCAGGTACGGGCTTCATAGAGCAAAGTAACTGTGCATGCACTCCTCTGAGATGCGATGGTTCTAGGTGGAAGCTCCTCCTGATCAATGCTGCGTGTTTTTAAGTGCCCTTTAAGAGCTGCTGCTGGCTTGGGGGATGGAGTGGAGCTCATCATTATACAATTTTTGCACATGGCCTTGGAGTGTCCCCCCAAACAGGAGCATATAGAAATGGAGGAACTCAGGAGGCAGATAGGCTGATATTAAAGAGCGCCAGGTGTCGGAGGTCCCTCTAGGTACTAACTCAGAATCAAGGACGACTCCTACGAAGGAAATAAGGAAGGGTTTAGTCTCAGAGTCTTCCTAACATTTCCTTTTCAGGCAGGAATTCATCTAGGATGGAAGGTCTATTGGTCCTGGAGAGGAGAGCGAATGACTTGTTGGACTTCTCAGGAAGAAAGAATAAGGAGCCGGTTGGGAACGGAGAGTAGGTAATGGCATCCCTTCTTCATCTTAGCTGCATTTTTCTTTAACACATTTAGCATAAAGCTTTATTGGGATGTCAGGATTACATTTAGTTTGTTGTCAGCATAGATTACAGGAAAAATATGACAGCATCACCAGAATTGAGTTAACAGGTTCAGTAAGTCTTGGAAATGGCAGGTCTAAAATATGAGATGAATGAGGGGTGGTTGGTGACCAGGGATTACTATGAACCTTTCAACCTGCTTCGTAAGACCTTCCCTGCTCCGAGATTTTATGCTTTCGGAGACTCTAAATGAAAGCGAGAGATCGGAGGAACACACTGCACAAGATGTCAGGTCCACCAAAGAGGTGGGTCTAACTTAGCCGAAAAATAGAAGCGATCACAGTAGTTTGGAGGAACAGAAGTAGGACAGGTCTGATGAAAGCAGACTTCTAGGATCACATAATACGGAATTCTTGTTTAACACAAATCTCTGCAACGTAAAAACAGAAACACAGAACAAAGGAAAAACAAGAGGAAACTTCAATATATTCAACCACTCCACACTCTGGGCCCAAGCAATTCAAATGCCCTTAAAGGATTTATCCTTCTAAGTTCCACTATGGGAGATCTCTGGCAGGTCCGCCAGACCAGTAACTAGGATTAAACTTCCTCTACTCCAAGAGGTGGCAAAAATTTGTATCAGGGGCTACCCCTTGGAATATACACAAAAAGAGAACACGCACATAGCCTATGCCCTCCATCCTTTTGGTGATGTGCTCTGATTCCTAGCAAATGAGGCTCTATCCCATGCTTGTCCCATGGTCTCAGTAGCAAAAACAGAGAGATCGGTGCTCGCTTTGAGTCATGGTTGAGCTGGGAAGAGTTGTCCACTCAGTCGATTTTAAAGGAGAGGCCAAAGTCTCTGTCTCTCTTTTGCTTTGGGGTCATTCAGAATTTCCTTATAGGATGAAACAAATTACTCTCCTCACTCTCTCCCCCGTAGGAGCTTTGGTAGTTAGAAATATGATAATAAGAATGAATACTTCCCTGAGGTGGAGAGCAGATGATTTCTTCTGCTTGGTGCTTCTGTCTTATGATAAAAGGTGACCCAAGACCGATTCGGGACATTTCCAGGCCTGGCTGCTACCTTCAGAGTTTAAGAGGCCAGGAGAGCCCGTGTAAGAATTGACAGGAAGAGTTCTTTCAGAAACTGCATGAATCCTGGGCATGACCACCTCATTATCAGACTCCAAACAATGGTCTGGTTAGCCAGAAGACCTGAACGTTGAGTCACTCATGATCCTCCAGCCAACTGAAGGGAAACTGAAATATTTTAAGTATTAACACAAGTCATGCTGGCGTCTGTCCTATCTCCCAGGAGAATACAATAGGTGTGATGGTTTATGTTTCAGATTTAAGGCATTTGTCAATGCATGGTTATGAATCATTGCCATTCTACGCATTTCTTTGAGATGAAGGAAAAAAATAGCTGTCCTATGCCTGATAGCTACTACTTTAAACACTTTAAGATGTGACCCATATCTAAGCTTTCTTTAATACCTTTTCTCTGTGCCTTTGCAGTGGGGGCATGATGAATCTGAAAGTGCAAGGAAAAACCTGATCTCCTCTTTTCTTGACCAAGGACTTGTTGATTGTAACTGTTGACTAGGAGCTGATCTTGCTTCACTCACCGAGCCACAAACTGCCCAAGGATGATTGTAGCACGTCTCAAACTGCCCAACCTCTCAAACCTCTAGGTGTCATTGTTCCTTCCAGTCTCTCTAGTCTTGTTCTAGAAAACAAAAATAACTGCTTCTCCAGCCAGCCACTATCCAGACACGCTGGAAGGACACTTCACCGGTGACTAAGATCACTCCAGAAGACTGACATGACACTATCAGTGACATTAGCTATTAGGCTACTGTGGGACACTGGTCCGGCTGACATCCATTGATATAGTGTACCCAAAACATGTACCTAGTCTGCATTTTTGTGGCTTCCTGTTCCATATTTGTAGGCAGAGATGCTTAATTCCCTGAATTCCTGATCATCCTGGAATTCCCACATTGGAATAGTTCGCTTCAACCCATGGAATACTGACAATGAAATCCTCCTAACTACTGTGTTGCGGTCAGTCCTCTGTTTCAGAGAGGTTCGGCATCCTTCTGATCTCTTGACTTGCACATGAATTGAATGGAAGCGGGGCAGGTTAAACAAAATCATTAGAATTCTCATCTCTTCCAGGGTCATGAGTTCCAGCGGTGAGACAAGTCAGGAGGACAGTTCATGGTCCAGTACACAGTGGTGCACTTTGGTGACTTTGATGTCTGGCCCAACTCGGCCCTCCGCAGCATCTGCTTTAGTTACCTTCATGTTGTAATGAACGATCTCATCTACTCATTACGCTGGGGGAGGGGGGGGGGTCCTCACACGCTTGCCGTAGGCATCCTGCCTAACTTGGCAATGGGCTTTAGATCTGTTGCTTGCTCTCAACCGGGCTTAGACTGACTGCCAGAGGCTTTTGCAGCCTATGTCTGCTGACCACGCTACAGCTTGCTTCAGCAACCATATACTAAACTTGGAATTCGATTAGCATGGCTGCTATGCAAGGATGACCTGCAGAGTCGTGATGCATTCCATATTCTAGAATAATTATACATGGTCCAGCAAAACAAATTCTGATATTGACCATGTCCGAAAATGCATGCTTCATGCTCCATTGTAAATCCATCCTCTCTGGCAGGTGGTGGGTAGCATGCAGACTCCTTCATCTTCAGGACGTGAGGTTTATTCATAGTGGCATTGATCAGAGTTCTCAAGTATTATGGAAAAAAAAACAAAATTCTAGTGTTAGATAAATTGTTCTCCTACTTTTGTTCAATTCACTCAATATTAATTCATCGACACAATACATTCCCCCTGCTGAAATTCCTCGTTTGTTTATATCTACGAAAATTTCCTAGGATCCTCGGAAACTATCTGTTTTGTCATTTCTTATTTTATAGTAATATTTCATTACATTCTTAAACTGTGATTTATGTAGCTATTCCCCAATAGGTTCATACCCTTAGTTTCTAGTTTTTGGGTTATTATAAAAAGAGCTAGTATAGGATTTTTTATCTTTATGGGTCTAATGCTTCTTCTTTTATCTTTTTATGGTACCTATCTATTGCTGGATCAAAGGATCTGGCAGAAATTAGTTTTAGAATGACATTTATAAAATGTACCACCATAAGGTAAAAATGGATAATCAGCTTAAAAATAATCCCCCCAAATATGCTGTCAAATGATATGGACAAAGAATTTTAAGGAGAGCAATTTCAAAGTACGAGAAACTATGTGAAGTGTTTTTCCAAATCACTGATTTAAGAGAAATATAAATTAAAATATTTCTGAGATTTTTATCTCACACCCAGCAAATTGTCAAAGAGGACAAAAGATGAAAATAGCCAATATTCTAGTGGCTATATAGGAATATCGTCTTACCTAATAATATATGTGTGTGGCAGTTGTAGGGAAGTAGCATTGGTGATTACTGTTTTATAATAAAATTTGAGACTTTCAAGTGCCATTCCTTATTCTAGAAGTTAATTCAATTAAAGCTGAAAAAAGTGACAATGATCCTCTCCTTTAAGTCGGAAATCCTCCTTCATAGACCAGGAGAAGGTAAAAGAGAGATTGAACAATATATAGCAAAATATCTATAGCATTACTTGTTCTGATAGTAAAGAAATAAATAATAATGTAAATGTCCATTGATTGAGGAATTATAAAAGAAATTATAATACATGCAAATGATGAAATGTTACTATTCCTTAAGTGATAATGGATATGAAGAATTCACAAAAGCATGGAAAGACTTATACGAATGAGGAAATCAAAACTGGGAAACAATACACACAAAAACAATGTAAATGGAAAGGACAAAAAATGTTAAATTTTTTAAAAATATAATGATAGATTTAGCACTAAAGAACTGAGGAAATGAATCTCCTTTCTTTCTTTGAAGAAAAGGCACATTATGGCTGTTGAATATTGCATATTTAATTACCTTACCATGTCTATGTTGATGATAATTAAATATGCATAACCTTCCTCAAACTCTCTATTAACATTCAATGGAATGTCCAGAGGCATTGGCCAGGGCTGCTCCACTAACAAGACACACCATTTCTTGCCTCTGGGCATTTTCTCTGGCTATTTCCCATGCTTGAAGTGATCTCCTTTTTCCACTGTATGTTCCTGGCTTCCTTTAAACCTTAGCTTAAATCCTACCTTATAGGGGAACCCTTCTCCAATTCCTCTTAATTCAAATGTCTTTCCTCTGCTAATTATTTCATATTGACCCTGTATATGCTTTATTTTGCATATATTTATTTGCATATTGTCTCCCCCATTATATTGTAATCTCTTTGAATGCAGGGACTATCTTTTACCCTTTTTTTGTATCTTTGGTGCTTAGAAGAGGACCTAGCACATAGTAGACATTTAATAAATGGTTGTTGATTGATTGAGATGGTTTCATACACATTGAGTGTGTTAGTTAACTTTAGTTTTTTTTTCTTTCTCTTTTAAAATATTTGTTATAAGGAATGATTCACTACATAGCCAAGGGAAAGTCATATTTTCAAAAATGAATGTGATATGGAGACAAATGACTTCAATAAAAATAAGACATATTTTATCTTTAAAAAGAGAAAAAAAATGAACATTGTGCAATTCTTTCCCATTGTTCTTCCAAATTGTTTATTTTATTTGGAACTTGTGTAATTTGGGTAAATTCTAAATCCAAGAAATTGGAAGACGTGAGTATCAATCATAGCTATCACTGAAATATATTTTCCTACTGAAAAAAGAAGATATAATATAATGCACTGTAGAAGAGAGAGATTATAAGGCATGCAAAAGGACAGAAGCAATGGCTGAGTGGTGACCTGACTATCAATCAAAGGAAGATTCTATTTGAAATGTTACTGGGAAACAGTTGAAGGCAAGAGCCAACGACTGACTGATTTCTGGGCTTCTTGGCTGATGGTGGTGACTTTGAAGCAAGAAGCTGGGTTTATGTCTGGGACTTGGAATAATCAAGTTGGAGGTGGCCTGGCTGATTTGAAGGCAGAAGAAGGACAAGAGTCCACATATCTCTCTCTGACTTGCTCTGTTTCATGGTGTCTCTGAATTGCCACTTATCTCAATATCCTCCAACCTAAGGCTCACTGTAGATAATAGGAAACCTCCAAGCCTCTTATCTGGATTCTCTACCCTTTCCTGTCTTCCCCACATAAACTCCTTGCTTGAGATAAAGAAGAGAAAGGAGTATTTCCTCTGAAACATCATAGCTCACCCTGAGTGACTTAGAAGGAGGCTGAAGAAGAAGTGGGGAGGGGAAGAAGAGGGAGGCAGAGGGAGAAAGGGAGATATAGAGGGAGGAGGGTAGGCAAAGGAAGAAAGCTGCCTGATCTAGGAGTTATCATTTACCCATCAAATATACCCCCTCCAATATTATCTATTGCAGCACGCTGATCATGTTGTATGAACAGTAGCAAAGGTAGTGTAAGGAATTACTGTAGTCTGGAGGGTCAGAGCTCTTAGTGGGCAGGCATCTGGATTGTCCCCGGCACCTTTACAGACCAAGGGTGATGTCTCATTGAATCTGAAAATTCAGATATAAAAGGTTTTTTTCTAAGGTATCAGATCTACATGTTAATTATTGAAAATGTATGCTTTTAGTTCAAGTGACTAATGTTTTTGGTTTAACCTGCCTTTCCAGTGAGTGTCAATTAGTGCGTTGGGAGAAGCTGCCCTCTTGGTCTCTGAATTTTCTACTAGTTAGCACAAAGGCTTTCATCCCATTCCCTCATCCCTATTATCACTTCCCTCTGGGGCTGCAGTGGGGAAGGAGCTGGGATGCAATGGCCTATTCCTTTTTGCAAAAGTATGGCTATTGGGATTGTCTTCCTTGTATTAAGAAATTGAACCTCCCCTTTCAAAACAGCATGGCGTCTCAGTGTGTTTTTGTCTTGGGTGTTATCATATACTCTTTAATTTACATTACAAGGATTTGCCCCATTATTGAGAGCAAAGGCACAAAGATTCCACTAGAAATAAGTGATAAGACGCTTAACCAGTTGAGAATGTACCTGAATGAGAGAGAGAGAACCTTCATTAAATAGAAAATTCAAGAATACAAGAAAGTTAGAGCAATTGAATACAATTTTATCACATTCCTAGACTATTTTTTAAAATGGGCAAGCACCTACAGTTTTACAGTTAAGAGGATCTTGAAGAATACAGAGAAGGAAAGGAGGAATAATCTTACTAGTATTTTGTACACTAAATCCCTTGGGGGGACCAAAGTTCCTCAAGGAGTTAGAAGAGAGACAACAGAGAGGAACTGAAGATGCATTTCTAAGCAGAAAAGAAATAATAATTTTTCTAATACCTAAATAGTAGTAAAATAGGATAAAATGGAGGACAACTACTAGAATAGGTCTGGGGACAGGAATTACAAGCTGGATCTTAACCATAATGAAAGAGTTCCACTAAAGAACATTCTTATAAAGGTGATTGAGAAAAAGAAGAGAAGGCATACATGATTCTAATTCATATAGAGAACAAAAGTCAAAGAAAAGAATTGAAAGGACTCTTGATAACCATGTTATGAATTGGGTAACTGAGCTTATCATAGAAACAATGAACAATTATGTGGAAGAAAATGACAAGAATGACAGGAATGAGACACGTCAAAATTTGTGGGATGCAACTTAACTAGCCCTCAGAGGAAATACATATGTATGGCAAAAATTAAAACCATTTTCAAAGAAAAAAAGAAAGGATTGATGAACAATGTGTGAAATTAAAAACATTAGATAATGAATAAATAAGTTCCAAATAATGCAAAATATATTTTAAGTCTTGAAAATTAGAAGTGAGATAAAATTTTTAAAATCTGAGAGATAACAAAACTATCATCTGGATTTTTAAAAGAATAAAAATAAACTTTCAGTTTATCTAATAAAAAAGACCTCTTGAAATGGTTATTTACCAAGATAAAATATGAGCAACGTAAATTTTCTGTAGAAGAAATATACAAGAATCAACAGAACCTGTTTCTAAAAGAACTTAGAATTGAAAGGAAATTGATACTGTAAAAGATTCTTTTTAAAAGAAAGAAATAAAAAATTGGTTCAATGAAATGAAGCAACACACACACAACAAACTTGTTTGACACCATATGAAATAATCCACACCAATATGCCTGACCTATGAAGTTAAGGCAGGTGTTCATTTTCTTATCTCTTCTCCATGACCAGGTTTGGTCATCATATTTATATAAGCTAATCTATGTAAGGGAGCACTTAGTTGGCAGAGTGGGTCAACTGCTGGGCTGGGAGTCAGGAAGAAATTTTCATGAGTTCAAATATGGCCTCAGACATTTACTAGCTGTATGTTCTTGGACAAGTCACTTAATCCTGTTTGCCTCAAATTTCTCGTCTGCCAAATGAACTAGAGAAGGAAATGGCAAAACATTTCAATATCTCTGCCAAAAAAACCCAAAACCCAAGAAAGACCATGAAGAGTTAGACACAACCGAAAACAATTGTACAAATCTATGGAAGACTCGGCACTAAATTGGAAAATACATAAATAAAAATAAAATAATCTTGTCTTTAAAAAGCTTATATTCCATAGTGAAAGATGAAAAATATATACAGATATTAGGAATTTCATAGAAATTTTGATTTTTCAAAGGTACAGTCTTGAAGACAAAAGCAAAATAAGTGTGGGTGTGTTTTGCTGTCGTCATTGTTATTTTAACTATAAATCATTACACTACCTTCATTGTGGACATAAGCAACAATTTTTTTTCTTGCTTAACCTTTCATCTTATTCCATAATATTCCTCTCAATTCCAAAATATCTACTATCTTAGAGACACATGGGTGATAAAGAGGCTAGAACACTGTACTTAAGTCAGGAAGTTTTAATCTTACCTTCAATATTTATTATCTGTAGAATCCTGAGCCAATGACTGAACTATTTCCCACCTTCGTTTCCTCTTTTATAAAGTGGAGGAAATAAAATACTAACCTCACAGGGCTGTTGTCAGCATCAACTGAAAATAGTACATATAATTTCAAAACTTTCAAGCATGACAAAACAGGCGTCATCTTACTCTTCAAACCAAACCAATTAAAAGTATTCTAATGAACTGAATTTTCCCTTGGTTTTCAAATGATGTACAGAAAGGAAAAGCAAATTTCTTTGCATTTTCTGCTCGGATGTGCTTGCATAGGTAGGGAGTAAACCGATTGTGGAGGACAAACAGCAATGAGTGCCACCTTCCACCCACTCACTTATTGTCTTACTTCCACTTATTCAAATGGAAAAAAATGGGATACTGGGATTTGAAGAGGATCTTTCCCAGCGTAGCCTCGTTCAACTCGGGCTTATTGATAAGTGGAGCTCTCCATGATTAGAAAGGATAGTCCGACAATTCACAGAGATGAGAGAACTTGAAAGACTTTTTCAAAGAATGAAAAGCTGTAAGCTTTCAAAAGACAAAGAAAGGACTTGAAATCCTGGATGAGATGCCCAAGTCATTTTCTAATTAGTCAAGTCAGTGGGGCTGGCTAGGCTCTCTGCAGTTTTTCAGAACTGAGGTCATGGCATCTGCTAATGACAGCCCAGCAAGGAAGTCGCAACCTAGGTAGGTGGCAGCAGAGAACACCAGTAGATCCACAGAGAGGACCACCAGGAAGCAGCAGGGATCCATTTCATGGCTTTCCCAGAGATAGTACATCAGTGGCTCTTACTGTATCACGAGGGAGTTTCATTGACCATCACTACGTTCCAGCATTACGTGTTCGTGTTTCATGACTCGCACAGTGTTCCTTCATGTTGTTCTCCCACCATTTGTGTTCTGCATACATAGGACTCCCCTAAGACACAGGTTTACTCTAAATCTACCTGTTTTTCATGTCTTAGTCATATGTATTCCTGGCACCTCCAGTAGGAGTTAGGAGCAACAGAATCCATACTCCTGTGGAGGGAAGACCTTTATTGTCTCAGATTTTGGGTATCATTTGATTTTTACCCCCTTCATTGATGTGTCTTCCAGTTGGTCTAGTAAAACAAACATATGCGCTGGAGAGTTGTAAGCTATGAAAAACGCAGCTAAACTAAAAAAATAGTTGGATACTGACCTGGGAGAGTGCCTTGAGCCTTTGTTAGCTTTCTGAGAGCCCCCTGATGTCAGGGGTTCTATGGGTTGTCCTTGCGTTCTGCATCACTGACTGCCTTTCTTGAATTTGAGCTTGTGCAAGGCGAGCAGCATAAGGAGACGCTTCCTTTTAGCCACTGCCTCTAGTACCACACGGCACCCTCGCAATGACTGTGTCTCATGAACTCACAGACTAATTCAAAGAGCCCCGAATTTACTTTACAGATCAGGAAACCGAATGCTAAAGATGTGATGCTGCTTTATGAGAAGATGAATGGGACTGGAAAGCAAGCAGCAGCGCCGGCTCGAATTCACCTCTTTCCAGACTCTCTTCAAACACACACCATTGGGCTGAAAGTACTTTTCCTTTAACATTGTACACAGAAATGGAAACGTGGTGGGGCAATCAAATGTAATAGACTTTGCTAATGGTAGGAAGGCAATGATCCAGGGCAATTCTGAGGGACTTATGAGAAAGAATTGTATTCACATTGAGAGAAAGAACTGGGAGGAGAAACACAGAAGAAAAACATCTGATTCATCACTTGTTTATATGGGTTTTGACTTCTAAAAGGTTACTCTATTATAAAATGAATAATATGGAAATAGGTATTGAGTGATAATATATGTATAACCCAGTAAAACTGCATGTCAGCTCTGGGTGTGGGGAGGAAAGAGGGGAGGGAAACCACAAGAATCATGTAACCATGGAAAAATACAAGGAAGGAAGGAAGGAAGGAAGGAAGGAAGGAAGGAAGGAAGGAAGGAAGGAAGGAAGGAAGGAAGGAAGGAAGGAAGGAAGGAAGGAAGGAAGGAAGGAAGGAAAGAAGGAAGAAAGGAAGGAAGGAAGGAAGGAAGGAAGGAAGGAAGGAAGGAAGGAAGGAAGGAAGGAAGGAAGGAAGGAAGGAAAGAAAGGAAGGAAGGAAGGAAGGAAGGAAGGAAGGAAGGAAGGAAGGAAGGAAAGAAGGAAGGAAGGAAAGAAGGAAGGAAGGAAAGAAGGAAGGAAGGAAAGAAGGAAGGAAGGAAGGAAGGAAGGAAGGAAAGAAGGAAGGAAGGAAGGAAGGAAGGAAGGAGGGAGGGAGGGAAGGAAGGAAGGAAGGAAGGAAAGAAGGAAAGAAGGAAGGAAATTTTCCTGTAGTGATTCTATCCTTGTTCTTAGAATTATACTTGAATTTCACTAGATTAATGAGTTATATCAGACTCAAGGTACGTTGAACATAGGTGTTGCTTAATAAGTGTTGAAAAGAATTGAATTTGGAGAAATTGAATATCATTTCTATTTTTTTAAACCCTTCCTTCTTAAAATCAATACCAAGTATTGGTTCCAAGGCAGAAGAGTGGAAAGGACTAGACAATGGGGGTTCAGTGGCTTGCCCAGGGTCTCACAGCTAGGAAGTGTTGGAACCTAGGACCTTCTGTGTCTAGGCCTGGCTCTCAATCCACTGAGATACCACCCTGCCTCCTGAAAAACATTTCCTCTCTTAATTCTTGATTTTTGTCTTAGGAGTCAGCTGACAATCCAAATGCTCAAAATAATATTTTCCTGAGACAAAGGTCAAGGAAAATAGAATTCGCAATAGTTAATGACATAGCTGCACGCAATCCCACCCGTTAATTTGTCTCCTTTTCTACTTTATTTCTGTTTGTTTCTGTTGCCAATCTCTTTTTCAGTTCTCCTTAATTTCCATTTTCTAGTTGAACTCATCTGTCACAAAGAAATAATAACTTGCCCAATTCCAAAAGCTGAATGAGTCTACAACACCTAGTTTTGTTTTACCTACTTCGATTTCATACAGTACTTTATGGCTTGTAAAATTCCTCCTTCATAAGCCTTCTAACGTAAGGTAGGGCAAGTATTATTATCTTAGGTTAATAAATGAGTTTTTGAGAGGTGAACTGGTTTGCCCAAGGTAATGTAAATATGTTGTAGACCTAGAATTTGAATCGAAGTATTTTCACTCTATTTCTAGTACCCCGTTCACTCTTCCACACTATAATTTCCCACTTTACACTGAATGTTTTTTAAAATATCCTGCTGTGGTGTCTCTTGGAATAGCTCTTACTGAAACTTAGGGGCTTTGTTCCAAGACAGAAAATATAGGGCCAAGCTAGAATGCACTTCTTCATGCGGATATCCTCTCCCTTCAGAACTCTAGAAACCCCAAAGAGAGCTGCTACACATATTTTAGAACAGCCTCACAGCTCCCAACCCTCACAGCGCCCTGGGGTATGTGTCCTGTCCTAGCAATCCCAGCAATCATTGCCCATCTCCATCCCACCGATCCTTCAGAAGCTTGGAAGTTTTGTGTTGTGTCACAACAGACTGCTTCCTCTCAGACCACATCCTGCCATTCTCTTAGCACCCTCTCCAAATGGGTTTCTCATTCCCCAAATATTTATATTTAATTTGTCATAGAAACTCAATTTCTGAAAGCACCCAGGCAATACCTCCCTGATTGTTTGTCCAGAGCTTTACAAGGACAGACAAATGTCAGACAGAGCTACTTTACCTATGAGGGAATTTGATATTGTATTGTATTCTTTAATACCTAGAATTACTCTGTGATCCACTTTTCCTCATTTCTCAAACATTACTTCTGAAGGGTGTAATTAAATGATGTGATCAAAGGGAAGACCAAACCAGGGGAAGACTGATGGATACGATAGAGCTTTTCTCTTCTAGCCAAGATTGCTCCAGGCAACTGAGTCTTTTAATGCAACTGGAATTCTTAAGGGTCAGAGAGGGTGTTATCAGTCACACCTGGAGTCCAGCCTACTTTCCCCAGCTTCAGATGAATCCTATCATTGACCTGCTCCCTCCAGACACCCCCAGGATGATGGAATGAGGAGCTGAGAACTCTTAATCCATCTTTTCATTAGAATGTCTAAGAATTGGGATTGCCTTGCTTTTGCCAAATGATGTATTGTTCGTCCAATCAGAAAGAAGACACACATGGGTTTAAAAGGTCCTGTTGGCCCTCACTCCAGGTTTTTGGTCATCAAAAGAGGCCACTGACTCAATTTATTTTTATTTAATTAATTCAGTTTCTTAAAAAACCTTCTGCCTTAAAATCAATACTATATATTGGTTCCAAAGCAGAAGAGCAGGGGCTAGGTAATGGGGGTGAAGTGACTTGCCCAGGGTCATGTCACCCAGCTGGGAAGTGTCTAAGGCCAGTTTTGGACCTAGGACTTCCTGTCTCTAGGCCTGGGTCTCAATCCACTGAGCTTCCCAGCTGTTCCCGTTGACTCAATTATTGATTACTGCTAGCCTAAGTAATGGATTAATTGTGCTCTGAGCTTTGGCTCAATATTTCTATCACGAAAATAAGAAGAAATTCTGCTTTTCATTTTTCTTTAAGCATCCAAGGCCATCATAGTTCCTTCTGACCACAAGGACGAGGAATCATTTTAAGCTGATAGTCAACTTCATTTTGAAGATGAGAAGACCAGAATATAGAGATGAAAAGAACCTTGTTCAAGGTGCATAGGCAGTAACCAAGCTTTTAAACGCGGTTACAAGACAAGCTTTGCTAACATTTTTCTATAGAACCTACGTGGCCTTGTAGATGTAAATGCTATTTGAATGGGAATAATTCAAAGGATATTCTTTGGTCTCAAAATCCTGACCAATCTGGGGATAATTTATGGAAATCCAAGACGTTCTGAAGTCCATTATGAGGCCTGCTTTATCTGTAGCCAATACTTCAGGGATCTGCGATAAAATCGGTCTGAGAACTCCTTTTCCTTGTTTTAGAGAATTGCTTGGACCTTAGATTGCTCATAGTCTTGGGCAGGAAGGCACAAACTTTTAATTTGGACCTAGATCTTCCTCATCCCAAGGCTACAACTGCTTTTTCATTTGTAGAATAGTTCAGATTAGGCCAATTAGACTGCGAACTCGGATCCCGTTGGCTAAAATATCAAAAGATTTCTCTTCTTAGATCCAGGTAGCAAAGAGCAGGAGTAGGAAAGGAGAAAAACAATATGGAAAATATGACGGTATGAATATGGTGACTTAAGAAAGATCATTAAAGAGAAAAGTATGTAACCACAAAAGATCCTAATTAACTGGGGAACATTTAAGGAGAAAATAGCTCAATTGAATTGAAAGAAAATGTTGGGAGAAGCCACTAGAATCAGATGTGGAAGTTACAAAATATTCTTTATCCTGAAAATAAACCACCAAGGAGATGTTCAATTCCAAGTAAGAAGAAATAAGAGAAGATCAATTTTCATTGATATAAGACAAGACACATGGATAGAATGTTATAAAACATAAGTATAGAAGTATGCAAATAATTTGTGGAAAATAAGCTAGAAGCCTTGAGAGCATAAAAAAAGAGAGTTTGTATTGACCAGATGGGTGTGGGTACTAAGTACACTGAGCCTAGGCAAGGGTTGGGATAGGGAGCCAATTTGAGACTCGGGCATAAAAAACAGACGTAGAGCTGGAAACGGGCTCTCGAGGTCGGGTAGTTCAACCCTGGATTAGATAAATGAGAAAACCGAGGCACAGAAAATCTAGGCGATTTGTCAACGGCAGGAAATGTGGAACAGTAACACTGACTTGCAAATAATTAATAGCTTATCATCTTCACTGTTAAAGGGAGCAGGTATAGTGATGATTGGAATATTTTAGTATTGGAGTCTGGAGTTTTGTCTGGCTTGATGCTTGAAGGTACAGGATTATAGCTCAGAGATTGGGGCTGAATATAGAGGTCAGGAATCATCTGTATACCTCGTATATAAAGCCATGGGGATGGATGAAATCTCTACAGAGTATATGGAAAGGAATGAAGAGGGCAGAGGACCAAGCTTGGAGTGACCCCCCAGTGAGGGAAGTTCCAAGAGAACATAGAACCAGCAAAGAGGGACCTACACTAGGCCAGCTGGCTGCAAAACATGGTAGAAACTCTAGTCCCATGCTTCTGGGGGTTCACTGTTCCTGCCTTTTGAGCCTCTTAAGGATAAGGATGTAGCTGTTGTCTCCAATATTTCTTTGACTAAATGAAGGAAAGAACAAACAAAAAGAACCAAAGAATAGAGGCTCCCATTTGCTTGAAACATGTTGGCCCCATATGGAGAGGGCCTGACACCTCTCCCAATCTGAAGACTTATAGTGCTGTTTCTCTCACTTAAATACAGCCAGACAAGAAAGAGAACGAATTAAGGGATATATAATATATATATATATTTCTCCATTATACTTTGTATATTCAAGTTCCTTTTCCCCAGGTCAAATAATAAAGATACTCATAAATGTCTGCTCCTCACTTCCAGGTCTAATTACATAGTTGTTGTTGTTTTCCTTTGACCTGAATGCTCTGGAATTTGGCTAGCTAATTTCTGTCTGCATTCAATTGAGAGTTTCTTCCAAGAAGTGAATAGTGAATATTTACACATCTAGGTAGTATTTTTTTTCAGTGATTTCTTCAAACATGTAATCTAGGTTTCTTTTTCTTTTTGGCCATAGCTCATGAGGTGTTTTCTTTTCTTTCCTTCCTTCCTTCCTTCCTTCCTTCCTTCCTTCCTTCCTTCCTTCCTTCCTTCCTTCCTTCCTTCCTTCCTTCCTTCCTCCCTCCCTCCCTCCCTCCCTTCCTTCCTCCTTCCTTCCTTCATTCCTTCCTCCTTCCTTCCTTCCTTCCTTCCTTCCTTCTTTCCCTCCCTCCCTCCCTCCCTTTCTTCCTCCCTCCCTCCTTCCTTCCTTCCTTCCTTCCTTCCTTCCTTCCTTCCTTCCTTCCTTCCTTCCTTCCTTCCTTCCTTCCCTTCCTCCCTCCCTCCCTTTCTTCCTTCCTCCCTCCCTCCCTCCCTCCTTCCTTCCTTCCTTCCTTCCTTTCTCTTCTGACATAATGACACAAATTTGATATATTTAATTTCTCCCATTATTACTTATCTCTTGCCACTTCAGGACATTTTAAAAGGGTTTTGGTGCCAAATTTCAGTCAAGTATTATAAAGTACTGATTATGAGTTAGCTGTTATGAATACAAAGACCAAATAAAATGAAAAACTAGTCCTTGTTATCAAAGAACTATGTTCGAGTCATTCTCTTCTCTTTTTCCAGTTCGCAGCTGCTAGAGAGAATGCCCTTCACTCAAATCCCTCTCTCCGTTGTAAGAATAGACACGTGTCCACATATTCAGATTTGGTGGTAAAAATGATGTCCTCAAGTTATGGAAACTATTTTTAAAAATGTTTTGCTATTTATATTGAGCTGGGAATTTGCCAGCAGGCTTACATGTATTCTAGTGCTGAAACTCATTAGATAGCCTTGGATTTGGAGGAAATCTGTATATGCATTTTATGGAAACAATATTCTATTGGTCAAGTGCAAAAGCCCTTCCGTTCCAGAAAATGAGAATTGGAGAAATGAGCTCCTTCCCCTTCGCGTCCCCCTGCCACTCCTCCTGACTCTCAACAATTATTGCTTGTTTTCTTTCTTGAACAGGGGCGCACTGTTTGTGGATGTGACCTGCATTTTTAGTGTTTGAAGCTTCCTACACAATGTTGTAGGCAGTAAACAATAGGAACCAGAAACCACTCCAGCCACCAGGTTCAAAAGACTTTCCTCTCAGGGGTTCCCTTCCGTTATATAATCAGACTCCCAAGGAGCCAGCTTAGTGACCTCTCTGGTCATTGTGTGGCCACATGGCTCCTCTTCACGGGATGCCCAATTGTTATCTTGTTGCTTTCTTTACCCAAGAAAACAAGGATTAGAAGATTCACAGCATGTTCATTCAACTTGTAGGAACCCTCAAACAGTTTCCAGTTATCCTAAGCACTGAAAAAGACAAGCCAGAAAAGTATAACACCTGCAAGTATGCTAAAAGTGGGTTGACAGTAGTACTGGTATCCATCCCATGGAGCCCCTAGTAGAAATTTCTGTAGAATGAATTGGCAGCTTTGTAGCATTCTTGGCCTCTCAGGCCCCCAAACCATTAGGCAATATGGTCCACCCATGCCAAATCCCCCTTAGGATAGAAGCTTGACTTGTTTTCTTGTGGATATCCGAAAGAAAAGCAGTTAGTTAGGAATAAGCCTATGTATGGCTGAAAGGATGAGATTAGAGCAGGGAAAATGGTGCCAGACCTATAGCAATCACGAGTCCAAGATGGTATTGTTCATGTTCCTGTTCATAAGGTGCTTTCAGGTTGATAAAGGTCTTCTTCAAACTGCCCTGTGAGATACATATACTCATTTTACAGATTAGGAAATTGAGGCTTGGAGAGTTTGATTCATTTGCCCCTAGCAATTCGGCTCTCCCTAGCTCTGCCACTCTTCTACTAGACTTCATTCTAAGGGTTCAAGCCTTGCAGGACCTTGATCTTTTGGATGATGTAAAGCCGGACTTGGTATACTGCAGAGTTCCCAAATCTCAATGTCAATATTGTGGAGGTTAAGCAATAGTTGAAGTTGTCATTTGAAGGTTCTGTCCTGTCCGTGGGTGCCCTCCTCTTATTACAAACTTGGTTGCAGTGCTCTGATAAAGGCCAGTTGGGAGAACTTTTTTAAACTGGCTCATGTTTAGTCTCTTAATAAAAGGCTATAAGCCTAATGGTTTAATACAATTTCTCGGTTCTCTTCTTTGGCAAACACTCAATTGAATGAATAGCCGTGCTGACAGCCTACTTGTCACTTTGGTAGTCAATGCCCAGTCAATGGTCTGGTACGGTGTTGGCGAATCTATGGTGTGTGTGCCAAAGATGGCACAGAGACTTCCCTTTCCTCTCTCCAAGGCTGGGTGGGCTCCCAACTGGCTCAGCCCAGGCCACTCCCCTCCCTTCCTCCTTCCCCTTTCAGGCTCTCAGTTCCCATGGCCCTCCTCCTTTCCTGAGAGCAGACTGAGGGGTGGGGAAGAGCAAGCAGCCCTCCTTCTTGGAGGAGGGAGGGAGGAAGAAAACAAACAGCCGGGGAGGCTCCGCCCAGCACCCCTCCCCCAGGGGACTTCTTACCTGGGAAGCCTCCCCCGCCCCCCCCTTCCTGGAGCTCCTCCTTTGCCTTCCAGTTTAGAACCCTCCCTGGAGCAGAGAGCGTGCTGCTGTTGTGGCCACTTCCCCGTGAGTAGCAGCCAGACACATGGTGGGCCAGATGGCGTAATGGCGGCGCCCTCTTCATTAGCTACCTTTGACTTCCAAGTGGAGACCCGGAGCGGCCCCACGTCCAGGACGGGCTCCGGGCTTGTTCCAGAGAGAGCCGCGCTCGCCGAGCTGTCGGTCCTAAAGAAGCCCTGGGTAAGCTCTTCCTCCGTCAGGAATGGCCAGTACGAGCTGCTAGGAGGAGGCTGGCCACGTGATGAGCACGTGATGAAGTGCCGTGGCTGTGTGTGCGCAGCCGCAGCAGTTGTGGCAGGCTTTACAGGGTTCCACCCCCCTTGGTCCAGAGGCCGCCCAAGGTTAGCCAGAGAACGGTGAGCTACGGAACCTGGCCCAGGAGGACATGGAAGGACAAACGTGTCCGCCTAATAATCCCCTAGTAAACAATCCTTCTTAGCCCAGAGGGTGAAGCAAAGGGGGAGGGGCCCACATGCTCCTTCTGGGCTGTGGGATGTGAATCTCCCTGACTCTCTGGGTGTCAGAGGCTGGTGTGGGCGTTAGTTCTGGGATCCTGGTCAGAAGAGTGTCCAGATTAAAGTCATTGGGTAAATACCCTCCGAGTGAGCTAAGCGGCACTAATGCCATTTCTTGCTGAAATCCGCTGTCGTCATATCCACAGGATGTGACCCCAGGACCCCCCCTCCCCCCTTGTTTTTTTTTTTAACCCTCACCTTCTGTCTTGGAGTCAATATTGGCTCCAAGGCAGAAGAGTGGTCAGGGCTAGGCAGTGGGGGTCAAGTGACTTGTCTAGAGTCACACAGCTGGGAAGTGTCTGAGGTCAGATTTGAATCCAGGACCGTCTCTAGGTCTGGCTCTCCAACCACTGAGCTACCCAGCTGCCCCCTTTCCCCCTTGTTAAAACGCCCAGCGCTCACTTGAGAAACCAAGTGAAGGCCATACAGAGCATCTGCTCTCACAGAATGAGAGGGTGGACTGGATTGTCCCAGGACATGTTGCAGCATGTTAGAAAACTCTTGTTTTTAATTCACCAAAGCGGAAAGCCCGTGAAGTCCCTGGGGACTCATGAAGATAGGAGACGGTTGTGTGTGTGTGTGTGTGTGTGTGTGTGTGTGTGTGTGTGTGTGTGTGTGTGTGTGTAGCTATCGATCACCTAAAAACACCTTTAAAAGTTAAAGTAAAACCAACCGAGGAGTCCTGGATACAATTCAGTCAGAACTAGTCCCCGTCAGGCACTAGAGCTCCGTCCTCCTGTGAACACTTCCTAGGATTGATCCCCAACGAATGACAGCCTCCTCCATCCCTAGAAGCCGGTAGAGAGGTTGTTTTCATTCATCTCCGAGTTCCTTTTGAGTTCTGAAGCCCTTTCGGTCTTTCTTCCACCCGTATTTGTCTGACTATCCCAATATTGTGGTCTGTTCTGAGATGGTTCCGTTGGTCTCTTACCCAGCTGAGAGTTTCTTTGTGAAGAAAACATGGCTAACGATGGACTCTTCAGGAGTTCCGCTCATGCCAGGGCTCTGGACTGCAGACCTTGACCGGGGGGTTTCTTTTCAGGTATGCGGTGGCTTAGACGGTTCTACGGGAAATATCTTCCAGCCTTCACCCTGTACTCATGTTAGCTCAAGTTTAAGCGGCCCCTCGCCTCCCGCCTTGCCCTTCCCTCCACCATCTTGGTTCCTTTCTCCTTTGTGCTCGTCCCAATCCTTGTTTCATTTGCCTTCTTGAACACCCAGGCGGAGCATTTGACGTGCCAGATGAACACTTTGTCAGAGAAGGGTTGGGCGGATGGCATTCCTCTGGAGGCAAGCCCGTTTGAAAACTAGAACCTTGTACTTGGCCCCTATTGGGCTCCTCTATGCTGACCGCTTGCTCAAGTCTTTTTAAGCTGCCCAGCGACACCACTTCACCGCCGTGGTTTATGAGGGCGGTTACAAAGTCCTAAATGTGTTGTTCTTAGTAGGACTGAAATCCTGACTTCTGTAATGTCTAGCTTTGTTGATTCTTAAGAAATGAGAACCTCAAAGGGATGATTTGGGGATCGAACGTAGGGGACGAGAGGAAGCCATTGTGCCAAGGGGATGAAGCTTTTGTCGAGCTCTTCTGAGTACCTTAAGAAAGTAATATGGTAAATAGGATGCAGGGAATTAGGGAAAGAAGGTTGCTGCTGAGGACCAAGACACGGACATGGCCAAGTGCAAGCTTCTTTGGAAGAAACGGGGCATCACAGAGAATGCAGTGGAGCTGAGCATTGGCACATTGAAGGGAAAGAAGAAACGTCCTGCAGAAATTCTGAGTTACAGACAAACTGCTGCTCTGTGCTTGTGGAACCCCCATCACTGATAACATCAGAGATCTAGACAAAAACCAACAAGCCAACACTAACCACCACCCCCCTTGTTACCAGCCTTGGAACAATAAGTGGAAAGAAGGGAAGAAGACAATAAACGACTACAGGAAAGTAATTGGTTATCCGTGTTCTTGGCACATCAAAGCTCAGTAAACACAGTTGTCTGCATGGACTATTTCTAGTCCAAAAAAGATATCAACAAGTTAAATTGGACTTCTGTTGTGAGAAAAATTTTAGTGAACTGACAAGGGAATATTTTCCCTATTTCTTGTTTGTTCGTTGAATGATTTTTTTTTTATTTTTACATTTTAATTTAATGAATTTTTTATCATTGAATTGGGGGGGGGGCAGTTCCAAGCTTAATGCTATTGAGTTATATTTGGCATCAGAAACAATATATTTGATAAAAATCCAATGTCTTGTAGCCAGAGAATGATGCTCTGAAATTTCTTGGATGCATGATCTCTGCCTGAGGGATCTGCGTTTCCTGAGCCGCCATCAGTTTTGGTAATGTCAGACTCTGGAACGTGCAAATGGATCAAAGGTGCCCCTCCCCATCCCCTACTTATTCTCGTTAAGAAAAGAACAAGTGCATAAACCACTGGAACTAAAGCCACGAGCTTTCAGTGGACACGTGTGCTTTGATGTGTTTGTTTAACCACTGTAGCATTTACCCCAAATGGAGTATCATAAAACAAAAAACGCAACCCTCACCAGGAGGAGCCCGACTGGAGTTCCAGGAAGGGCCCCGAGCTGTGCAAAGGCCCTCCCTTTTGCGGAGGCCATCAGGACCCGGCTGCAGGGCCCCACCCCCATCAGAGAGTTTTAGCTAGTGCTCATGGGCCGGCTTGCTGAAGGGAAAGAAACTCCAAGATGCAAGGCAGCATGAGACAGCCTGGCAGCGCAGCCTTCACCTCGAAGACTTCAAGACAGCCGGAAGAGAATCGCTGAGAAAGCAAGCTTGTTAAACCTAGACTTGATCTGAACCCAGGTCAGGAGTAGTTGCCCCAAAGGACGATTTTGTTTTATTTTGGTTTTCTATTTTGTTCTTTTCTTAAATTGGGAAAATTTTATTTACTCAGTTCATTTAGAATATTTTTCCATGGTTACAAGATTCCTGTTCTTTCCTTCCCCTCCGTAGCGGATGCAATTCCACTGGGTGTGGCATGTGCCATTGACCAAGGCTTAGTTCCATATCATTGATGTTTGCACTAGGATGTTCCTTTAGAGTCTCCATCCCCAGTCTCGCCCCTGGACCCATGCGATCGAGCATTTGTTTTTCTTCTGTGTTTCTGCTCCCACATTATGCTTCCTTTTGTAAGACGGTTACAGAATACTGTTTTTCAGGTCTCGATTTGAAGCTGACTGATTTTCAGAGGTCCAAAGAGCTGGGGTCCAATGAATGAAGCTTTTGGTGAAGGCAGGCACTGGAACATCCAGTAATGGTGGTCCAACGATGTCATCTCTGAGCATAATCCATTGAGGTGGAATCGCACAGCCCCTCCGGAAGGACACGGATACCAGGAAGCGAAGAAAAGCACGGAGGAGGGTCCATACGGAGGGAGGCTCATGGCATGAGAGGCTAGATGGAAGGAGCTGGGGATGCTGACCCTGAAAACAAGGGAGAGTCCATGGAAGCTCTCAAAGTATCTGAAGGGATGCTTTGTGGAAGAAACATGTAACTTCTTTCCTCCGGGTTCAGAAAGCAAAAGCACCATCAGTGGGTAGGACTTAAAAGGAGATAAATTTAGGCTTGTGGAAGAAAAAAAATATTTCTGATCATTAGGAAGGTCCAAGCGTATAATAGATCACTTCAAGAGGTGGCGGGTGCTCCATCCTTGAAGGTCGTGGAGAGACTGGATGACAAGTGGTTGGGTGCCTCGTACTGGCATTAGTTTAAGAAGAGGGTGGACCAGAGAAACGACTAGGGAGGGCCCCTTTCTGGCATTCTGTGATCATGTGACTTTGTCATGCATGCCAGAGAACACAGTATTCTACTACACGGTCTAGAATGTTGTAAACAAATATTTGAGGTTACTTCTAGGTGTGAGTATGTGAAATCTTGCTTGTTTTAAGTAGACTCAATTTAAAGTTACAGATTGGAAACGTGATTCAATTCCATGATGAATTTGGCATGATTTATATGTCAGTTGGAACTCTATGGTACTATGAACAACAAATATGAACATTTTGGGGAGAAATATCAGAGTAATTATATATATTGATTAGCTGAAATGCATATATAAGGCAGTTCTGCCACCTTCTGTTCTCAGGATTTCTTGCCATTTTATCTCCACTAACAATGTACTTTAAATGAATTCTAGAAATGATTTAAATAAGATTTAAATAAAAGGAAAGAAGTATTAAACATGTTGGCCCACTATTGTCCTTTTCTTCATGGGTATTAATTTTCCCATATACATTGATTCACCAATCTGAGATTTTTGTTTTTTCCATTATTGTATTTAGGATTTCTACAAGTTCCCAAGTCTATTACATATATGCATTGCATGCCTATTGAATTGCAGTATGCGTGACTTATAGCATCATATATTTCTAACTGAAAGAGACCTCAGAGACCATCTCCAATACCCTCATTTACCGAAGTAAATGAGATGCCTACCTAATTGGTGTTACTGAATACCATGCCAGGTCCTAGACATTCACCGGCTTTGTGACCATGGGCAAGTCACCGACCATCTTCATGCCATGATCTTCTTATCTGTAAAGCATGTATATTGGCTACGATGGTCCTTGAGTTTCCATACAAATCTAACTCAACAATCCTATGAAAGCAAGATTAAGTGAGGTGGAATTTGAACTCAGATCTACTGATTCTAGTCCAATATCATGCCTACCACACCATGATGCTTCTCAAAAACTTTAATACCGTTTTTCTCATTTCTTTGGTACCAACATTGGAGAAGCAGAAATCTTTGAATTCTTCATTTCTCCTTCGTTATATTTTGTCTCTAAATTTATTTTTTCTAAATGTATATAGCTATATAGTCATAAATATTTGTGTGTTAACCTTGCATGCACATATTC